>NC_056739.1:1927314292-1927391792 GCF_019279795.1 Protopterus annectens | reverse complement strand
TCCACATGAAGAATCAAATCAACTTCAACTCAAGAAGAATGCTTCCAGTAACTAATGGCACCTCCCCAAGACCCAGATGAAAAGCCATTTTGATACAGAAACTTAGGAAGCTTGGCCAGATACTAGGAAAGTGCTGGATGCCACACTCATCCAGGAAAATACCCCTATTACAACCCAGGAAAATTTCCAAGAGCAGCTCCAGGACTGGGTGCTGAGTCTACACACACTTCACCACTAAACTGAAGTCAAGGAGAAGGATTGATTTTGTCCCAGGACTCTAAAATGAGACATGCAGTCAGGAAGAAGTAGGAATCCCCATTAGTAATAAGGAAAATAAGGTTCAACAACTCACACTTACTTAGCAGAAGAGGAGGACCAATATCTCTCAAGAAGTGCAAAGGTCTCATCATCAGAGGTGTCCCATCAGGGAGATTGATGTCTGACCCTACCAGTGGTGCTGTATTTTCTCCCTCCTAAAAGTGGCAGTAGTATGGCCCTAAGTGACTGTCAACAGGATTTCATTCATTGGCATAAGAATGGATTGCTATGTGATCCAAGCCGAAAAGCATAGCTCTACTTAAAAAAATGGAAATGCATTCTAAACAACCTGCTAAGTGAAAAGAGAGGATATACTATTTCCTTGACCAAGAGATACAGCAGCCTAGTCTTCAGGTCTGAAACATCTAATAGAAGCCAAGGTAAGCCATCTCCACATACCAGTAACTTTCTTGCACAGTTATAAGAGTAAGAAAAGGTAGATATGAACCAGATACAGTGGATGCTCTACCAAATCTAGATCTCAACTCAAAAGCAACACTGAGAAGTCCAAACATGTGGACAGTTTGCAACAGCAACCTCAAGTATCATTGCACATCTCATCATTGGAATGGTATTGCACCCCAAGAAAGGGATAGCATTCCTACAAGCAGAAGTTGTCCAAAAATAGAGCCTAATCTGTGTGCCCACCCAGGCTGCCAAATATCAACAAAACTGACCTTGTGCTAATAAAGAGGTCATCAATATAAAGAGATCAGGTTGCCCACCTAAAATTGATGGTTCCTGAAAATGAACCCAAAATAAACCCCTACAATCAATAAGGCCAACTCACTGAAGTGCAATTGAAAAAGAAAAACAGAAAGATTCCTTGTGGAAAGTCCCCAAGAGTCCCCAAAAGGGCATTTCACTGCTAGTACCCCTACAAAGGGCCACTTAAGGGCCCTTCTTCCAGGTTTTGGTCCTTACAGCTAATACCTGGAAAGTGGCTGTTGACTATGGGACCTCAAGTGATGACTGTTACCATCAGGATGAGAAAGCAAGCAAGGGACCTTGTGGAATTCAGAGACAAGACTCCCTTAAGGATAGAGATTCCCAGGTGTCACACCCCACCCCCTGCAAGAAGTTTATAAAATTGAGAAAGAGAACTTTTGGTGAAGAATATGCCATCAAGTGAAGCACCAGTTACCATAGTCATCACTGAAGGGAAGAATGTGGTGAAGACCATCTGAGGGAGTCTGACTGGAAGAGAGGGTGTGACTAGCAGATATCACCTTGTAACATGTGTAGGGAACTAGCAGGACATTTGTCTTTCTACTGGAAGAGTGTAAAATGCAGATGATAAAGAAACAAGTCATTCAATGAAAAAATAGCCTATCCACATCCATAGAGGACATCAGTCAGGGATGGCATCTCTTTCTCAGAGAAGCCTTACTTGTCAAAGGGAGCATCTAGCAAAATATTATCCAGCCTATCCTCTAAGGAGGAATGACCTTAGCACAGCATTATGTATGGGCAAATAGAAGAACTTCTAATGCTAGTGAAAAATTCAGCTCCTCAAGGAATCTGTAAGTCAGAATATGTCCACCTACATAGCTGAAGACAGGGTCTTCCTGATCCTAGACTAGACTCCAGCAGGAGGACTGGAATGTTTCAGATGAGAAGTGTAACTGAGAGCCATGACATCCCACATGGCAGGGCAATACAAATTTCTGGCATACTTCTTCCACACTTTAGCCACCCAGTCTGCCAGCTAAGAACAACACACTGCAATCTCTGGGACAATTGGAGACCAACAGAGATCACACAAATGTCAGCTTTTGGCTACTTTAGCCAAACACATTGAATTTGGTCTATATAAGGTATTGTCTCTCTTGGGGGCTGAGACAATAAAGTGAGGATGGATTCATGCTTCCAAATTAACATCTTCAAAGCTGGGAAAAGGGAGGGATGATTTGGGTGGCAGATGGCACTGCTCTCCTTTTACAGCCAAGGAAGGGGCCCCCAGAAGACCTCATACATCTAAGGCCTCTCTAAAAAAGGTCAACCAAAGAGGAGCTAAAGAAAACAGAGAGCCAAATGGATTCATCTATCTTAAAGAAAAAAAAAACTTTCTCATTGTGGAGTCATTGGAGAGAGACCTGCATGTTTTCATGCATGTCTAAAATAGTGATTTCTGCATAGTTCATTTGTACTTTTGATAGACGTACACAGTTATCAGGTCAACTTGGGCCAGTATTTCACTACGTATATGCATGAAACATAATGCATGAGGATGGAAGACCTTTGTTTGACCTGGTAAGGGCAACTAATCAAGACCACTATGGGAGAAATCCCAATTATGTGTCTTTAGCTCCCATCCAGAGTCAAACAAATATACAATATCTTGATTCTGGGCTGCAAACTCTGGAAAAGGTTCAACCAACCCAACTCAGCCTGGTGGAAATCCTAGAAGATGAATTATTGGCTTTAAGTAAGCTAATCCATACCTAGTTGACTTGAAGAGCTGCTCCCTGAAATCAGGCACATGGACTGAGAACATACCTTTCAACTGTCCAGATATTTACCTCATAGTTTTTCTCTGTTTCTCATAAAACCTGTGGCTTTCTGTGAAATCATTGGGGTTTGATATCTCTAAATAATGACAGACATTTGAGTTTCACATTTCATATCCTTCAGAAAATGCATGCTAACACTAAACCTGTTATTCAAGCAACTATTTTTAAGTTTTTAACATAAATAATTAAAATGTGTCCCTGATTTTGGACTTTTGTTCCCCTATTATCATTGGCTTTGTCTAGATTTCTTATGCTAAGAGACTGAGAGTTATGAGTCCCAGATGATATACATTTGATTTAGAAAAAGATGATATGAATGTCCTAAGGATGCTTGGCCAGACTCACAACCAGGAAAGTGCCTACTTTATCACATAAAATATCAATGAAAATATAGTCAGATCCTCAGCAGTCATGGCCAGTTGCTAACCATGAGAACCCCAAATGTTTGTCAGTAGAACATGACTTATTTCCTGTACGACTGAGCTACAATATGTCCTCCAAGCGAAGTCCCACATGCAGACATCAGAGAGACCATTCATCAACTTGCAAAGGGTCTTTTTTGTCATCTTTAGGAAATTAAAATGCTTCAAATAATAAGAAAATACAAGTACGGAACAGAAATGCTAGAAGCTTTATCAGCAGTGACAGGGCTCAAGATCCAAGCTATGTTGACAACAAAAGCAAACTGGTGGGTGAGCACAGTAGTTTTCCTATATAGCTGAAGGTTGATTGAATAGTGGAATATCTTTATGAGTGCACAATCCATCTCTAGAGGTCTGAACTTCCAAAATAATGCTGATTTGTGGAGAGGATAAATTTGACCCATTATAAAGGTCACCGTTGTTAGAGCCATGTTGTTCATAAGGTTATTTGCAGAGTCAAATCATCCAGTTGAGGACAATGGATTTCAGGAAGGCAGAATTCATCAACAATGACCATGGGTTCAAAAACATTTTAAATAGAAGACAGAAAAAGAGGGTTAGGTGGAAAAGAAGTGAATTGAGGCTCCGCATACATTTTAGGTTCTAACACTGACATTTTGAGTCAAATACATTCAGATTTAACTACTCATATTCTCAAACTTTACTGTAAGAAAGTGACTATTGAATTAAACTAGGCATTAAACTGAACCAAATAAATTCTGAATTTCAGACTGTGTTCTTATCCTCAAAGAGCTAAAGTATCATTTAAACTATAAGCTTGCTACAACACTGTATGCATTAGGCTTACCATAAGAATGTGTGACTTATTTTACAAGCAGTACCATTTTCAAGCAACAGAACAGTCAATATGTTTTACTGACTCCATTGTGCGGTACATTGGATTTTGTCATCAGCATATTGTATATTATAGCTGTGATGACGTGGCTATTGAGTTCATCTCCTGCACTACTGCTGTCAATATCAATATGTTCAGCATGACCAGTAATATGGGGTCACCAGTTATTATACAAAGGGCATTTGCCTTAAGAAAACACTGTATGAGTGCACTGTTGTACACCCATGCCCTGCCATACTGGGATGAGTTACACACTGCATGGCTATGCACCAGAGAATGAGCACAGTGCATGTCTATGCAGGCTTGCTAACAGAAATTAAAACTTAACTAAAAGTATTAAATATACACGTACACTCACACAGTATATTCAGAAAAGTGGATAAATGGTGAGTCTCCAGCATCAACAGCATCCTTCCCTAGCTAAATGTACACTGCGACCAGTCAAAGCTAACAAGAGCACACCTTAGTCTTCACCCTTTAAATAAGCCAACCGTTAAATATTCAAATAGTAGCAATTAGCTCTGCATAATCACCCTTCAGTGGGTGAATGCCACATGATTGCAGGTAATGTAAAATACATAAACCCTTAAAGCAATAACTAAACTATCAGCCATGAGCACTCAATGCTGAATAATACAATTCTTTACTTAGGGTAAGTAAATGAAAGTGCACACTTGAAAAGCAAATATGCAAGAATGTTGCACAAGGAATGCAAATTAAACATTCAAAAAGACAGATAATGCTCAGAAAAGATCTTGTAACAGTTAAGTTACAGACTATCTGCTTCTACACTAAAACAACTTTCAGAGGCCTTATAGGAAGTATAGTTTGAACTCTTTTTCCAAGATTATCCCCCACAAACAAAATAGCAGCTTCTGTATATTCTCAGATTTTTGAATTAGCAGCCTGTCCATCTTTTAATTAGCCTCAAGACAGGATTTGCTGTAGCTTTAGTTTGAATTTTAGAAGATGTTGTTCTTGTTTCCATTGTTACACATTGCTGAAGGAGTGGAAGTGATGTGATATGCTACAACCCAGACAAGGCATCATTATATTTTCTACCACAATAATTTTCAGCAACATTAAACTTTTAGATGCAGTTTTATAGTGTAACACATTTTTACAGTGAGAAATGTAGACATATATATCATTTTATGCATTTTCATTTTAATTAAAGATATGTACAATGCATCATCTTATATATTTATTTACACACATTTGCAATTTGATACAACTGCAAATCAGCCACTTTAGTTTTCATATATCTTTCCTTTTGAAAAATTAGAAACATTCCCCATTTTATTACAGTTCTCCTCAAAATGCATTATATGTGACAGTACAGTGAGGAAAAGGGAAATTTTCCTGATCCACACTGTACTGCTATCTCAATTTGAAACGTCAGCTTCATATTAGCAGATGTGTTACTCACTTTCATTAAAATGAATTTGTATAATTTCAGTTCAACATTACGGACACTGGTAAAACACACATTCGACCAACCCATTTTCCTCAAACTACATTTCCACATTTTGAATGTAACTCTCACTGGGGTCTATCTGACAAAATTCAAATAAACAGACTGTTAAGCTGTACCACCACACGGGATTGCTAATGAGATGAAGTATCAAGTATTACAGCAAAGCACATCATCTTTCTATCCTTTTATCTAATAGTACTCTTTATTGTTATAGCAGTTGATCTTTCGGCTTTTTCCCGGTTAGGGGTCGCCACAGGGGAACTCCGGTCCGCTAATGATCAGCAGTAGACTTTCACAAATGCCGAGGTGCTAGCTTGACGTTCAACCTTCAATGAAGGCACACCCATTTACGCATGTCTTTCGAATGCCCACCCAACCGCGGGTAGGACATGCAGACTCCACACAGAAGGCACTCCCCGCACTCCAGCCGAGAATCGAACGGGAGAACCTCTTGCTGTGAGGCAACAATGCTACTGCTGCACCACCGCAGATTTTCTTTATTGTTATAGCAGTACAAGGCCAAATTTAGACAGAAGTTAAATAACAGTGTGAAGAACCCTTCTTTTGCAAGGGCAAATCCCACATCTGTGGATTCTGATTGAAAAGTAAATTGCAATTAAAAATGTAAATTTTGAACTTTGCTGTTAGACTATAAAAAATCAAATACAAATGTTGTATTAATCAATCTGCTGTTTAACTAGCATGCAAATACAATGAAGTTTTTAATATCACCTTTGCATTTAATTTTAAAGCATGTCTGCTACTTTCATCTACAGTCTCAGAGATCATTGCATCTCAGAATTTGTGGGAATACTCCAATGTACCCCGTCCTTGAACTTAGCAGGAAAAACTACACATTCAAACATGTAGTTCCAGTATTATCCACAGAATCTGAACATGCACCAATGGGTACATATGGACCATGAATAAAAGATGTCATTGACAGCAGGGCAGCAGAATGAAGACAATTCAGTGTACTGCAAAATACTTTCATTCTGGTATTCTGTCATAAAAATGCTTTGCATCTGAATGTCAACAGGTACTTAAAAGGATCAAGACGCACAGCATGGAAAAAGTATTGATTTGGACACTTGCAACAGGCAGAATGCAAAGTATCACCACATGACAAGAGGAACATTGATTTAGATATGAGCCAAGATAAATCTTATGTGTTCCAGGAAATATAATCTTGAGGGACATTCAGGCTAGTGAAACTTTTGTCAGATGCAAAACTGAAATGTGTTCATACTTGAAACTACTTAAGTTGCCTTGGAGTATACAGTATAATATGATTTTAATCAGAAATAAGTTACTGGTATAAAAAAGGTTTATATGAATAACAAACTAGCTAAAATGCTTCATATTTCCGTTAAGTAGATATCAGTATAATATGATTAAGAGTTACGAACAGGCTGTAGGAAAAGTCTTGTAGCTGTCTGTGGTACAAGAATCCCCTTCATCACCGTCTGTTTTGACTCCCTCTTGTGGCACAGCTGGCTGGTGCTCACAAAGAATGTTATCTGTTACTTCATTTGGGAGCAGCAGTATGACATGACTATTGTTTTTTTTTTTTTTTTTGTACTAGAATGCCTTGATGAAATGGTAGTATCAGAAAACTCTTAACATAGATGCTGTGCAGTATTAGAACAGTCAGGTCCAGGATGCAAACCATGGCCATATGATCTAGTAATAACTTAAAGTATGAATGCAACATTTTCCTCCAGGTAGTTTCTCGGGTCCCTATCAGTTCAACGAAAAATCAGTTCAGAGACTGGCATTTTCAGTGCACTTACACTGAACATGCCATTCGTCGAACTGTTCATACTGAGAACACGGTACAGTGAGGATCGGGAAATTTGCCCTTTCCCCATTGTAGTGTGATCTCAGAGTTGATATATATAATTAGGGGAGCTGGGGGGGTCACAATCCCCCACATGAGCAGAATTCAATGAACGGCATTTCCGATTAAATGCTATTCCTTAGAGTGCCACTTCGATGAAGTGCTATAGACCCAGTATCTCCCTGATCCCCATCATTAAACAGATTATACTGAGTCATGTTCTTTCTCTCTGCAGGTAAGCTATACAATGGGGGTAACCTAGTTGCCAGGTGTGGAGTAGTTACAGCTACTTCAATGCATAACTTTATACAAAACCTTTGTTACTTCAGACTGGAAAATTTCAACAGAGGTGCTTGTTTCTGGTCTATAACTTGCTTGGTATGAACTATAAGATGAATCATATGGATTTTATTATATCTACAAATAATCTTTTCCAGACATCTGAAAAACATTTCCTGTTCACTACACATATATTTTTTTCTCTGGCTGCACAAAGCCTTCTTGAAGTTAAATTATGTCCTTTGTTTCTTATTTTGTTCCTGCTGTAGATAAACAGATGATTAACTGAGGACTGGTCTTTTATGGTCAGATATTGTTCTTTACTGCTTTTGTTTGTATGCAGTCACATCTATTCATGTTGAATATGCTGTTAAATCTAATATATTTTAAGAAAAATATGGTTTAAATAAATAATCACTCTTCACAATATGGTTGATATACATGAGTCCCTTCAACTATAGGACATGTTCACACATTTTATAGACAATGTCACTAAAAATACTACCCAGAGCAAAGGGAGTGCATTTTACACCCCCACAATGCAGGAGTCTTCACTTGTACAGCCAGTTAAATATTAGCACTTCCAAAATCATTATTACTCAAGGCATAAGGGGTAAATTTGTGGAAGTGTTCTATAAACAGGAGTCAGACATATAAATATTTATCCGTTTTCATCATTATTACTATTGTCATGTTTGCCAAGAATATAACGTGCCATATACTTGGTACAGATATTCATAGAGTTATGGTTGTATGCGCTTTTCAGCAATGACAGGTTCATTTTCAGGAACATTAGGGTCTCTACATTTTTTTCCTTCTTTCACTAGCTGCCACTACAATGTCATTAAAATTTCATTCAAAAATACACTTGTTGGAGAGCAGCTGAGGTATTCCCTTCGAAATGTTGATACAAGACATTATTGTGAATATAGAATGGTTTATTACATGCAAACTGTCCTTCATGCAGTTTTTGCCACATAAGCTTTGATTCTCAGCAGATGCTTCTAATTAAAAGAAAAATCAAAGACTGGTTACCAACTTTCCCCAGGATTCATGAAGCTTGGCGCAAGGATGGCGTTAGCCTTGTGCCGACCGTGTGGCGTAGAGATGGCGCAGCAGTACCACATGCATATTAATGAAGGCGCACTGCAGTAATGGCCACATGCATAGGAAACATGTACGAGTGCAGGGGGCATGTCCAAGTGCTGCACGGAGGCGTGATCATGTCTGCTGCATATGCGCAACCTAAAATGCTGACTAGTACAGTTTGCCTCCAATAGTAATCACTCCTGTCAGTGTCTGGATACTGAAATGTATGCAAAGCATACAAGACAACTTGCGAACACTACAATAAGAAGTAAACACAAAGGCACATAGCTGAATATTGAGTCCCCGTCTCTCGAACAAAGATATTTCAAACCCAGTGCCCGTATTCCATTGTAGTGTTGCTAGTTATACCAAGTGGAAGCAAAACACATCGTGTTAGTGCGCCGCCAATTGCCAAGCCTAGCCCAATGGTATGGATTACCACCTGTCCCACATTGTGAGGGACAGTCCCCCTCTAGGCAGGTGTGTCCATGCCAAATTCATAATAAATGTGAAATGTCCTGCGAGAGTAGGACATAATTATGTCCCATATGTTATGAAATAGTCCCATACAGTATGTATGTCCATATATAAAATACCTATATGTTACAAGAAACAGAATAAGCAAGTAAATGAAACAGAATAAGCAACTACACCACTACAACAATAAAAGCTTATATGTAGGCATGAAACTAAAGTACTACCCTTTGTAATGACCGCTGGTATGTGTTGGCCTGTAAACTCAGATGTGTGCCACGAAAATGTCCCATCCAGGCCATATGAAAAGGTGGCAACCCTACCAATGGTCAGAGCATTCGCCCAATATCTGCCCATTCATGGTCCAAGACGTCCTTGCCAGGACGGCCCATAGATGAATGGGTATTACCCGGGTCTACCTACCATGTCATGAAAGATAAGTATTTGTGAGTACCTATGTGTGTGATGTACAGCATGTGGTTGATTTGAAATGTTAGTGTTGACCTCACAACCATATTGGTCCCAGAGATAGGTAGTGTATGCAATGTGTTCTGTTGACTGTGCCATGGACCATCAACTAGAGAAGGGATGAATGTTGATTGTGGAATATGGGGGTGGGGGGTGACGGGTAATGTAATATATCGCCACTGGGAGACTGTGTTGGATGCACAATAGGTGAACTGGAGGTCTACGAGGGAGCGGTGTGTGAATCAGGAAGATAACCAAAGAACAAATATACACATCCGCAATACAACCCCACAAACATGTGAACATTAAAATGTGCAATACACATGTACAGTAACGTTACCGGCACATACCCACATAATGGTCTAGCCTGAACTGAGCCATCCAACCCCAACACACTTGGATACATAATTGAATACCCATCATCCCCTTCACAGCACACCACCCCCACCTTTCCTGAATGCCCACCAAAACCAGCCATACTCGGGCTGCTAGATAGGCACGGCCATATCTGCACATAGTAACCCCTACCCATATCTAGTAGGCAGTCTTACGCTAGGCATTCTCAGGTTTGCAAACTATGTATCCCTTGCATGTATAACCCTACCTTACAGCCATAAAGCAAAGATGGTCATCATTCCCCACAATTTTTGGATATCCCTCATGAGATATGTATTTGTTCTAAACATTAGACTTGGTGTCATGACACGAGGTCCAGTCCTGTACACATCTGGACATAAGTTGTATGAGCAGTAGCTGTCCACAAGACTGCTCAGCCTCCAGCCGGTCCTGCAGAACCTACGACCCGGTATTAAACACCTGACCATAATGCATGTCTCCCCATGTGCATTATCGGGAATATATGCCTTACACATTCGCATAGGCATTGTAAAGCAGATGTAAGTAGGGTTACCACCTGCCCCACCTTGTGAGGGACAGTCCCTTTTTTGTTAGTTGTGTCCAGACCAAATATAATGCAATGACAAATGTCCTCTGGTAGTAGGAAATACGTTCCATATATCATGTAACAGTTGCATAAAACAGTTATTTATGTAAAATACTCAACGTTACAAGAAACAGGTGAAGCAAGCAAACCGGTACAAGAATAAGCCATAATTTAGGGAAATAAGTAAAGTTCTAAACTTTGTACTGACCGTGAGTATGGGTCAGCCTGTAAAGTCTGATGTGTGTCCCGAAAATGCTCCGCTTTGGCCATATGAAAAAGTGGCAACCCGAGATGTAAGCAGGTATGCAAGCGTGTATGCATGACGGTAGGTGGTGGTGATTCAACGGTATGGGAAATGTAAATGAGCATGTAGGTGTATATGCATGTGTATGTACAGACAGATATATGCACGCACACACACACACACACACACACACACACACACACACACACACACACACACACACACACACACACATATATATATAAATATATGTAGATATGAAGAATGAACATGGTCACAATATAGGAAATCCCCATAATAGTTAGTGCGGTTATATGTCAGGCTAGCCATCGGTGAGCAAACCTCTGCATCCCCAACCACAGGTAGAATGCTAAAAGTGGAACAAATGATCGCCCCTTGCTAAGTCTGACTTTCAACTATGTACAGGGCCGTCCTGGTCCCCAGTCAGACAAGCCTAAACCCAGAAGACCATATGAACACCCTGACAATCAAACACATGTATGTGCCAGGACTATAGGCTGTAGAGGTCTGAAGATCCTTGGAATGAGTTAACATGCGGCATGAGTCCAAAGCAGTAGGGAATAGGGAATGACGCATGTGTAGTAATGCTTTTTTCCCAACAAGTAAATGGATGCCTGCTGTGTAAGTGAAGTGATGAGGCATGTGTTCGGGTAACTATGCACCATGGGTATACATATAAATGAGGCAGAACACCAATAGTGTAGTGGTTAGAGCATACGCCTAACGAAAAGGCATTCATGGTTCAAGGTCGACAATAGCACATATCATTTTCCTTGTGGAATTAATGTTGATCTGCTGTAAAGCCGACATTTAAACATGTAAATGTGAATGTGTGTATCGCATGGGACTATTAAACAGTTCCTTTCAATCAAAGTGGTACTGTCATAATGTATAAGGCACAAATAAGCATAAATAAGCGACAGTAAACATATGTAAGGCACAGTAAGCATAGGCGAGTGCACCTGCGCGGGTGTAAGCAGCTCCCAGCATAGGAAATGTATGTTTGTATGTACAGATGTAATATATATATATATATATATATATATATATATATATATATATATATATATATATATATATACACACACACACAGATATATATGTCTATATCTATATATATACATATATATATATATATATATATATATATATATATATATATATATATATATATATATATATATATATATATATATATATAAAGAATGGACGTTGTAACAGTAAAGCATACACAAGGGATGTGAAGGGAATCAAGAGCAATGTTGGTATTGTTAAGTGCTTTCAGCGTATGTCATAAAAAGCTGCCCAGGAGTGAGCAGAGCACCGCTACTCACACTACAGGCAGGGTATTACCACTGGGAGTAACATTGTTGAAATGCTAGGTCTACTTTACACACAGGCGGAATGTAGTCCCATGCTGGGACCTTCAAAAATTGGAAAGCGCAAATGGCCATATTCAATAACACCAGGAAAGGCACGTATGTGCAGATATACATGGCGGGAGACCCTGTGAATACACGAGGCAGGACAGAATGTGTGTAGGGTCCCAAAAGCTCTGGAGAGGGAAATGTGTAAAGGTGTGTCATGGCTGTGATAACAAGTGGATAATGGATGTTATGCCTGTAAATTTAACATGGGTGGGGTGGAGGAACTAGGGGTATGCAATTATGGATCCAGGCATGCCAGGGCTGTATAGGCCAGTTCTAATGGACTGCCCCATGGAGGTCAGCTAGGTCATAATAGGTATATGTGCATACTCACATGCAGACAACAATATATGTTGACGTACAAATTCTGTAACACATGCATTCCATTTGTTGACATAAATAATAGGAATGTGCCCATACAAACATCAACAGTACATGGAATAATAGGCTGTGCAGAAGAGGGATGGGTCGAATCACACTATCACATTCCAATTACCATTGGTAATCCCTACATGAACATATAGCGACATCTGTCCGCTGTATAACGTGCTACATACTGATTACAAGATGACTGGAGTGTGTCGGTGTTATAATGAATAAGGCACTAGTATGCTGGTGTAGCTTATAAGCATCATTACGCATGTGTAGGTGCGTATGAGCGGGGAATGTATTGACATACTGATGTATATATATATATATATATATATATATATATATATATATATATATATATATATATGACTATACATATATGAATACATATGCAGATATGTCTGTATATATTAATGTAAAGATATATATATATATATATATATATATATATATATATATATATATATATATATATATATATATATATGTTACAGTGAAATACACATATATACCTAGGTTATGTTACAGCAGTTACGGGTAACATGTTTAGACTGGGCATATGTTGGTGGGAGGTCCACGCAACAAACGTCTACTTACCACCCCCCCCCATCTAGGCCGGTGAGACATACAGATGCGCGCTAATGGTAAATACAACACTGGTTCCCAGACCACCGGCAGGAAACTACCAGTGGGAGAGATCTAAATGGTCAAAAATATGGTGCTTTCAGTTGATGGGAGTAACACAGTTAAGACCAGGGTATAGCTGTACACAGAACAGTAGGTTGTGCAAGCCTGGTAAAACATGGAATGACACAACGTACAACATGTGTCTCCACACGGGGAGAGTGGGCAGTGTGTAGGGGTGTGTTCATATCCCACCTGCATCCACCTGTGTCCACAGTAAGGATGAGTGCTGTAGAGAAGTGGCAGGTGGGTGAACTATGGGTATTCAATTATGGGGCTAGGCATTCATGTGTTGGCTGGCAGACATGTATTAGGACTGCACCGTGGGTGTAAGTAATATTCAAATGTGGGTTTAGCAGACGCCCATACCTCCCAGACTATAAGAGCACATCTACTGGACAGTCCGTAAACCATTGGGGGAATACATAGGGACCATATCACTGAACTGTCCCTGATTACCAGGAACGCCCGTGATTACGAATCAGAATCCTAACACAGTCTCAAGTAAACCATCCTAGAACTAGTGATATTAGGAGGAAAGGTGGCGGAATACACGTAATGAATAATGACAACATGTAAGAGTCATAAGCTGCATGCACTTCAGAAAATGTGTATGAATACATATGTGCTCTGTGTCCATCAATGTGTCAGGTTAATAGCACCACCCTTCTAAATGTGTCCCTGAGGTTGT
Source organism: Protopterus annectens (assembly GCF_019279795.1). Classification (NCBI taxonomy): domain Eukaryota; kingdom Metazoa; phylum Chordata; order Ceratodontiformes; family Protopteridae; genus Protopterus; species Protopterus annectens. Next base: position 1,927,377,674 of record NC_056739.1, on the reverse strand, counting down.
TATGCAGTGTCCCTGATTCAGTGTTTCTTCTTCCCCATTCGTGTGAGAGATCTGATAGTGAGAGAAAGTGCATGTTTCCCCGACTACCTTAGAAGATTGATAGAATAGAAGGTTTGGGGTTACCACCTATCCACCTTTGCAAGGGATACTCCCCTGTGGGCAGTTGTGTCCTGCATAATAACTGTAATTAAGGCAACTGTCCTGTGATTTAGGGAAAAGACTACCTATATTGTCTGTAGTAGTAGCATAAAACAATTATGTTCCTCTGAAACACCTAAATGTTATAGGTAACAGTATAAGCAACTATAATTCTGCAAGAGTAACCTTTTATTTAGGCAAAACAGTGAAGTACACCCCTTTCTACTGGCTGTGGGTGTATTGTGCTGCAAAGTCTGATGTCTGTACATACAGGTCCTAAAGGGTTGCCACCTTTCCAAATGGCCAGAGTGGGACATATTCTGTAGAAATGTCAGACATTCCAGGACTAAACATGCCTACAGCCATGCATAGTACAGGATTACACTTATTTGCACAAATAAAAACTTAATCTAGCTGCATTTGAATTGCTTATGCTACTTCACATAACATATAGAAGTGTCATATATAAAATAACTGTTGTATACAATTATTAATGAAAAGTAGAATATAATAATGTCCTGTAATCTGGACATGTCCTATAACTTGATTATTTTCGCACTGTCCCTCACAAAGTGGGACAGGTGGTAACCCTAAAGTCCTACCTTGGCCAATTGAGAAGGTGGCAAACCTATAATAGGTATGCGGTAGCATGACCTGTCTGACGGATGTGGCTACCATAACCCAACTACTCGTTTGTAATGCAGGGTCTCGGTTCCCATGTATCAGCCAGATGGGAGCAGAGTGTATGCGGAACACACAAATATGATTAATTCACTGGACAGGCCGCTGATTCCGTACAGTTGAATGCCATGTCGTCACCTAATGGGCATCCATTCCCAATACTGTAGTCATGTAGTCCGATGTGATAGGCATTACAAGGTGGGAGCAGATTGTAAGAGGAACACACAATTATGAATGATTCACGGGACAGGCCGCTGATTCCGTACATTCGAACTCCATGCGGTCACCTAATGGGCAGCCATTCCTGATACTGTAGTCAGGAGTGGCCTTAGGTCAACTGGTGCCCTAGGCAGAGGGCACAACGGCACCCCCCACCACACCACCCAGTGCCCCCATCCTGGTCTCCCTACACCAAATAAATACTGGTAAAGTGCACCTACTAAAGCGGTGCCCTAGGCGGCCACTAAGTTGGCCTATGCCTAAGGCCAGCTATGACTGTAGTCATGTAGCACGATGTGATAGGCATCACAAGGTATGCCTAAAAGGAACACACGAATATGAATGAATCTCCGGACAGGTTGCTGATTCTATACAGACGAATGCCATGCCGTCGCCTAATAGGCAGCCATTTCTGATACTGTATTTATGTATTCCGATGTAATAGGCATCACAAGGTGGAAGCACATTGTATGAGGCACACACAAATAGGATTGTGTCACTGGACAGGCCGCAGATTCCGTACAGCTGAACGCGATGCCATTGCCTAATGGGTGGCCAGTCCCAATACTGGAGTCATGTAGTATGATGTAATAGGCATCACAAGGTAATATTGTGGTCCTCGCTCATACCTAGGGGAGTGAGTGACAGATGCAAGCACCAATGCCGGTGCATTAACAAGTGCAGGAACGAGAGGGTGCAAGTATGTTTGGCTACCAGTATGCAAGTATTGCATTGGTTAAGCAATGTAGAGGCTAATCGAGAGTAGGAGGCTGTAACCAGAGGATATCATACAGCACGGTCATTCAACAGTATAGGAATGTATCCCATCATGTAGAAGTATGTGAGTGTTTATGTCCAGCATATAGGTACATACATATATAGAGATGTATCAGGGACATGCCATGTGGCAACAAAGCATTATAAATGAATGAAACGGGAAACACCAGTGACGCCTGTATTATGTAGTGGTGTTGCTCTATGTGATTACAAGACTCCCTCAGACAGACAATACTTGTACATTGGCCATATACTTCACTCTGTGCATGTAATGTACATTGACACAGCAGTACCTGTCCAATCAGTAGGTGTGAACAGTACTCCTGCAATGTGCTACATCATCATCATGATAAAGGTAAATGGGGTAACCATAGAGGGACCGGTAGTGTTTTGTTTACAATGGAGTCATCCTCCTCACGTGTACCTGAACCATGTAGGAGTGATGTGCATACCAGGACCATGTGCCTGAGGGACAGTGGTGAGGATAACAGTAGTATGTTATGATGCATATTACAAGGGTTTCATGTGTCCAGTGGGCACGTGTGTGTAATGGACAGCTATGTATAGGGCAGATGGTGTCCTAGGAGCTGAATGGCCTTATGTGTCCGTAGGTGAGGGTCAGATGTTGGGGAAGGAGTGTAGGTATGGCCGTGGAGGATAGGTAGGAGCACAGAAATGACAGCATACAGGGTTTGTATATGACACATGTGAAGGGGGATACACCCTGGATGGGGATGGGTCTTCAGAATTCAAAGGCCCATGGGAACAGTGGGACAGAGGTCTCTAGCCATGGCCAACTGCCACTGCACCTACACAACTGCAAAGGAGGCAGTGCTGGGGGCTGTCCAGGAGAGGCAGCATCACCCTGTAAATGTGACACTCTGCCCTTGAACTGGCGTATCTGGCTTCATAACCCCTTAGGGAGCCACCTATGAAACATGTCCAGGACCGCATGACAGCAGATATGTTCCTGTCTGGTCCCGCTCCCAAGGGGGACATGCTCCATCCTCAGTGGTGGAGCCACCAGAAGGTGGTGCAGAGCCAACACAGGTTCATGTTAATGGCTGGGCCACAGATGTGCTAGTGCCCGGTGTCATGGTCAGCTGAAGTGAGACAAGTGAATCTGCTGGGACCTACCAACCCATTCGACCTATGGTGTTGCATTTTAAACCCACATATGGCTTAGTGATAGATAACAGCATACAGGATTACCTACGACAGTATGCACAGATATCACCAACAACCCAACAGATTGCAAACATTTGCACAGGGAGCATAACACCTGCATATATACCGCATGGCAACTGTACAATGTGTAGTAGATGTGTGACGGCAGCTATGAACAGTTGCCCATCATTGGCTTGTCACTGGGAATCCCACACAGTGTCAGTCATACCACTGTCTTATGTGACACATGTCCAGTCAAGGATGTGATGGCAATAACACATCCCTATCATCATGTACTGTCTGCAATCCCCACACCATGCTTCTGCTGTGCGCAGAAGTGTGTTCAATGTGTAACACAGGAAAGAAATGGTTGTACACACTGACCTGTTGACAGATGGCCCTACAGATGGGGTTCCCTTATGAACAGAGTACTGTCATGTCTGTATTTTAATATGCAGAATAGCTATTACCACACACATGTTAAACAGGCAGTAGTCTCAATGCAGCATAACTACACTTACATGCTGTAGTTGTGTGGCACATCACCCTCCTGTCATTAGGCTATTTACCACTATTGAAAATGATTGAGGTACATCCAGACATCATCTGCAATGCCGTGTCAGAACACCACATCCAGGTACCATTCACAGCGACTATCATAGCCAGATAATAACATGTTTCCCTAGATAGTGTACTGTGTTTATCATGAGGATGGCTATGGGAACACCATCACAGCTGTACCACATGCAATCAGCTAGAGGAGGACTGCAATAGGTGCAGAGGCCATCACCTGACCATTTCCATCTGTTACAATACACATGCTGCTGTGCAGGTGTACACCTTCACATCCACCAGAGAGTGTGTGTGCGGGACAGGCAATGTACACCAGGGAAGGGCTTGGAGACTTCACCATAATCTGCCACACACTGAATAGTACAGGGTCAAACCCCTGACTACTCATTACTATTACTTGTGCATGATGTTACTCCATGTGCCACAGAGGCGGCATGTTGCAGTGCTGTAAGAACATGTGTGTAGGTGAGTGAGTGCCATCTGCAACAGATATAGTAGACATACGTTAGGTGTGGCACACATGTCAGTCCAGGTGAACAGATGCCATTGTCACCACAACCACACTTTAAAGGATACGCATTGACATCTTTGCCAGGGCAGCAAATACACAATGTAACTACTTAGTTTGCTACACTGCAGTAATGCACAGGACCACATGCACCACAGGGGATATCTGGAGGATCAATGGGCTAGGCCATGTGAAAGTGCTTGACAACTGTTGGTATGCCAATGAGGTTTATACTGAGAGTGTCTGTGGTTGGGAGCATCACAACCCACCCGCAGACACAGGGTGCCAGTACTGTCATGCAGGTATGCATTGCTCCATGGATGTGTAGTGTTTGGCTGTGCAAGATGGCTGTACAAGGCTGGGTGAGGGGTAATCCTTGCCATTGCATCACCCGACAATGGTGTGCAATGCAGGGGTGTAGTGTCTGCAATGTCCCACACAGATGGGTACTGCAATATCTGGCCTGACATCCTGGTTACCAATGTGTCCATAGCTTTGCAATGCATGCCATGTCTATGTTTGATAGTCCTTCACATGGATATTGCCTGGGATGTGCATGTCCCACAATACTGTACAGTGACATGTACAGGTGTACCTGGTTTGGCAGACACATGTAGCGTACACAGCCTGTTATACCCTGATATGTCAATACTGGTCTGGTGTGGTGAAACCTGCTTACAGTGAGCAGGTCAGCCCTGCACCTGCATGTATAGAATGGACAGGTATTCCGTGGTGTCAGTGGCATGGGTCCATACAGGGCACATGTGTGCAGCATTGTCTGGCCTTAGTGGATCACATATGATGGCACCACATATGTTGCAGCCATTCAGTGTGGAACATAGTGAAGGCACAATGTCCGCATATATGTGCCAATTGTACCGCTGTACAGGGTGCCATGTCCTCTGCAGGCCACTGTGGTCACACCATGCCTAATATCTGTCCTCAATGTGCATGTTACTAGCAACATAGTGGGATATCCTAGGCAAGGTTGTATGTGCATGGCACATGGGTGCGGGACATATACCGGGTACTAGTAGGGCTGCATACTTAGTTCACCAGCCATTTTGCCAGATGTATGGGTATGGCTTGCCAACACAGTGCCATGGCTGACTGACAGCTGTACTCCTCATGAGGTGGCCAATGTGTCATAAGATGGATACTATATAGGAAAACTACAAAACCCACTCCCAAACATGTCCAATGGTAAGACAATCACGGCCACCTCTACACAGGCTCTGACAGACAAACACAAACTTGCCATGTCCTGTATACAAACCTCTACAGTATCACACTGCAGCAACATGCGTTTAGGAAACACTACAGCAAATACTACAAAACACTGTACTTGTCTCATGCAGGCAGACACACACACACACACACACACACACACACACACTTGACATGTCTGGGATTAGAACACTGACCTAACTACTTTACTACACTACAGCATTATGCAGTTATAGAACACGCTACCAAGAATACTGGGACACAGCACTCCCAGAGGTGTATTTGTGGATGGGTGACATCATTGGTCTTGCTAACAGTGGGTATAAGAAATGTATGGAGTGTGAGCAGTATAAAGATATTACTCAGTCCTCAGGCAAATGGGGAGACACACATACACACACACGTCAAGTGTGGGACTAGAACACTCACCTAACTACTTTATTACACTTACACATGCAGCAGTTACAGAATTAGATTACTGGGACATGGGACACAACACACCCAGATTTGGGTATATTGTGACAGAAATGTATGGAGTGTGAGCAGTATAAAGGTATTACTCAGTCCTCAGGCAAATGGGGAGACACACATATACAGACACACACACCAAGTGTGGGACTAGAACACCGACCTAACTACTTTATTACACTACAGCATTACGCAGTTACAGAACGCGCTACCAAGATTACTGGGACACAGCACTCCCAGAGGTATATTTGTGGATGGGTAACATCATCGGCCTTGCTAATGGTGGGTATAAGAAATGTATGGAGTGCGAGCAGTATAAAGGCATTACTCAGTCTCAGGCAAATGGGGAGACACACATATACACACACACACACACACACACACACACACACACACACACACACACACACACACAGCAAGTGCGGGACTAGAACACCAACCTAACTACTTTATTACACTACAGCATTATGCAGTTACAGAACATGCTACCGAGATTACTGGGACACAACACTCCCAGAGGTGTATTTGTAGATGGGTGGCATCATTGGCCTTGCTAACGGTGGATATAAGAAATGTATGGAGTGTGAGCAGTATAAAGGTATTACTCAGTCCTCAGGCAAATGGGGAGACACACACATACAGCAAGTGTGGGAGTAGAACACTGACCTAACTACTTTATTACACTATAGCATTACGCAGTTACAGAATGTGCTACCGAGATTACTGGGACAGAGCCCTCCCAGAGGTATATTTGTTGATGGGTGACATCATCGGCCTTGCTAACAGTGGGTATAAGAAATGTATGGAGTGTGGCCAGTCTAAAAGCAATTTAGAGTCCACTGGCAGATGGGGACACACATACACACACATGCCAGTGTCAGGTACGGAACACCTGCCTATTTACAGATTACTATTACAATACTACATATATATGAATCGTGCCACACAGACTACACATGCCAAGGATGTCATTATGACCATCTGGGAATGCAGACATCAACAGGGATGCTGGCAGTTAAGATGTACATACCTGTGTACCTGTGTACCTGTGTGTTTAAAGTATGAATCCATTCTTTCCTGGAGTATGCCCATTTGTGGAATGGATGACTACTACCACTATACATTGTTACAATGGACATGCCCATACACAGAGGCACATAACCAACACAAGGTGTCACTGGGCATGCTTACACAGTAGCACAGGGTGGTTCGGAATGCACTATGTGTCCATCTACATAAGGATATACTGGGCATGCTCACACACTTAGTAGCACAGGGCTGATCGGAATGCACTATATGTCCATCTACACAAGGATATACTAGGCATGCTCATACACTTAGTAGAACAGGAGGCATGCTCACACACTTAGTAGCATAGGGCTGATTGGAATGCACTACTATGTGTCCATCTACACAAGGATATACTGGGCATGCTCTTACTCCTAGTAGCACAGGGCTGACTGGCATGCACTATGATGCTTCAGAATGCATTATGTGTCCATCTATACAAAGATATACTGGGCATGCTCATACACATAGTAGCACAGGAGGCATGCTCACACACTTAATAGCATAAGGCTGGTTGGAATGCACTACTATGTGGCCCATCTACACAAGGATGTACTGGGCATGCTCTTACTGCTAGTAGCACAGGGCTGACTGGAATGCACTCTGATGCTAAACACGGAGGGCCTCAGTGGCAATGCTATTACAGGTAGACGTAAAGAACACATTGTAATGGGCTCTGGTGTTAGAAGTTGTCATTGTTAGCAGGAATGCTGCTCTACATATATTTGACACTGGTCTTTTACAAATCAGCTGTCATTCTGGGATGACATGGCTGACAGTAGGCAGGCCTTTGTCACATATCACATGCATCCATGATACAAGGGAGTGTGGATATTACCCAAGTCGCATCCGCCCACACAGTGCCATTCCAAGGCAAATGTCCTAAACACAGGTTAACTCCCATACACCTACAGGACAACTGCATTGTTTTCTTATGCTAACCAGTGCTTGATGTGTACCGTCCATATTCACATCTGTCCACTGTAGATCCAACAATGGGGAGTATTGACATCTGTGCAGTGAGGAAGACCTGGCTGATGTCCCTGTAGTGCACAATAGCACTACCACCATATACCTCAGAATCTAGCACTACCACCATATACCTCAGAACCAGACATGTGGGCCATAACACAGGTACGGACCACTCCAGGTGGTGTACCCACATACATAAAGGCCACTCACATGTACTGACCGGTCCCCCCACAAAAGGCATCACAGATGAGACATGTGCAGAACACAGTGTCACATGCTGCATTCTAGGATGCAAACTGCAGCCACCACCATGCCCTCGGACCACCACTATGCAACCATACATGTATGACAGACGAGTACGCCACCATGTGACCCTTGACCTGTGTACTGTACTAAGCTCTACATCAACTGTAGACAGTACACATGTACTGACACAGTTGCATCATGTGTTATGCAATGCAATGATACCACTGTCTGTGACCAGGTCAGCTGTACACATACCAAGGGCCCTCAGTACTGTCCACCATTAGCAGATGTCTGTTGCTGTACACCAGTACACACCCTCATGTATGGATATGACATACATGTACCTGCCCTGGGTATGTACATGCCACACACACAACATACCTGTAAATAGCATAACTGTTGTAGTCCTTTGTGCAAACAGGTGGCTACAGCCATTACACACATGCACATGGAATGTAGGTCCATGGCTGCTGAATGCTAACAGTACATAAGGTGTGATATCAATGTTGACAGAGGTAACATCCCCTCTGTACTGGTCACCCATCATATCATACAACAGTCCATGTGTCATGTATGTTATTACACATATCCACCAATTGCAATGCCTACAAACATGACCAAATGTCAGGATTGTAAGACCTATACACCTGTACATGTAGTTTTGTGCATTCAGATAACATGCGTGTGCAGTTGCTGATGTATGCAGGTGGTGTGTATCCTAGTACATCATGCAGCTGCAATGCAGCCTCAACATTGCCAGCTGTATATGGTGATATGCTGAATGTACAGAAAGATGTACCACAGGTATGGACAGATGTGTTGAAATAACTAAGTGGCAGGGCATCTTTACAGATGGATGTTTGCTGTGGACAGCTCACAGGTGTGTCACAAGTGGTCCTACAATACCCTGTGTAACCGGTAAGCAATGGTTTCATTAATTGAAGGACATAACACACAACCTAGACAGCAGTCAGGGTGACAGCGAAGGTAAATCAGTTGACACCTGTTAATAGATATGACGTCCCTAGTGCATATATCAGCACTGTTGGCACAGGAAGCATCAGTACAGTTTGTAACACATGCAATACTGCTGTATGTCTGACATACATAACATGTGCTAGGCAGGTCTGAGATTCACAGTACTGACATGTGTGGTTGTGTGTGTGTCCATATTTGTCACATATTGCGGGGATACATCTCAATTGTTACTCTCCTGTACACTAGTGTACACATCTGTACATACTGCAATGTAGAAAGCAGGACATAGGCAGGGGTGTGTATCTCACACATGTGAGATATCTGTATGTGCATGAAATAGGTGTATTAATTACTGAATGCCACAGTGTGTGTATGTAGGGCTGACTGGTCCCTGGGGTGAGGATGTGTGTTACCATACTGAACTGATATGACCCCTCCCACCATCCAGGCGATGCATTCAACTATCCATGTTGATGTCCACGATCATAGGCCGTACTGACTACCTGTACATGTGTATTCTCTGTGGCACGTCATGTAGGTGCACAGTACTGTAATGATGATTTTCACATAGGCAGGGGTCCTCATCCCACCAGTAGCAACTGTGTGTGAGTGTTTGTTACTGTGTCAGTGAAGCTGTGAGTATGTGTGTGTGTGTGTGTGTGTGTGTGTGTGTGTGTGTGTGTGTGTGTGTGTGTGTGTGTGTGTGTGTTACAGTGTACTGAATACTTGTGTATCAATACCTGAGTGTGTGGGTGCAGTTGTGTGTTGGCATCCTGTCATGGGAACGTGTATTACTGATTCCCATTGAGGCATCACACTTCCCACTGGCCTCTACTCTTGTAATCAGCTAGACCACTCTCTTACCTCACCACTCCATGTAACTGTACCTGTGATGTCACCCTTTATGGATGTCACGTCTGTAGCCACAGTAGCTTAATACACAGCTATCATGCTCTTGGAATGATAGACGTGTTTGTAACGTGGGACATTCTCACTGGTACGTGGCAGCTACATGGTGCATGCAGGTATATTCATACATACCTGTGAGTAGTCCACATTGACATATGGGACACTTAACTGCAAACACTGACATCCACTGACACGTGCAATTAGACCTGAAGAAGGACAGCAGAACATCATGACCAACATGCATTTACTGTTGTTACACAAGACACATACTGTTAACAGTATTGTACACCTGTACTACATGGTATATCTGCTCACTGTCAACAGTCCTCAACATTTGTAAACTACACATATCATCCTAGTCTGTTCACCCTGTGCTTCAGACCATACTAGCAGGTCCCTGCACCAACGGTGTGGATGTCAGGGATGCGGTACAGGCATCATCATATGCACAGGGTGTTAATGCTTGCTAGAGGCCTAGGCTGCACCATTGGATGACATCATGTGTGTGGGTTTGGGCCTTTGATCTAATTGGGCCTGTGTGGATGTTATGCATGTGTGTGTTGCGGCACCCTACATATGTGTCCAGTGTGTGCGCGTATGTCTGCACACAGTTCTCCCATGTGTCTGGCCTACACAGGTGTATTATTGACAGCTTCAGACTGTACAGATGAGGTTTTACAGTTCACGGTGTCCGGCCACGGACATGTGACCTGTGCCTACCAGGGGTTGCACGGGCACTACCAGACAGAGGTGCAGATTGGGTACTGTCTGATGTCACTAGTCCACTGGAACCATGTCCCTGTTGGGACCATCCCAGGCCACGTGCATGTGGCCTGCTGTGTCGTGGTGTGGACAGCACAGCACCAAATGCACTGCTGCTGCTAGCACTACTATGGGAGCGGGCATGTGAGGTAGCTCGTACATGTAGACCCAACACAGGTGATGTACCAGGCCTACGTCCATGTGCCCGATGCCTCACTCCTACCAGATGTTCCAACACAGAAATCTCATGCTCACGGATTGTCATGCCATGGTCAAGGACACCAACCATGTCACCCAACCATCTAGCCAAAGCATCAGCAATCTGCTGTTGAGGATTTACCATTGCCTGGATGCTGTTGTTTAAAGAATGGACAGCAGCCCTCTGTAGCCTCTGATCTTCTTTGTTGCGCCATTCAGCACATGCCTGTACCTCCATTACATCCTGAAATGTGTCTGGTGACACCAGCTGCTGTGCGCTCTGTCATGCAGGAGCATGTTGGCCAGAGGTCCTCCTACGAGCAGCACTGGCCACGTGCCTGTGTAGGGCACCACCAATAGTTTGGCTGACACCATGGTGTGCAGGCACACCTTCCATAGCCCCTACACTTTCCTGTTCCAAGCTACCATGCAACAACTGTCCTTCCTCTATAGCCACTGGTGATGGGGTATGTGCAGGTATGGGATCTGTGTGCGAGGATGAGGTGGATATAGATGGAATGGCAACCAATGGCACAGTTTCAGACCCTGCCAACTCTGCCTGTGACCCAATCATATGTTCATCATACGTTCATCATCACTGCTAGAGTCTGTGGGGACACTAACATCTGATGTATCGCAGGAGGACAATGCACCTACATCACCTGTGAGGGCAGACAAGAACTGTACATTACAATCTATACAATAGACACACACACACGCGTGCGTGTGTGATATGATGGCATGCAACATGCATGTGATACGGCAGATGGCATGCAGCGCAGACAATAATAGTGGTAGTTATCATACATCCCTAGGTTGCACACAACAGCATGCATGTGTGATAGCAGATGGCATGCAAATTACACAATCATAGTAGTGGTTAGCATACATCCCTGTGTTACACCATGTGGACCAGCACAGGTTAACAGTACACCTGCCTGATGTGTGGCATATGACCTTGATAATCACATGTAGTATGACATGTGATCTGCTGACGTGTACAATGACATGCATACATGTTTAACACAATGATGTCCTGTCGAATATACAGTGGGGCAATTGTGTACCTATTCAGTGTTGTCTGTCCACCCTACAGATATACTGCAAATTTAGCTGATGTGCATGGCCATTGCAGGGATCATGAGGAGTCTCTAGTGCTATACAGTGTGAGTTACAGACAAGGTTCATAGCCATGACTGTGTTCAGATACAATACATATATACTATGGAATGTGACCCATGTCACTGAGGTGTATACACACTAAACCATGATGTGGAAGTTGTGACACAGGTCACTGGGTATGCGGATGTAGAATATGAACAGCCAAAGCATGTGTTTGAGGAAATTGAGTATGTAATAGTCTGTACGCAAAATATACTGTGAATTGTGAACTCTGAATGAACTCTGAACAATGAAGAAAATGCTGAACAACAAGAATCTGCCTAACAGCAGGAAATGTGTATTTTATGGAAGTGCATTTGATTTTATTTTCTTGCCTAGAGATATGATGATGTGAATTGTCTTATGTTTACGGGTAAACCTTTGTTTGGTTAATTGCACTGTGTAATAATTTAATTGGTTCAGTTTTATATTTTTGTACTGTCAGCACTATTATCAGTACATAAGCTTGTTTATTTTCTTGTTCTGGGAGTCTCCCTGGTACTTTTCATGAGGCTCCCGCACGTGTGTACTTGTAGTTAATAAAAACCACTGAAAGAGAGAAAGAGCTGTACTCTTCATTTACAAAGTAATGTACGACTTAACAATTGGTGCCGTTTACTCAGATCTGAATTAAGCTCCGCAGTCGGGAACTGAACGAAATACTGCTAAAGGGCCCATGGCAGGTTTTTCTGTCTCTGTAGTATTTCTTTCATTTTTCTGTCCCTGTCTGCCTTCAAAATTTTACGAATAAATTTTTTTTCTTTTAATGTCTGACAAGTTATGATTTCTCTCATTCAGTCATTTTAAGGTAAGTGGCATGCATTTCTTTTCTGCTTTGAATACGCAGTATGAGAGTGGGGTTAATAATGCACAATATGAGAGTAGGGTTAATAAATACACCGTATGAGAGTGGGGTTAATATGGAAAATACTGGCATCATACGTATGAAAGGAGGAATGCTAGTGGGGTAACAAGACGTTTTTATAACACCTTAGCTAGACCTGTGATTAAACAGGTATAGCTTATTGAGTGATAGTGGGGTAACAAGACGTTTTTAATGCCTTAGCTAGACCTGTGTTAAACAGGTATAGCTTATTGAGTGCTAGTAGTGTATTGAGTGAAAATGGGAGCGAGTGTGGGGAAAACAAATTAGCCAGAAAAACGTACACCAGCTGGTTATATGTTTTATCGGGTGTCCCGGGACAGTTGTATGTTTTTGGATCAGTGGATCACCCTTACTAAAGATGATGGCGATCTGGCATTTCCGGAAAATGGTAGTTTTAATAAGGATGTTCTGAATAATTTACGGAAAAAGTTAAAAAAGAAAGAAAAAATACCAGGGTTGTGCAGGGCAATTTTTAATGATTGGATATGTGAGGCTAAAGAACAAGAAAAGGATTTGGTCGTTAGTAGCCTTAAAGATAGTCAACAAATGTTAAAAGAGCAGATAAAGGAACTGTGACAAACTGCTAAGAATCTAGATATATCAAATGGTAAACATTTAAAAGAACCACCCTCTAAGGGTTTATATCTGGTACAAGAATTAAATAAATTACAAATACCTGAATCATCTGAGGATGATAACCCATGGTTCCCCCCACCCCCTACGGCTCCTCCACAGCTATATCAGCCTTCACAACTTCAGGACGGAACTGTTAGCTCCACAATACAGGGAAAAGGCCGGCAAAGGGAAGAACAAACTATTCCTGACTCCAAAAGTGGAAATCTGGTAACAGCAGGTCAGTCTAGCCGAGTAGCTATAGAACAACCTGATCAGATAGATATGGGCAAATCATCCCTTAGAGTAACCCGCTCTAAGGTAAAGACACATCACAAAAGAAAAGTACAAATGCTTTTCGACCCTAGCTCCAGTCAGCTGAAAATACCTCAGAACAGGAAAACTGTATATTCACACAAGGGCAAATATTATAAGTAATGCCCAATTGTAATTGAGGACAAGGATGGTTATGTTAGTCCACATAAATCTCATCAGAGCTTTACTTCTGATTCAAGCACGAGCTCATCAGACGAAGCAGGAGTATTTTCATTGAGGGAGGTTCCAAATCCAGCACATGCTAGAGATGCAGGACAACCAGCTACTGTAGTCGTACCTAGGGCGTGGTCGGCAGTTGATTTTCAAGCAATCACTAAATCACTTCCGCCTATTCGTAATAACCCAGCAAAATTCCAACGCGTATTAGCAGGACACATTTGTTTACAAAATCTTACTATAGAAGAAGTTAAAGCCATCCTCCAATATGCTGTTCCAGCTGATCTAATAAAATGTATCTGGGATCATGCCAAGGTCCCCACCCCGATACCAAAACATGACACACAAGGGGAAAACGGTTTTGAAGCAGTCAGGCAGCGAATAGTCGATGCTATCATCTTCATAGTGCCACCTACCCCCAATTGGTCTAAGATTAAATCAATCATACAGAAAGAAGATGAACCTATAGATGAGTACTTACAATGACTTACTGATGCCTTTGAGGCATATTCCGGATACCCAGAGCCCACCGAAGGGCCAGCACAAAGCGGGCTGTCAGCTGCTTTTGTGGATGGGTTACGCACTCAAGTGAGAGATAAATTAAAAGAGGTATGTTTGAATTGGCCTAGTTTAGGCCTCCATGAGTTAGTTCAGCAAGTACAATACCTATCTGACCATTTGACTAAAGAAAAAAAGGATTTACAGGAAAAATTAGTACAAGCACAAATCCAAATGTGTAATGCTTTTGGCCAACCCGATCACCGAGGTAGAGGATGAGGGCAGGGAAGAGGGAGAGGTAGGGGTCAAGGTCCAGAAAATCAAGTTAGACAAAACTATCAAGGTACGCAGTCAACCCAACCTCAGAATTCTAATAATCAGATCGAGTGTTTCAATTGTGGCCAGGCAGGCCATTGGAAAAATGAGTGTCCATACTTGGCTGAACAACCTGCACCGTATACTGATGCGTCACAACAATGGAACTCTAACTGGATGCCAAACCCCCGACAGCAACCACAAAGAAGGTTCCCTGAACAGAAACAACAGCAGTTGTACCCTTTCCTTTCTGTGAATCAGGACAGACCACATGTAATGTTACTGGTTAAAAATAAACCATATTCATTCCTGATTGATACCGGGCGACTAAATCTATGCTGACTAGCAGAACAGCCGTGAATATTCCCCTTTCTAACAAACTAACTAAAGGAGTAGGTGTCTCTGGTATACCTATTGAGTATTCTGAAAGCGTATCAGTTCCAATAACTTTGGGACCTTTGCAGGATAATCATGCATTTTTAGTAGGACCCTCAGCACCTTTAAACTTGTTAGGAAGAGATTTGCTTTGCAAAATGGGGGCCACCATTTTTTGCACAGCTGATGGAGTTTATCTCCAAGTACCTTCAGACCAACAGGACACTACTTTGGCAGCCTTGAATGACACCATAACACTACAATCTATGTGTATTCAGTCCGAATCTAACAGAAATGAAGATTTACATTCCCTACCCTCTTACTTGTAGACAACTCATGACAATGATGTAGGATTTTTAACTTCAGCTATTCCTGTAAAAATAACTCTAAAACCAGGTGCAAAGTTGCTGCGAGTACCACAGTACTCTCTGATGGCTGAGGCTACCTCTGGTATAGCCCCTGTTATTTCTGCACTAGAACAACAAGGGATCATGGTACCCACCACAAGCCCTTGTAACACTCCAATATTGCCAGTAAAGAAACCTGGTAAACAAGCTTACAGATTTGTACAAGACTTACAGGAAGTTAACAAAGCAGTTATGCCTATCTTCCCAATTGTGCCAAACCCAGCTACTATTTTAAGTTGTATCCCACCTACAGCTAGATATTTTACAGTAATAGATATTTCATCGGCTTTTTTCTCTATTCCAGTACATCCTGATAGTCAATATGTGTTTGCTTTTACCTACAAAGGGCACCAGTATACTTGGACTCGATTGCCCCAGGGGTATGTAGAATCCCCAACTTTATTTTCAAGGGAGATGCATAAACAGATACAAGATTTACAATTACCATCACGTTCAGTTTTAGTTCAATATGTGGACGATATACTTATAGCCTCTCCAGACAGTACCTCGTGTAAGGAAGATTCCCTTTTAGTTTTAAATTTTTTAGCTGCATGAAGATTTAAAGTAAATAAATCTAAACTACAATACTGTCAAGACAAAGTGCAATATTTAGGACACATTATTGAAATGGGTCTCGTCGGATACTCCCTAACCTAATCAGTTCCATTCACAATGCACCATGTCCTGTAACTCAGAATCAACTTAGAGGGTTCCTTGGTCTAGCGGGATACTGCAGACAGTGGGTATCTAATTTTTCGAAACTTTCAGCCCCTCTGCTGCAACTTTTAAAAAAAGACATTGCAGACCCTCTACCCTGGACGTCACAGCACGATGAGGCTTTCCAGGCCATCAAAACGGCCCTGGTAAATCCTCCTGCCTTAGGATTACTGGACTATTCAAAACCTATAATTTTCTTTTGTTGCGAATGGAATAAAACTGCTTTAGGCCTCTTAACTCAGCAACGCACTGGAGGTTACCGACCTAGTGCTTACTACAGCGCTCAATTGGATCCGGTTGCTTCTGGTTACCCAGCTTGCTTATGGGCTGTGGCAGCAGCTGCCATTTTGGCAAACATGGCAGCTCCACTAATCCTGGGGCATGACACTGTATTAGCAGTCCCACATGCTGTTCAAGCATTGCTTCTGAAGACCAAAACACAATATTTTTCAAATGCATGTCTTACTAAGTATGAAATAAGTTTAATGGGTAATCCTGCATTACAAGTTAAACGCTGCCCACCACTAAACCCAGTTTCTTTAATACCGACCTCATATGAGGGCGAACCACATGACTGTGTGCTAGCAGTTAACTCTGTTCTTTCTCCTAGGTTAAATTTATATGATACTCATTTACAAAATCCTGATTTAGTTCTTTTCATTGATGGATCCTATTTAAGAACAAACTCCTGAGAATTCCAAGCTGCTTGGTCAGTCTGTACACCGACTGAAGTATTGCAATCAGCACGATTACCTACAGGTGCCTCCGCGCAGGTCGTGGAATTAGTGGCATTATCAAATGCATGCAAAATAGCTAAAAACAAGTCTGTTACCATTTATACTGATTCCCGTTATGCCCATGGTGTTGTACATGATTTTGGTATGTTATGGAAAGAACAGGGGTTCCTAACATCTTCTGGAACACCCATTAAAAATCATTTTTACATCAATAATTTATTACAACACTTATTATTACCTTCTGAAATTGCTGTTGTTAAATGCACAGCCCATCAATCCAATGATACTTTCGAAAGTAAGGGCAATAATTTTGCTGACTGGGCTGCTAAACAGGCTGCTTTCTCACAAACAGTTCAGGGTCACTTTTTGCAGCCGTTACAATCCACGACAACTTTTGATGATACAGTGTTAAAAGCTTTACAGGATGAGGTTTCAAAATAAAAAAGAAGAACATGGCTGGCTAACAATTGTTTTAAATGCTCTGATTTACTTTGGCAACATCCAAATGGCAGATTGGTCTGCCCTATATCCGTGCTAAATTCTCTCATTAAAGCTTATCATTTGCCAGCCCATGCTGGGGTACAAGCTTTAATAAAACAAATCCAAAGGGATTGGTTTGCCCCAAGGCTTTCTGCTTCTGTACAGCACTTTGTGAGCACATGCTCCATTTGTTTACAGTGCAATATTTCAAAAGGCACAATGGCACCCGCACAACCCTTGCCAAAACCATTGGGACCATTTTGAGCTTTGCAATGGGATTTTATTAAATTACCAATATGTGCTCATTTTAAATATGTTTTAACTGTTGTTGATATTTTTTCTGGCTGGCTAGAAGCATACCCATGTGTAAAGAATGATGCTATATCAGTTGCTAAGAAACTTTGTTATGAATTTATACCTCGATTTGGTGTTCCCTGTTATATATATTCAGGTCGTGGAACACATTTTACAGCTCAGTTAATTGACTCACTATGTACTATGTTGAGTATCACTTTAAAATTTCACTGCCCATATCGACCGCAGGCATCTGGCATTATCAAACGTATGAATCAAACACTGAAAACCAGACTAGCAAAAAGTACTACTAAAACAGGCCTCACTTGGGTACAGGCCTTACCTCTAGCTTTGCTCTCTACGAAAGCACAAGTACATCCTACTAAAGGTCTTCCTCCTCATGAAATCCTCATGGGCCACCCTATGCGCATGCCCATGACTCCACCACCACCCTTTTCTGAGTATGATGCCTTTGATCATGATGTTATTGTATATTGCACTTCTCTTGTTTCTTTCTTACAGTATTATCACCGCCAAGTAGCAGTGGCACAACATAATCCTGATCTTTTCCTGTCTTCTAAACTGCAACCGGGAGATTGGGTATATGTCAAGTCTTTCTCCCGAAAAACAGCACTGCAACCTCATTGAAAGGGGCCCTACCTGGTTCTATTGACAACATCTTCAGTGGTACGATTACAAGGCTCATCTACCTAGATTCATATATCACACGTTAAAAAAGTCATCCCATCTGAAGATCAAACACCTTTGCTTTTTACAGCTCCAGATTCCTCACCTATTGCTTCTCAAACTAGAAGCCATATTGTCCCAGTACCTGATGATGACTGACATTTCTCCAATCGTGACACTTCTGCATTCCGACACAATAATCCAACCAAAACCACAATTTCCACAAAAGTACTGCATAACTATTATGGTGACTATTTTTGTTGTTATTGTCTTCTTACTATGGCCATTTCTATTTCCTGCTCCAGTCATACCTCATGCCAAAAGAACTGCGTGGCATCCAAAATTCAACACCTACTAAGCAATAAAATATGCTTATGCATCATCCCTTAAGGTCTCCAATTGCTGGATCTGCACTGCCATTCCTACAGTTCATGGGGGATTGATGCTAAATATAGTCCCTTTAGGGATTGAAGAGACTTGGATGAATCTGATCTATGACACATCAAAGGTTGTCTCAAAACACAAGGTAGCATTACAGTTGTCCCTCCATCAGAATGGAACTGCATGTTTTCAAAGACTTGATAAAAACAGAGTAGGATCCAGAGTAGGGTGGAGCCATTGTAAGAAAACTGTGGTATATAATTGTACTGCATGGGGTTGTGTAACAGATTTTTCACCTATATTAAGAATTGTTAAGAATTCTATAGCTAACTTTTCCCAGAAAATAGAAACTGTCTACTGGAAAATATTCGAAGGACTTCAAAATACCAGGAATCGTTTTAAGTCTATCAATATCACCATTAAAGTAGAAAACTGTTATTTTGTGTGTGGAAGAAAAGCATATAAATGGCTACCAGGAAACTGGTCTGGCAGTTGTTTCCTGGGTTACCTAGTTCCAGCTATTCGACATGTGCCTACTTTACCTAAAGGAAAAATTCGGAATGTTCGGGAGGTCAAGAGGCCTACCAAATTGGTAGGTCAAGTCGATGCTTCCTGGATCTATCATCACGACTTAGCTCATGCTAGTACCAAAGGACTATCCCATATAGACTTGGGTGATGACATCATATCATGGGCTGGTATCATTCCGTCATACGAAGCAGTGAAGTCAATTTGGGAACTGAGAAAGTTATCTAAACTGCTCGAAATTTTGAGCAATGCTACATTTTCTGCCCTAGAATTAGTAACTGATGAACTGACTACTATGAGAGCTG
This sequence comes from Protopterus annectens, assembly GCF_019279795.1. Classification (NCBI taxonomy): domain Eukaryota; kingdom Metazoa; phylum Chordata; order Ceratodontiformes; family Protopteridae; genus Protopterus; species Protopterus annectens. The sequence continues at coordinate 1,927,357,908 of NC_056739.1, read as the reverse complement.
TAGTACTCCAAAACCGTATGGCTCTCAATTTCACCCTAGCGGCGAAAGGAGGAACTTTGTCTTTAATCCAGGAGGAGTGCTGCACATTTATTCCTGACAATCAGCACAAAATTGAACGTCACCTTGAACTGATTCAGAGAATTTCTGAACTTTCAGAGGCCAAAGAGGCCGATAGTTCAACATGGGCTTGGTTAACCAACTTGTTCTCAGGTTGGGGAGGTGGACTGTTGAAACTGATTTTATTAATTGCAGTATTAGCAATTGTTGCTTTTCTTGTCTTATTTCTAATCAAAGCATTGATTTTGAAATTAATGTCTTCAAAAACTGTGAATAAAGTGCCTAAGTTTTATATGCCTGCAGCTATAAATGTAAATGATAAAATGACAAAGTTTTCCAATGATGAAAAGACCAGTAGCATGGTTATGTTAGATGTAGGACAAATGTGTGATAGGTTAAATGGTGATGCTTACACAGCATCAGATGGGGGATTGTAGAATATGAACAGCCAAAGCATGTGTTTGAGGAAATTGAGTATGTGATAGTCTGTGTGCAAAATGTACTGTGAATTGTGAACTCTGAATGAACTCTGAACAATGAAGAAACTGCTGAACAACAAGAATCTGCCTAACAGCAGGAAATGTGCCTTTTATGGAAGTGCATCTGATTTTCCCTTTTTGCCAAGAGATAAGATGATGTGAATTGTCTTATGTTTACGGGTAAACCTTTGATTGGTTAATTGCCCTGTGTAATAATCTAATTGGTTCAGTTTCATATTTTTGTACTGTCAGCACTATTACCAGTACATAAGCTTATTTCCTTGTTCTGGGAGTCTCCCTGGTACTTTCCATGAGGCTCCCACATGTGTGTACTTGTAGTTAATAAAAACCACTGAAAGAGAGAAAGAGCTGTATTCTTCATTTACAAAGTAATGTCCGACTTAACACGGATGACACCCCTGCACATCTGCAACCATATTGCTGCAGCCTGGCAACTATGGGCAGACATGGCGAATACATCGGTACACCATGTCCCACATGACAACTGTGTACTACACACACACACACACACACACACACACACACACACACACACACACACACACACACACACACACACGGAGCTAGTATGGCATTTATGTCCATCACCAGCAACGGGAATGTACTGTATTTGTGGCCTGATGTGGATACTATACAGGTGACTGCTGTCATGTTGCAACACCCTCAAGATGTTCAACACATCCTATGTGGTGGATTGATGTTATGCCTACACAAGATGTGCACAGGCCTGTAGGATGTCTAGTGTTCCACATCTACATTATGACCATTATACAAAAGCCATGGCCCAACCATGTGTAGCCATTGTACGACAGGGTGTACACACAAGCACAACACTTCTACTGTGTGTATTGCTCCATGTCTCTGGCCATCCTCCATGGCCATGTGTGTACATGTGTTGTCCAAATTATAGTGATGGGCATCTATTTCACATGTCTGTGTTGTCCCATATGACATATATTCTCCACTGACAACAGGGTTATGCAGATAAAGGGTGGTATGTGGGATATGTTTTCAGGTTAGGTAGGCAGTGTAGCAGCCAGGCCAATAGATGTCATAGACATGTAAAGATAGAACATCACATTGTGTGGCATTCATAGCAGGGCTATGATCCACACCAGTGAAACCTGTGTGCTGGCCATACTCCAGCCCACTGTGTAATACTGTTTGTATTCACCCCATGTGTAGATCAGATCTGTTGTACATTCCTAAAGTGAACAGCACCTCCACCATTCTTTGCACAGCTGTCAACACATCTGGCAATAAAGTTTGTGAGTATTCATGTCGGTGAGATTATTCACATAGTTTGCAAGTGTGGCACATGGATAGTCATTGTGATGCATTGCAGGTCTGACCTGTATATTGTGACAGGACCATACATTATGTGTACATGTTGTGAATGGCCACATGGCAGATAGATTTGTGGATTACGGTTCCTGATAAATAATAACACTCTCACCTGCAATGGGCTGCTGTCGCAGGTACCTAAATAGGAGTAACACAGCAGTATGAGCATAATCCACACCTGTATAAAGGCTACAGGGGGCAATGTGCATAACACATACACCAGTACATTAGACTATACTATGGTGTATGCACGTGTGCATACACAGAGTAGCATACTATAGTATGCGGCATGTGTGTATACATGCCTTGCATATGATGTTACATTACATATTGTACAGTGACACATGCAGCTATGTGGAATATAGCTGTTATAGGTGCAGTACTGACTTACCAGGCAACTCCAGGCTCAGTGGTTGAGAGACACTCATCTCCACAATATTGGCTAAGGCTTGTGGATGTGGTTCTGCAGGTGTCCCCAGGTTGGCAAGTAGCTCCTCGATACGTGTGAGTGGGGGATGGGTTGGTGGTCCACCACCTGTTGCACCTTGTTTCCTGGCAATTGCATGCACATGCTGTTTTGCCCGCCTAATGAGGTCTGTACAGTGTCTGCGCATCTGCTGGTATGTGCGGTTGTGGCCACCCACATCATTAACCCTTCTGCGAAGTTCCATCCACAGGGCATCCCACTGCTGTGCATCCTGTGGCACATGGCTGAACAGGATGTCATGATTATCAAGTAGGTATGGGATGAAGGCCTCATCCTCCAAGCATATAAAAGCAGGAAGCCTTGCATGCGGCATACCTGGAAGACATAATGATGGAGACAGGCCACAGTACCTCAGAGACATACAGAGCTAGAGCTGAACATACATGGGTATCGCATTAATTCAGTTTAAATAGTTGTATTTGCAAACCTACATGACACTGATGTGTTTGTGTCACACACATGTGACACTCAATGTTGAGTGGATATTATCACCATATATGTGTGTGTGTGTCACCTGATTACATTGCTCATACTCCATGTGGTTGCTGTCTTGATGTGGGCATGTCTGTTTGCCTGTACTGGTGTTCCTACCTATCAGCACATGGCTGGATGTGTCCACATTAATGCAGTTGACCTTGATGCAGTGTATATGTCACATATAAGGACTTACACTGCCTCAACAGACATGACCTGTGACCCTGCAGACATGCTCACATAAGGTTTTACATGTATGTGTTCTGCCATATACATCTACATGGCACTGTATAGCTATTCAACATCCTGCCATGTATTACCTGTGTTGCACAAGTGATACACATGGGGCACTGGCTAGCCAGATGGTATTTGCAGGGATGGATATCAACTATGGCATGTACAGTCAAAGTCAACTAGTGGGCTATATGTCATGGGCCATGTATGCATTTAGAATGAAAGGTTACCTGGCAGTAGCTGACAGGCGGGTCTGTGGGGCAACGTGGAGCAGTGCCACATTACTGATCCACAGGGTTAATGATACATATACCATGCGATCATCACAACATGTCTGAGAGGGGAGCGATGTGCAGCTTTGACGGACAGGAATGCATAGTATGGCAGGACTATGTCAAGTGTATGGGACAAGGATCTGTCCAGCATGTGGTAGGTGGATGTCCATGAAGTATGTGTTCGAGATCAGGATGACTACGTGTAGCATATCCGACATCATTGGGGTGGACATGGATTTATTTAGGGTATGCATCATGCTACATAGTGGAGATGGGGAATGGGAAGGCTGGTTTAGGCCATCTGCACATGGCCAATACCCTCTTAAAGGAAATATGTGGTCTGATATGGGTCACTTAAGTGGTCTGTATGGCTGGGCAATGATTTCTATATTCATGAATGGCACCCTATTATTATTAGGGTTGCCACATATGACTCCCTGACAGGTGTGGTGACGTAGCTATCACAGGAAAGACAACTGCCCAGCTGCATCCCTCACACACAAGTGTCCGTTATGATGACCACTGACTAGGTGGTAGTTCATGGGTACAGGGTTAGTAACATAGGGGTGAAAATGTGAGTCAGCTATCGCTCCTAGGTCATAGTCACTCGCATACTTCAATAGACAGATGCCTTCTGTTTGTCTGTGAGGTATGGACTACAATGAGGGGGGAATAGAATTCTATTCCCCCCTCATTGTAGTCCATACCTCACAGACAAACAGAAGGCATCTGTAGCTGCCACTGGTGTGATGATCACGTATTATTCAAACACCATCTGTAGTGTTGTTTCTGCCAGCAGTCCTGTTGCAAAACACTCCTGTGACATAGGAATGTACATCTAGTATACCGAGTGTAGGTGGTACACAGTATGGGCGATGATGTGCTATGACCTGGCAAGGTTATGATATGCAGTGTGACATCAACCATACTGTCATCTACATCTGTACTGCTGACATCACTTAAGTGATCAAGGTTCATGGCCTTCCAGACCAGACTCAGCAGGGTAGTAGTGCAGTACTTCCCATTATCAGTGGTGTCTCCCCTTTTGTGGGTTATGATACCTGTTGGTGTGCACCATTCAGTGTGATCACAACCTGACAAAGAGCTATGTTTTACATGATGTGTACATGGAGAGCATCTTGTTTTGCCATATGTGTATGATACAACCTGTGATGTGGGCAGGTCCCATGCAGACTGAGTGTAGCTTGTACCTGCATAGTTGTGGGTGCAGGGGCCCTGTGGTGTACATGGATATATGCTTGTGTACCTGTTGGGGGGAGGGGCTGTGTTTTTATATTATCCAAGACCCTATCTGGATTGCTTATTCATGCTAGGCACTTATTCAGGACTTGTAAACAGTACGTAAGCTAATAATTACTATAGCACTCAATCTTCCACATCACCTGCAGGTAAGGGTGAACAGGTTTTGTACATACTTGTCTCACTTGTGTAGAGTAATGTAGCTCTTGTACTCGCATTCCTCACTTATCTAGGTGAATGTAGTTCTATATTCAGGCATGTCCAAGAGTCAACTGCCAGTGTTCTCACCTGTCTATCTGATGAATCTGGACATCTTGAGGCAATGTACACATTGCCTCATGTACACAGACAAGCATCTCTGCCTACCACCCAACACTACAACCTGTGAGAGATGCACTCATCTAGCCAAACTGGAGGTAAAGGTCTCTCCATCCAAGCCTGGCCCTGACTGTCATGTGGAGAAGGTACACAGTCGTACAGCACCACACTCATCAAATAAACCTCACTGTATATACCCCACCATTAACTGGGAAAACTACCCGTGTACCAACACATTAGCTCAATGGTTTCTGGAATTCATAAACACCAATGCCCTGACTCAACATATCCACACACCCACCATGGGCAACAATATCCTAGAGCTAGTCATTACCAACATGACTGACTGGTGCTCCACACATGAAGCCAACTCCTCATTGGTCCGATCAGACCATGTGCTGAACACCATTGATATCCACATCCCACACCTACCCCCCATTAAGGGAACCACAGTATAATATGTCTACAAGGCCAACTACATGCTTCTTAAGGCAGATGTGGTGGATGTCATGACAACCGTGCAGATGGACAGTACTGTTACAACTGATGAATCCTACACAAATGCACTCTATAAGCACTTACAGGAGTGCATGGCTTGTCCCATCCCAAACAGAACAAGGACGCTATACTCATAATTAACTAAACCAATCTGGTGGTCCCCTGCCATAAACATATTGTACTACAGGAGGAAGATACTGTTGCAAACAAGAGTAAAGTACCATGCGTGGAGAAGATCCCTGGCCAGCCTCAGTAAGAAGGTGAGATCCCTTATAAGATCCTCCAAAACTAGCTACAAAAACTATAATGCAACTAATAACAGCAACAACCACAAAGCCTCAATGTCAACAACCATATCTGCTCTGAGTTACAGCACAAAGGCACGAACATTACAGAAACAATTGATATTGGCAACATCCTGGCAGATGCCTCTCAAACTGCACACTCTAAAGGCAATATCAAAGCATCCATGAGACTGGACAACATCCCAGGCTGCGTTTTACACAAACTTTGGATCGTACTGTCTCCTCACCTATGCACCATGTTCAATAATAGCCTCACATCGGGCATAGTGCCCCCTGAATGGTGCACAGCAACAGTTATCCCACTCCACAAAGGTGGCGCCACAACGGACCACGGGACATATTTCCCTATAGGCCTGACTAGCCTGTTCTGCAAGGCTATGGTGCACATCATGGATCACTGTCACAGAGACATTTGGTACCTCCCAACCTTTGACCCCTCCCTGTTTGGCATTGTTAAGGCCGTACCATGCCTCCTAAACCTGGTGGACTTCTTAGAGACAGTTACCAAGGCATTATATGAGGGTAAGGAGGTCCACACAGCCTACCTAGATCTCTCATAGGCTTTCAACACCATTCCTACTTCTGGTATTATCAACATACCCATCCACCTGAACATTAACCCCTACGTCATGTGATGGTTTGCAAAGTGGCTCACGGATAGAACACACACAGTGGGAGTTGCATACCCTAGGTCCGACTGTATACCAGTTACAACTGCCGTCCCCCAGGGCTCAGTCCTAGGACCCCTCATGTTCAGTATATACTTCTCTGACATACAGACAAGCCCAGGAGGGCTTTGGCTGAAAAGGTTTGCAGACAACTGCAAACTAGGGGACATAATTGTTTCCCCAGCTGTTACAGACACCCTCTGGAAGGGTCGCACTGAGATGGATACCTGGTGTTAATATCACAGCGTCAAGCTGAATGCCTAAAAGTGCATAGTCGTCCCCTTTGGATATAACTAATTACCTGTGGACTACCACATAAGTGCTAGTCCCCTACATACAATAAAGGTAATATGGGATCCAGAAGCACCAGTAGATAGCAATCTCTCCTTCGATACCCATAATGACAAGGTGGTTAGAATATCCTTCTACGTGGCCCCCCCTAATCTCTAATGGGTTTGCATCCAGATCAAAGGGGCCATTGTGACGCTACACATGTCATATCAGACCCATTAAAGGATACAATACCCTATCTTGGATATACCTTACAAGACAACTGCAACAGCTTGGAAGACCACACCAAGAGGATTACCGACCTCAAACAGATGACCTATGCAGCCCAACCTACGAAACTCCAGCGGTACTCAGTTGCATACTGCATACTCACAGGTGATCTCTGCTTGACATACAAGGCCCATGTCCAACCATGTATTGCTGGATATGCTCCACCTAAACAGAAGCCTCTGAGAGCCACATGCTCTAGGGATATACACCTAACCACAATGATGAGTAGGACGTGCTGAACAGGAATTCCTGACCCGGACACTCCCTATGTTTTGGAACATGATTCCAATGTACATCAGGCAGGGCCCCTCATGAGCACTCTTCAAGGGAAACCTTGATGTGTGGAATGGAGACAGATATGTACCCGGGGATCAGTGCAGTGGCTATGCTGGACAGAGGCACAGGGAACTATTGGGTCTGTCATTCAGAGGCACAGGGAAACAACCTATGGGGGTGTTGAAAGACAACACACGCTAGCTAGGCTTACAGATACCCTTGGTAAGACAGCCTAGTACCCACCTTTACACATATTACATGTCTTATGTGCATGGATAGTTAAATAGCTCTTTCATTTTACTTTGCTATCATGCTGATAAACTGTTGGCTCACTAAAAGACATATGTATCCTGTTATTGTGTATTTTAAATGCCAATTGACATAACTAATGTTTGCCTACCATTACAGTAATGCTATGAAGCTTGTAATACATATCTGCCTACAATACTGCACATTACACAGTTATTGGCACAATATCCCACAATGCAAAACATACTTGCACAGTGGCCCAAACTTCCACATGTTATTCTCTGTATTACACCCATACATATGGCTACAGTTACAATATAGCAACATATACTATCCCCTGTTATAGCACATACTTGTTGGACCAGCCCTGCCACTGACGTCAGCTGGTGAGGAGTATTTCTGTTCAAAGCCCTTATATAGCATCCCTTGTGGTGTATGCGGTGTTTGCCTTGTGACCTACAGCAGTACACACAAATACTATAAGCATTACTATGCTCAACAATACATCACTACAAGATAACTGTTTCCACTATATGGATTGTGTGTACTTTAAATACTACAGAATAGCACTACATACACAGACATACTGACTGTTCTACATACCTTATTAGTAACCCGAGGTATCGTTAACAGTTGATTCAATCCTTTTCCGTTTGTGTTTCAATGTTCTTTGTAATGTTCCGCTGGTATATACGAATGGTTTGAATGTGTGATAACACATCCTTTTCTAGTTACATATTGGTAACATGTGGTATCCTGTCCATCAATTGCTGTTCCAATGTAGTTAATTGGATGCACATCAGCTGTGCAGCTACTCCATTAGCCGATATCATGGCAACAGTGGTGTATAAGTGAGTACTCCTTTTGGGCGTTGTCCGTTTGCCTTACTTTCGAGGGAGACAGCCTAGATGTGTTATTGTGATATATTTCAACAGCTATATGGAAACACACAGAGATATATTAGCTTCATGACTCCTGTGGACTGTGTGTAATGGTTAGATGATTTAGTTCTACATGTGAGTACAGCTGTTATATTTCAGAACAGTGCTACCTATGCAGCGTTTGTTTGTACCTGATACTTCTGCAGATGTTTAAGTCTGGCAAGGATGTTTGGCCAGCTCAGGGCCATATGGCTATGCATGAACTATTATGTGGTGTACAGTGTGCTCACGAGACATCCTTGATTTGGTGTACAAGTGTAACATATTGTGCTGTTACTCACTAATTGCTAACACATCCCGGTGTACGCACAACCCTCTGAAATGGGATTAGTGCAAACAAACCCTATTACATCAGCAGCTGTTCCATTGTATAACAGCCATTATTTCACATAGGGCAATGTTAGTGTGTCTCTGACAAGGTATGTTAAGGCTTCTGCAGATGTCGTACAGTGTGTGAATGATTTGTGATGTTATTACAGTTTGTATTGTAATATGTTTGGATGTGGGGTGATATTGGTGGGTGTGCTTAGCAAATGCAGGTGTGTAGGAACTGCTTTTATACATAATCGCTATGTGCGTGAGGGTTCTTTCCCTATTTGAACACCTATCCTTTTGTGGACTAATACAATGGTATTTGCAGGCTGATTCATTAAGGCACTGTTATGTGGTTACTGTATAGCATGCAGGTGATGTTAGTCCTTGAATCCCTTCGGTAATACATCTGAATGTAATAACATGTTGCTACATGATAGCTGTGTATTTCTGTCATAGGTATTTGCAGTCATCATAGTTGTATTGGTGACTGACCCTCTTTGGCTAGGGTTGCCACCTTTTCATATGTCCATAGTGGGTCCTTTTCGGGACACACATCTGATTTTACAGGCCGACACAAACCCACAGTCAGTACAAGGGATAGAACCTTCCTTTCTTGCCTAACTATAAGCTTATTCTTGTAGCAGTTTAGTAGCTTATCCTGTTTCCTGTACTATGTAGGTACTTTAGATACAGAAATAACTATTGTATGCAACTATTACAGTACATATGAGACATAATTATTTCCTACAATCCCAGGACATTTGCCACATTTAATATATTTGGTCAGGACACAACCTCCCAAAGAGGGTGTATCCCTCGCAAAGTGGTAACACTATCATTGGCTCATGTCCATAGCACATATTTGTAATGGTGTATAGGCATATACTCTCCATATCCTTTGTTCATAAAGGTTGGTAGTGGCGGAATGTGTGATTGCTATGGTCTCTGTTATACACATATGTGAACACTTCAACCACTGTATACGGGAGACCTATGGAATCCTGAAACCACAGTGTTTCCTGGCGCACAGAGTCCCGGGAGCAGACTCCCATACCCCACATTACTGATATCGACAGTAACTCGTGAAGGTAACATGAACATGGAACACACACATGCACACACAGACACACTGCTACCCAACACATCCAACCAAACCATCCTACACTACGTATGAGCAGGTGGCCAAGCCCCCCTACACACCCCATGTAGGTGTCTGCACCCCACACACCACCCCCTACTTTAATATTCTACATCCTAGGTCATGCAAACAGATGCACAAAGCTAACCCACAACCACACATTACAGTCCCCAAGAACACACACCACACACAGAACACACACTTACACACACTACAGCCCTAAGAAACACACGTACACACAGTAACCTACCCAAACCACAGCAACAGAAGCACTGACTGTCCATTAACACTGTGAGATTACACCCCACGCATCTGGTGTTTTGGTACTGTGTTCTTTCAGACCTTAAGCCTCAGGATTACGTGCGTCAGTATGTAAAGCAGTCAGTATGTGGTAGGTATCCCATTTATATGTACCTCCATGGTTATGTAGATGTTGTTAACCTATCTATATATCTACATATATATGTATATCCCCATATATCGACATCTCTCTCTCTCTCTCTCTCTATATATATATATATATATATCTATATATATATATATATTTATTTATTTATTTATTTTATTTAACATTTGTTGACCTGGAATGTCCGACTAGGTTCCACAGATCCTGTTTTCAGTGGAGGCCCAGGGAGATATGCTCCAGAAGCATGTCTTTAGAATATATATATATATATATATGATGATGTGTATATATATATATATATATATAACATACACCTTTCATTGTGTATATGCCGATTTGCCCTATTTCAACACATTCCTACCTTTTGTGTTTTATCCTGTCAGTATACACGACTGCTATTGGTACATCTCAGGTAGCTTAGTGGTATGTTATTGTGATGAATGTGTGTTCTAATCCTGGCAGTGATATCTTACCTCTCAGAGCAGGCACTGGTAGTACAAGGGTGATGAACACAATTTCAACGGTTGTGTGTTCCACATGTTTATTATTCTGTAGAGAACTACCTATATATGCAAGCTGTGTTTAAGGTATACTATGTAACATGTACACATCTGTTAAGATTCCTGTCAGGGATACTCCCCATTATTTGGAACTACATCCCTGATTACATTATACGAAACCCCTCACTGGCACTCTGGGGAATCCTTGCAGAGTGGGTGGTGAACAGTAGCTACACCACAGGGATCCCGCAAGTGGCTCTGCTCCACAGAGGGACAGTTAGCTGATCGATGGGGCGGCGACAGCAGACATGCTTTGTCTATGCTTATGAGTGGCCTTGGTGGTTGGGCATGTACCTACCTATGTATCTATGAACCTGTACATACAGTATGGACACATGCTGATAGCTTAATATACTGTTCAGGTATTGACTTACCTTGTGCCAATGGCAGTTGTGTGTACAACCATTGAGGGCTACCTATGTAGGATGCACACAGTAGACCACCTATACACGACAATTTACAGATGGTCGTGTGTGTGTGTGCCATCCATGTTTGCTGTGTGTGCAAGTGGAGAAGGGTGTCAGTCCATGAGTGCCTACACTGTCAGTGTGTGTGCTATACGTTCCCTCTTTGCCAAGGCATGGGCATACTGGGCATGCCTCTGTCTGTGTACTGGGGCTAGCACAGTGTGTTTGTGGTCTGAGTTCCCCTGTGCCTGTGGGTCCTTGGCAATGGTTGTGGGCTGTGATGGCCTTCACCATTCTGTCCCTGCTGCAGCTGTTTCCGCAGGATCATATTGTGTGGCATGGCACATACTATGAAGATGTGGACACGCGTTCCTGGACAGTACCGCAAGACTCCACCAGATATGTCCAAGCAACGGAACCGTGATTTCATCATCCCAAACACGCACTGTATGATGATTCTGGTTTCTGCGTGTGCCTCATTATGGCATTCTTGTGTGGCTGTGTGTGCATTTCTGATGGGTGTCATCATCCACGGTTCCAGTGCATAGCCAGCATCCCCCACCAGGTGGCCATATGGGATGCCCCCCTGGCAAATACCTGACACAGCTGTGAGGCATGCCAGATGTGGGAGTCATGATAGCTTCCAGCTTCCAGGAATGCCAGCACACAGATCCATGATAATGCCCTGGGCATTGCATACGACCTGGCAGTTGATGGAGGGGAATCCCTTGCGGTTTATGTAGCACCTACCCTGCTCACTGGGTGGTGACTTGATGTGTATGTGCGTGCAGTCTATTGCACCCAGTACCTCTGGGTAGTCCACCACATGGTGGAAGAGATGCATACTGCTGGCCAACACCTCCTGCATTTGGGGGAAGTGTATGTGCTCATTGGCATGTTGTAACATGGCATCCAGGAACTAGTGGAGTACCCTGGATGCTGATGCCTGTGAGATCCCCATGATATCCCCAGTTGGCCTTTGGAAGGTACCTGTGGCTAATATTCTCAAGCTTACACATACCTTCATGTCCACTGGGATGGGTTTCCCCCTGTTACTTCTGGCTTTGAGGTGTAGCTGGCACAGCTCAACAAGTTGCTGTATGATGTCCCTGTCGACCCTGTAATACTCTACTGTCTCCAGATCATGTAGCCCCTGGTAGGTTACCCTGGGTCTGAACACTCATCTCCTCCTCCAATGCCTGAGATGGTTGTCAGCATCATCCTCCACACCACCGTCATTCTCCAACACATGCTGGTGAATCAAAGCTATGGCAGCCCTTAACATATACATATTAAAAGTTTCCCATATGTATACACCAATGGTGTAGAGTGTCTGGGAATACACAAGTGTGTGTGTGGGGTTTTCACACCTTATACTATTGTGCAATGAGTGATGCTGGTGTAATTGGGTGTGTTTGTGCTATTCCAGCTGCAGGGTATCTTAATTATTGGTTTTACAGCAGGTATTGCTATTGTGGGGCCTTTGGTGTTGACTTACGCTTGTCTGCCGTGATTCATCTATTGCCCTTTACTTCTATTTTCAACCCGATTCACCTCCCATTGTCAAGCATGCATCCAGCTGCTGCCTTTCTTGTTTTATGCTTCCACAACCCCAGACTGTGTCGGGAAATGTGTTATGTAGCTGATCTACAGCAAGTTTGCTTTGTTCTGCTGTGACAGTTCTCTTTTCATTGCTGTACGTCACCTTCCCTTTCCTGTTCTGCAGGTAGTTGCTAGCAGCCTTGTTAGCTGTTGTCTATGGCCTACTGTAAGTTTCTAGGTGTTAATTACTCATTTGTACTCCATTTACCATGCTGCAGCATTTCCTTATAGTCTTCCCGTATCCTTCCTGTTTCAGCTGTGGTGTGTGCCGAGCACATCCGTTTACCGGGTTTCATGAGCGTTTTCATCCACGTTCACATGAACTTTCAGTTACCTTGTGTGCTCTCAGCTAAGCAAAGCTATTGCTACTTCCACACACCTATCCTGTGGCTTTGCTTAGCAACACCCAACATGGATTAGCAATGATCCAATGTGCTTACAGATACGGTGGCGCGCCCCTCTCTTGATGTCATGTTTACCTCAAGGCCACTCCTCGGTGTTGTAATGCTATGCCGTGTAGTACATCCTTACGCTGGCGGGACAGTTGAGATTCAGTATTATTTGATTCATTTACATGGCATTGACTGCTAATTCCTAGTTACCACATGGAACACTGTCACAGACCCTTAGCAACCCTTGCGTCATGGTTGTGGTGTAGCATGCGTGCCATTGACTATTATGGGGATATCATGAATTGCATTACATTACAGTTTTATGACATCTAAATATATTTTGATTATGATCCCATTTGCACACCAATGCACTGCGGTTTTAGTTTGCATTGGTGTGGCCATGAAATGAAATGTTATTTTTTATATGTTGTGCATGTTGTTTTATGCCATTGGCTATATATTTAGCCATTGGCATATATTAACATTATAATACGTAAGTTTGGTCTGCTTTCATGGCTCTGATTTTATGTTTGACAACATGTAAACCATTTATTTTTGGTTTACATTTCTACATGCTTATGCTACGCCTGCACAACTTCATGAATCGCTATATACCTTCATTTGCTTGCTACACTGCTGCACATGGGGTAATTAGCATACATGTGCCGGGAGCTGCGCAGCTCTAGCGAATGCTGGTAGTGTACATGTAAACAGCTCTTACCTGAATCGCTTGACGGCCATATTTGGCGCTAGATCGCCAACGCTACTTCAGCACATGGCGCAAGCTTCATGAATCCCAGGGTTTGTCTTCTTAGTGTTGTATCATGCCCAATAGTGAATGCTCATTATGCTAAATGCCAGTAGTACTGGTTTAGATATATTAACAAGCAAATGCAGATTATGAAAGTTTCAGTAAAAATAAGCAGAGGTAGCAGTAGCTAATTCAGTACCCACTTGACTTTCAGCTCTACTCTTATTAACATTTTATTGTCTATAGCAAAGGAGCATGGCTTTTTAGCTCTACTGCATGGTGCCACTTAATGACATAATAAGTCAGCATACTAACTTTATCTTATAGATACTTGATTTGAAGACAGCTTATTTTTTTACATCTTATACTTTATGTGCCTTGAACATTATTTTATTAGGTGAATATGTTTTATTAAATCATATATATTTTATTAATCACTTTTATAACATTTTAAAATTTCTAATTGTAAACAGTGTAAACCATGCAAGTATAAACTTGCATAAAAGCAAATTCCATTAGCTACTATAAAACTAAATTGTAAATATTGTAACAAACTATGATGTCGGTGCAGGGCAATTGTAAGCAGCAATACACTATTTTAAATTGTTTTCTATTAGACTGTGCAAGCCAAATCTCAATCAAATAAAAAGTAAAGTAAATCTCTTTAGCAGCTGAGAAATGTTCTTGAAAGCCCTGCTTCTGTGAATGAGGTTATGGTTTTTGAGCACAGATCTATTATTGTTATCAAATTGTTATCATGGCTGCAAATTCAAGCACATTTTGAATACACAAAATTAGATTAGTGAAACTGATAGATGTTTGGTTTTGTACTGTACATTATTTGACAGTATCCACATCAGTGTTGTGTATGTACTCATATGATTGTCCAGGCAGTACACTGACCAAGAGTGACCCTTTACAGGCACAGCCAGGGTGAATTCACATTTGTTAAACATGAAAACAAGATATAAAAGAAAACAAAATACAGAACAAATAGAGTCTCATGTGAAAAATATATTTATAACAATTATCATAGCATATTAATCATTTTCATCCAAATAAATTGTCAGTTACACTACCTGATGACATCACAGTGGAACACGAGAGCCTTGCTTCAACAGCACAGCTCAAATTATATTACTAACTGTGGAATAAATAATATTCTCTATAATGCTCTAATTGGTTAATGTCAGGGACTATGCAAGTCATATAGTACTACACAGTGGGATATGCTTGTAGCAAAAAAATACATATTTTACTTTTTCATTGACACAGAGAAGTATAACTGCAGATCATGTTTATGGTACATTAGTGACATAATGTCAGTGGGCCTGTCTTCTGTAATAGCTGCAACAAAGGATTAACCTGTGCTGCATTACTCAGTTAGTACTAGTAACAAGTTAGATAACAAACTACAGTAGAATAGGGGTGCACTGACAGTCTGAATGAACTATGATAATTTTAATGACCTTATGCGATAATGCAACATAGTGACACAGAAACAGCATACCTATGCCATGGCAAACAAGTTCTATATGTGACCATAACAATTTGTAATGGGAACCCTGTTTACATTGCACTGTTATAAGGGTAACCCACTGGTGGACTAGGAGATCTATTATATGGAGCACCAATCTCATGACATCAGTTCAGTGAAAAGAAGGTGTCTTCCTGTTTAACTCCAATCAGTAGACATTTGTGACCATACCTACTGATGCAGCCACGTATATCACAAACCTGAAAATGGGGCATATGCTGTATTAATGGCTGATACCAGAAACAATGACACCACACAGTAGTGGTGTACTGGTATTATACCTCTCAACTGTGCAGCTTTTCGCAGAATGTCTAGATTTTTGCCTAATATTTTTAGTCGATTTTTCATAAAATTGTGGTTTTCTGGCAAATTAGTGGCAAATCATTAAAGACTGAAGTTAGAAAATAATGACAGACATATGAGTTTCAGATTGCATACCCTTCAGAAAATTCATGCTAATGCAAAACCTGTTATTGTATCAACTTTCTGTTTGTAAGAACAATATTTAAAAATGTCCCTATTTTTGGGCCTTTGTCCCACTTTTATTAATGGCTTTCTCCAGATCTCTTGCTCTAAGAGGTTGAGAGGCATCAAGTATAAAAAGGTTAGCACTTTCGTCAAGTTTTATTTCACTCAACTTCTTCTGAAGAAGTTGAGTGAAATAAAACTTGACAAAAGCGCTAACCTTTTTATACTTGAAAATCCAGTGTCTGCCATTTTTGTTTGTTTTTTACTAGGTTGAGAGGTATGCCTGGTATCAGTCATGTAAACGCAATTGCTAACATGTAATACATTCACCTAACTATTTTTTAGTTGCTATAATTTAAATCTTCCACACTGTCTCTTTATGGTGATCCTAGGTAAAGAATCACAAAGTTGATGCTGGGGCCAGATTAAGCCTTAGTGGAGCCCAGCAAACTGAGGTTATGTGACCACGAAATTGGCCAGTCAAGACATGTGACCACTGGACACTCACATCATATGACCCTACAAAATGCAAAAAATATGTACATACTTTACAGACATAAATGAAATGTGAACCTAGATCAAATTGAGCATTTACATTTCACTTCTAAGAGTTTTTAAATCTAGATAGGTGAGGGACCCACTTACTCCTAATTATTTTGATGGGTGTTTACAACTATTCCACAACATTTTTCTAGCCATTATTTGGTTTTCAGCAGGATTCCATAGTATACTGTTAACAGCAATGCAGACAATCTCAAGCAATTATATATAATTCAGTGAAACAGTCATTCCCCAAACTCTTTGAAATATGTTTGTACTAAGATGCGAATTACATTTATTAAATACTTGAGATCAGGTCTAGAGTGCATAGAAAGAAAACGCTAAATAGCATATTTTCAATATACGTAAGTGTTTATACTATGCCAGTGGGGTTCAAATGGATAGATGAAAAATCAGCAAGCAAAGGAGAGTAGTGCTGCTGCAATCAAATTCATCCTCAAGTGTTGGTGAGTACCTTCAAGAGCTGGACCCTGTTTTTCACAAAATCTCACCAAGACAGCACTGATATATAGACTGCATTTTATAAAGCATATATCATGGACAGAAGTAGGTTAAACAATAATAAAAAAATATATATCTGGGTGTACAAGACTCAGGATAAAAGAGTGTCCAATCATGGTAGGCCCACTGATGCCATGACTGAAAGAAAGACGGTATAGCCATAAAGATTATAGAGAAGCCCAGAATTTCCAGACAGAAGATATACAGAAAGATTAAGAGAGAAATTAGAGGAAAGAAAAATACTTCCACAAGAAAAAGAAGTTTCAAATGTAAATTTGTGTTCATTAATACAACAGATTAATAAAAAACACAACATCAATCAAGAAACCTTGGGCTATTTGGAAAAAGAAGTGACTAAGGAAGTGTGAAAATATCTAGAGACATTTGAAAGGTATAAAAAAGAAATATGGACATGGGGAAGAAAGAGAGATCTAATGTATGGTGCAATATTTATGCAAAGGAGAAAGCCAGATTAATCAACACATAAAAGGCCACCCCAAAGATATTTGAGGAAAAATATAGTCAAAGGCATCTAGATATGGAAAAGTCCACAATAAAAAAATACGATCACAAAGAGGGAACACAGAACAGAAGATCAGTAAAGTACAAGTTAAAGCATGAAGATGAAGTTATGGAACACTTGCGAAGTGAAGGATTTAGTGCAGACAGTCTAACACAGGTTATATCACAGCATGATGAAACAACAAGTCCCCAAAGTAAGGAGAAACAGTAGGAGAAGGAAACATTTGAAGAAGAAATATGGACATGAGAAAGAAAAAGAGATTTAATATATGCAAAGGCGAAAGCAAACCTAATCAATACAAAAAGAGCAGCACCAAAGATATTTGAAAAGAAATACAGGCAAAGGCATCCAGACATGGACAATTTTATAATACAAAAAAGAAGAAAGCAAAGAGGAAAAGTAGAAAAGAGGGTTAGTAATGAAGAAGTTAAAGAAATAGAAACTGAGGTTATAGATTACCTCTGAAGTGAAGGATTTAGTGCAGAAAATTTAACTCAGATAACATCACAGCAGGCTAGAGCAATGGATCCCAAAATTAAGGAGAAACCAGTGGAGTGGGAAACATCTGATCAGTTGCCATAGGAAGATATTTTGGAGCCTACTGCAGAAAACCAGTACAAACATTCAGTTGGAGTTGCACAACAAGGGAAGGAACAGGAAACGGTGGCAACTCTGATACAGATAATGCTGTGAAGTGATAGGCCAGGGAGTTCCTGTATGAAAGAGCAACAGATGACACTGGATGAAAAGAACGTGGAACAGGAAGATGCTCTGGAACTTTCTATAGAATACATTCAGAAAATGAAAAACAAAGAATGTGCCCTCAGTTTAGAAGAAAAATGATCTAAGAGAAGAGTTGCTGGATTTAATAGAGATGGGCAGACATATTAAGATCAATGAAAGAAATGAATTACAGAAAGTCAATAAAACTCAAAAAAGTTAGAAGCTTGATAAAACAAATTAACACAGCAATTATGACTGTCCATAGAGATTTGTGCGATATAACAGAAGTAAAAGGATATATTACTGTGCAACTAAATTAATTTCAAAGACATGTCTGGAGCATTTCTCCCCGGGCCTCCGCTGAAAATGCACCAGAAGAAGTCACAGCTCTAGTAGAATGAGCTTTGACAGAAAAAGGAAGGCTCTTGCTATAAAAAGTGTAACAAAAAGAAATAGCCTTTGAAACCTAAGAAGAAATAGCTTGCTTGGATACAGCTAATCCTAAAGTCCTGGGATGAAAAGAAATAAATAACTGATCAGATTTTCTAAAAGCCTTAGTCTTATTCAAGTAAAATCTGAATCATCTATGCACGTCCAAAGTATTCAGCACCCTCTCACTGTCAGATTGGAGAGAGGGGAAAAATGAGGCAAATTAATAGATTGATTAAGTGACAACTCATTAAACACCTTAGGCATAAAAGAAGGTTTAGCACGTAAGGACACCCTGTCCTCATGAAATATCAAAAATGGAGGGCAAGCCATAAGGGTTTGCAACTCAGACACCTGTCTGGCAGAAGTGAGCACTAACAAAACAACAGTCTTCCAAGAACAATTCTGCAAGGAAGCTGAAGCAGCAGGCTCAAAAGGAGGCTGAGTCAACTTCTGCAAAACAAAATTAAGGTCCAGGGAAGAGGAACAGGTTTCCTGGGAGTTCTAATATTAAGGGCACCTTTAAAAAATAGTTTAGCCTCACATCTTGAAGCTAAAGGAGGAGTTAAAGGTAGACAAGAAGAGATAGCTGATAAGTGGGTCTTAATAGAAGAATAGGCCAAACCAGCATTGAGTAACTCACACAAATAAGAAGGAACCAAAGGCACATCCACAATAAGTGGGTCCAGGTTATGAGAGAGACACCAAACAGAAAACTCTTCCATTTGAATAAGTAGAATTTTGTAGTAGTAGGTTTCCTGGCATCCTGCAGGTCCTTCAGCGCATCCTCAGAAAAAGGAATCAAAATCCTGTCACCCACAGTGATAAAAGAGAGATCCCTTGTCTTGTGTAAGTAGATCTACCTTGTGTGGTAACGTCCTAGGCTAGATGCAGAAGTAGAGGGAACCATTGCTGTTGCGGCCAAAAGGAAGTCATCAACAAGATTTTGGAAGAATCTTGAACAGAACTGAGGAAGGGGAGGGAAAACATAAAGAAACATCCCCTTCCAAGAAAATGAGATGGTATCCACCTTCCACACCAGAGCATCTTGGACTCTGACACAAAACAGAGATAGTTGTCTGTTCAGAGGGGAGGCAATAGATCTACTTGAGTACCAACCCACTGGTGAACAATGTCCAGAAACATTTTTGAAGCATCCATTCATGGGATTGAGTGAAGGACCTGCTCAGAGTGTCTGCCACAATTTTCTGATCTGAAGGAATATAAACTGAAGAGTCACTTGACACTTGACAGCCAGATATCATACCAGAAGTGCCAGCTGACAAAGAAGATAAGATTTTAGAGAAGCATCCATCAACTTAACCTTAATATCATCAGCTAAAGGTTGAAGCCTAAGCCAAGAATACCTCCTCATCACTGAATCAAAAGCAGCAGCCATAGAAGAGACATCTTCTACAGATTTATAGAATGGTGAACTGCTCAAGAGGAAGTCCCTAGCAAGGAAAGAGCAGAAGGTTTACACTCAAATTCTGGAAGATCAGAAATAAACAGATAGACCTCAAGAAAGAGAGCCAACACATACCTAGACATATGAGTTTGATAATTAACAGTCCTAAAAGCTAGTGTAGCAGAAGTGAAAGCGTTCTTACCCAGTCTTTCAACGGTTCTGCTGTCCTTGTCAAAAGGCAGTAACTCAGGCGAAGGAAGCAATTGAGATGGCTTATCAGAGGCTACAGACACCACAGAGGGGTCAGAAGAACATTTGTGCAAAAAGTTACAATTCTCAGGGATCCTATAAAACCTATCAGGCTTCTTGGGAGAAGGGGGCACAGAATCAAGCACTTTAGAGACATTGGAAAAAGCATCCAGCAAAACAACCAAAACAAGAGGAATCGCATCTGCAGCAACTCATAGTACATCTTATGGATATCAAAGACCTGAGCACAATCACACTTTAAAAAATTCCATCATCCTACAGATAGTGTCCCCAAAGGAAATTTCCTCAAAAGAAGTATCAGGACTATTAGATTCCTCCTCTATTGACCTATAGTCCAAAGGAGAAGGAATCTGAGCAGAATAAGTCAGGGATTCTTCATCAGAATCCGACACTTCCTCAAAAAAAATCCTGTTCTCTAGCCCTTTTAAGGGGACCAAGGAGGAACAGGAACAGAAACCCCCTGAGGGTGCTTTAATGACATTAAAGCATTAAATAACCCCTGAGTAGATGCCTGACACTCACTTTGTGGATCCCTAGGAGCAGAAGAAACGTTTATTTTTTTTGTTTTATTTTTAAGGGAACATCCACCTATAAAACTGAGAAGGGTCTGACCCAGGATGGGATTCAATAACCTGACCCAGGATGGGATTTTATAACCATAGTAGAAACATCTTCCCTAACTAGAATCTGCGAAACCCCCTAGGCCCTCAGAAATAACCAACTGTGATTCCCCCTAATGTCTGAAACAGACACATGCAAAGCCTTGTTGGATGTGCTGCCAGCCAAATCCTCACTGGCCTCCAACCAGGTCACGACATAAGAATCTGACAACACAGCCAGATGAGCCTCCAGGTTCATAATGACCTTGGCAGAAACACCCAGAAGAGGTTGTACAGTGGAAGATTTTGAACTTACTTGTTTCACCTTCTTCTTCCCTAATGGCTGACCCTCAGGGTAGGATGTTCCCTCCATTGTATCCTTACTGAGAAGCTTAATATGCTGATTCTCAAGATACAAGAAAAGGGAAGAAATCCTACTATGAAGGGTTTTCAGGATGAATACCTGAAAAAGTGAACAAGATGTATGATTGTGAGAAGCTCTTAGGCAAAAAAGACAATTATTGTGGTGGTCTTTATGGGAAATTTGTCTCCTTCACTGGCATTTAGACTTAACACCCATCAGCACAAAAAAAAAAACAAAACCCCAATGGGGATCTTAGCTGCAATGACTTGGATTTCAGCAAACAGGCATAGGCATTCATAGGACAACAAAATGCATTAAAATCTGGCAGAGAACAGAAGGAAGCAAACAGAATGATAGTTAGGAGAAACATTTGGTTGGGTGGCAAAGAAGTTCTGAGGATGATTCACCTGAATGTCACCTTTATGCCCTACACTATGCGAGAAGTGAAGGGACGATGTTCAGCATTCCTTAAAATAACAGTAGGCTTTGGTAGACTGGCCAGACCTCAAGCTCAAATGGCAGGGAATCCTAGATGTTAAGAATACTGCATCAGTGAATGTAAGGACATCTATAAAGCAATCAATACAAGAAATGCCAATGTTAGAATATAGAAGAGGGAACAGATCAACAAAAAGCTCAGAAAGATAGATGTGATAAAAGCAATGCACAGTATCAGAATAGATATGAACCTATTGTGAACTATCAGAAATAAATTAAAAATATCAGCACAGGCAGAAAAACCTAGAATATACGTAGATAAATGTAATGGAAAAGTATAAAATAAGCAATTTATTGATGACTCAAAAAAGTTTTGTAGAGCATTGGGAAACAAGGCAAAAGGAACTGAAACACCACTAAAAAAGAAATGGATACATTTTGGAGAAATATCGACAGTTCCACTGTCAGAATCACCTGTGATAAGCAACAAACACAGGAATAAAGTTACTATTCTCATAAATATTAAACCAAATTATCAGAACAAAATAAAACAGCGGTCACACAATTGTAGATGGTATGGCAATACAGACACTCATTGCACTCTCCTCACATGTACAGACAATGTTCTTAAATAATGCTTAGTAATAAGAAAAGTAAAGAAAAATCTGTGTACCATGTGCGGACATCTTAACATTTTGCATGGGGCTGGAAGAAATGAAGCAATGAAAGGATGGCTGTTAAGCATCACAATGGGAATAACACAGGGACAGT
Organism: Protopterus annectens; assembly: GCF_019279795.1. Classification (NCBI taxonomy): domain Eukaryota; kingdom Metazoa; phylum Chordata; order Ceratodontiformes; family Protopteridae; genus Protopterus; species Protopterus annectens. Next base: position 1,927,335,298 of record NC_056739.1, on the reverse strand, counting down.
GAATAAACAGTCAGCTATATGCTCTGTAAGAAATAGCTGTAACAGGAACTTGTCTGAGCTGTCCCCTACTCCCATGTCTATTGCGCCATTCTGTTGTATAACTATGAATTATCAATAGGTACAGATATAAAACATGTATCACAAGCAGTAGGAGCCAAATTATATTTAAGTCTACAAGACAATACAATGTAAGCCTACTTGGAATCTGCTCCTGGAACACACTTGGCCTCCCAGCCACATCAGCACCAACATCAGTCACATGGTGCAAATGCTCCCCTGAGCTGTCAGGATCTCTGACAGTGGCTAGGAACTCCTCATTTGGTGTCAGTAGTGGCTCAGTAGCAGAACAACCACCTGTAGCCAGCTGTTCTTGGGCAACTGCAGCCACCCTCCTCCATGCAGATGAAATCATGTCAATGGTCTGATGCTGCACCTGATAATAATTGTGGTAATGACCACTGACTGCATTGACATCAATGACTACCTGGTTCCACATGTCCTTTCTGGCAATCATATCCCCCTTGTCTCTCTCAAGTAGGAAGGCTCAATGGCACCTCATAGCCTGGATGATGATCTCATTCTCAACCTCACTAAAATATGGTTTTCATGGATTTGCTGGCTTGTGTGCCATAATGTTGTGTGACATAAAACAGAGAAGGACAAAACCTATTAATAGCACATAAATAATGTATTTTTTCCAAAAATAATCAGGCTGTGTACCCATCGTCAACATAAAGCACTTGAAACACACTTCAAATTTATGACAACAGAATGGTAGGTACCCCCCATACACATACTTCAAGCCTCTAACACAAAAAAAGGTTTGCACAAACCTAGGACTAACACAAAAGTAATGTTTTATGGTTTATGTTTTCCAGAAAAAAATGAATCATAGACTGTTTATCCATTGTCAGCATAAAGCACTTGAAATACACTTCTCATTTAGGACAAGATAATGGCAGGTTGCAGCCCCACCCCAAACACAAATGTAAAGGTCTGGAAAACACCCATTTTGTCAAAATTCCTATACTCAAAACTGCAGTTATGTCATTGATTACTGAATGACAGTTAGCATTGTTAAACAATCAAGAATGCAAATTAGGAATGCCAGTCAATTTTCACTCTGCCCACCACTGCTATGAAGGTTGCACTGGGGCATCTGAGAAGCCTAACCCCACTCTCAAGTCACATGTACATCTGTTTGCATTGGATGAAAAACATAATTACAGTTCTCTCCCATCCCAGGGAGAAATTGCAAAAGGAAATGGTTAGAACATACTTGTGCTATAAGCATAACTTGTCTATCTCACAAATGTGAAGCCCTGCAAAAACTGTTTATGCCAACAGTGAAGTATAAGAAGTGCATACAGATCAACCTTCATTTTTCTACTGGAAATATAAATACACTTCTAAATGGTTACAATCTAAATGTTCTTGAATAATAGAAACACACCTTTCAAAATAAGTGTCTCTCTGCACAGAAATCTCCTTCAAAGAAATACCAGTGTTGTTTTGACTGAAAACAAGTCAGTTTCCTAGCTACACAGTTATTTTTTTATAGTGTAGATTCAGACCTGTGAGCACTGTGAAGATGCAAATGAGGTGTGAAGTGAACCAATTAGAATTGCTGAATACAAAACTTTTGACTTTGTGTAGCTGATGCTAACATAATGTAGCCTCTACATCATTGTTAGGTGATAATGGCTTGCAACTGTGAATGATAAGTCTGATTGAAGGAAACCACAACAGTGATTCAGACACCCTTCCCTGCAGTGGGTTTATCAGAGAGGATACACTCACAAAGTATGGAACTAACTATAGTGAGCTTTTAAATAAAAACAAACACCACACATGTATACTTTTTGGCCATAACACAAGTGTCCTGCCTTTGCTAAAAACTGTTGTTCACTGTTATGTATTTGTATCACACCTTGAAAGAGAAATGATAGGAAATGCATTACAGATCGCATGTCTGATCATAAAGCAGAGATAAGGGAAGAATAACCAAAATGCAAAGAGAAGACAGAACTGTGTTTTTGCAAACATATTCATACATAATTCTGTGATGACGCATTGCACTGAATGTTAGCCACACATGTACAACCAACTAAGAATGTCCAGCTGTATGAGCTGCTAATACTGGATATGAAATTGAAATTGTTTGTTTGCACATGATTTGATTGGTATTGCAAATATGTCTGTAGCAAAGAAAAAGATAACCCAAAGCAACTGTGTTATGTAAGTCCAATAGTCTGATGGCTCAAATCCAGAGCTGTGCTATTGTTTAACCTTTGTTTCCCTTTTTTATCTTTTTCTTGCTTTGCCATGTATACAGCATGTGGCATTGCACAAACATGGTTAGCTACTTAAAAAGTGAAAAAATTTTGATTTCAGTCATCTTATAGAATGCAGACATACATAGTGACATTAAGTGGCAGCGAGCAACATGATTGGTAATGACTGCAGAAATTCCACCTGTTACTTGACTCTGTCTGGCACAAGGTGTACATATATTGAGCTAAAAAAGAGAAAACTTAGGTAAAGTGCAGTTGGAGTCCCACAGTAGTTATTTTTACTGAGAAAGGGTCATAATGGGTATTTGCACAAGGAATATATGTTCTCTATTACCTTTTACATTTGCTTGTTTGCTACATATGTGTAAACAGGGTTCACTACTTAAGGAAAAAGGTACAAAAATTTAATTTGGTTCACCTTCCTTTGACCACATAGGTTTAAGGGTGATGCACAGCTGTCAGCAGTCTGGACAATACTGTATATGAAAAATACACCTCAAGTCTAGCTTTCTTTGTGGCACCAGGTGTAAACTCAGTGAGTTTATAGTCAAAACACAAGTGAGTTGTAGGTTGAATATAACATGTTCCACTTTTTAGTAAGGGTGTCCCACTGTAATTTTTCACAAAACTTTGTAAAGGTAATACTACATAACAATAGCTATGTATAGCAGGTTGATTGACAGAAAGGTATCATTACTGCTTGCATACACATATTTTTGTAGGTATCATATATATTATGTGTGTAACTGGTTTAGCATGACAACGATGATCATGTAATAAAAATGCAGAATCATATCTCTGATGGACACAATAGTTTACTGACAAACATCTACACGCCTCCCATAACCCAAGTATAATTGTAAATCTTTTAAATGGAGAAAATGCCCAACAAAAACTAAAACATGTCCAAAATCGAGGCACTCAGAAGAAGAACTAGTCCCAGTAGTTGCAAACTTCAATGAACTGTTTAGGTGTATTTTTCTTACTCAGTATTGTCCAGACACCTTATCAGCCAAGACTTCATCAGATGCTTCAATAAACCACAATTGCTAGCCTTTAAATATATTCAAATTATCCCAGCCTCCAATAATTTTGTTACATCAGTTATTATCCTACTAATAAAAAGTTTTTTTTACTAAACACACGTACATTAAATCTTCCCTATCCATAAAAACTATGTCATAAATACCTACATTCCCAACATAAAACTGCAAACCATTGTGTGTATACACTTTAATAATATGACTTAATAAATAAAAACATGTTGATTCTAAAACTACAAAACCATTTTAAAAACCTTTCTTTCACTGTTTAAAATCTGGATATGGTTAGGGAAGATTTAATTTATGTGTGTTTAGTAAAAAAATCAATAAGATAAAAATGCACTGATAAAAGTTAAGCGTTTATGTGACGTTACTTTGGTTTAATAAACAGTTCAGTGAAGTTTGCAACTATTGGGAATAGTTCTTCTTTCAAGTATAACTGTAAAACAGAATGTATTGTGAGATATAAATCATAACTTCAAATTATATTACTAACATCATGCAAGTCTATTCTTGTCCAGTATATTGTCAGACATTGGTGCTGTGTCACACCTCAGAATGCATAAGTCAGGACCTTTTAATGTCACACACATGCAGGCTTAAGTGAAGTATAGCACCAGTCATGCTTTAAGCTACATATCTGTAATGACCATGACTAGCAAATAGTTCTTCAGTGGAATTGTGGAGTAATTGCCTGTGTGGAAACACCAGTATTCCTTTTTACATAGGTTTGAATCCCACATTAAACAAATTGTTTTAACAGTGTGTAAGTCCCCACAAAATATGTACCAAGTTATCCCATTGGTCTCTCCAAAATCATGGCTTAAAAGCCAAGTCATTAAGCATTACAGTGTTGACCATTATACAAAGTGTGAGCAAGTATAGCAGCACTCATTCCATAAATCAGTGCCAAATGTTACATTATCATTGCTGTTTCATAAACTCCCTACTTCTTTGTTTGGCAATGTTTCTCTTTCCTTAAATTTGTGCAAATGCAGTTGGCATTGTTGTGTGTGTTTGCTCACTGATCATAAAACATGCTATCACAAATTGCAGGAAACCATTGCAACTGTAGTTGAAGGACCTTTGCAGGCATGGCAGGAGATGGGAAGGATGGTGCCAAATTCAGGGCACAGAGATGGGGTGTTGAAGAGTCAAAATATTTGTTGTACTCCTTGTGAAGTGCAACAGCCATAGACTGCTGCAGGGGGGGCTATACTGGATTTCATTACAAGGCTGAGGCTTGGAACACCCTAGCCAGGGTTGTATTTTATGTGAATGGCATATCATGCACTGGGTGGGGGCAGTGTAGTCACCACTACAGTGACCCTAAGAGGCACAAGCAGGTGCAACTCAACCAGTGGCTGGATGAATTTTGAACTGCTAATACCCCTGAGTTGTTTCAGTATGCAGATCAAGCAACCTGAAATGATATGCAGTGGTGTAGACAGCCAAGACTGGTATGCATAATACTCCATTGTCTTGTTTTCTCTCATTCTTTATTTTACAGCTACAGAGGAAATCTCAGCAAACAGGTAGCCACATGCTGAGAGACTGGAGTAACTCAGAGATGCAAGGGGTATGTCTGTAGCCATTTGACCCTGATTACAGTAAATATATTGTAATTCCATAGATCAGTATCAACTGCAGCATGCATGTCTTACCATAACAGCAAACATACATGCTATCTTCTGTAGCTCTTGGTAACTGTATTAAGCAAGTATAATACTGTACTCAGATTATACGGGTTTAATTCCCACAAGTAACCTATAGATTCACATTCAAGATATGTCACTTTTAAATTTGAATTAAATTTAATTTTAAATTTAAAATTAAATTTAAATTTGAAATGCAGCAATTCTGGCTTTGGTGTCATGTTGTTAGGTTAATCTGCATTATCTTCAAAAGCATATATGCAATATGTGCATATTCCAAGGATTACTTGCAACACTTTAAATAACTTTTTGATTGTGAAAGCTCTATAGTTACTATAAAAGGATATCTATTGTAATAAAGCATGAATGTGCCTTATCATGGTTCTAATAATCTCTTTACTTTTTTTTCCCTTTTGAGGATTACCTGGCATCGTACCATTCTGATGTCATACCTTTCTGCCAGCAAACCAAATACATTTTAGCACAGGGGGGGCAAATTGCTGTGGCTTAGATTGCCAACTCTCCAACAGCTGCCACATCAACATCTATCACCTCTGGGATGCAACCCGGTAGTACTGCCTCCACAGCCCCTGCCCTACCTGGGTCATCCACATCAAGTAACATTGTCCTGGCTGGTGGTTCAGTGAGACCCTCTGGGAGTACTGGTGGAGGTGGTGATTATGTCACCCACCAAGAGCTGCCAGAGATGGTGCATGATCTGATAGAAACTGGCCTTGGTGCCTGCATCAGCTGACTGGAGAGGTTGCTTATTAAAATAAAAATAGACTCCGACATCAAGCAGTCTCACAGGCAACTGAGGAAGGGAACAGTGATGACAGTTCTGAGGGTGAAGACAAGTGCTTGATATGCGTGTGCCTCTGATTTCCCCTGTCTATCTCCAATCATAGTGCCCCCCAACCTTTTGTGTCCATCACCATCCCTGTGTCTGTCTCGTATGTCCTGTACTTGCATGGAATTTGGCATCATGTACCAATGTCTAGACACAGTGAATGGCTGTTCATGTCCTATGGCAACACCTGGTGAGTTTTTGCCATCAGTGCTGTACTAGTCTTGTTATCTCTGCACAGTAGTGCTAAACATGCTGCACTATAGGAAAACAGAGCTAAGGCAGAGTATAGCCACTACTTTGAAACAGTTACTCTGACAGTTCTGTGCACTGCTGGATTTAACAAAATGTCACTTAATTTGTGGAGTGTTGGCATCGATCACTTGACTGAATTTTTTTTTTGCCCATAGCATCAAGGGTTTGATTCCAGATGTATCTCATGTCATTTCTTAGTGTGATGTTATATGTCTATGATATGTTTAATCACCCACATCTTAACATTTGTCACAGTTATGAATTCTCATGGAGATATATTGGATACTGACCCCAAAAATGTTTCACTGATATCCACACCCACAACTATGGCATAGTTATCCAGCCTTGTTCTGCTTGTCACAAGCCTGTTGTCCCCTCTGTTAACCCTTAATTACCCCTTTGTCAGTCACTTCATGCTGCAGAGCATGGCAGCTTAATAATAATAATAAGAACAGACCAAAAACATGCCCATGAATGCTACATTACACCAAACATTGTTATGTGTATGCCCTTCTCTACTTGCATGCACCCTTTCACTCCCAGTCCTCTTTATGGGTGTGTTTCTATTAGGCTAATGGATGTACAGGTCATCTCATAGTTTCTGCATACTGACATGACTCTGCTGATGGATAATGCAAACATTTTACCTTGATTCAATAAGTGATCAGTTCTGCTGTAGTGTGCAAGATTTCAAAATCCCTTTATGTCTTGTTCAGGTGATAATGGATGAAATGCTCATCTAATATTATGTAGAAACTGTCCTTACTGTGAAGAAGCATACTGTACACACTTTCTTGGATATCCAGCCCTACACAAATAGTTAGCATATCTGCTGAGTCATACTATTCATTTCAAAAGATATGCCACCGCTTGTCATAAGTAGAAAGCTGTACACACAATTAACTTATGACTTACAGTGAGGCCTGCAAAATATTAGTTGTAGAAACGTATTGAGGTAGGTGTTACTGATACAGTCTGGGGAAGACACATACTTTACTGTAGTCAGTGATGGTAACAATTACAGTCCTGAAAACATTTGATTAGCTAATGACATCTTGACACCATTTGTAAAAAAAAAAACAAAAAAATAAAATCATCTGGATTTGAACCCTGCCTCCTCAAGGCTTTGATTATGAGCTCATAGTCCTTATACACTGTGCCACAGACAATGCTAGACAGTAGCTGTATTTTACACACTCAGTACTGTTCAGAGTGCTGATAGCTGCACATCACTGCTGAGCCTGTTTGCATGAAAGAAAGTGTACTACATTACATTTTTCCTTAAGCAGAGAACCACGTTTGCTCTGTACTTAACTGTAATGAGTTAATGCCGTTCAAACAGTTAAAACAGGGACAACAGTTATTTATGGAATAAAACTTTGGCCCCAACATTTCAAATATAGAGTACAGTATGCCCATCATACTAACAGCCAGCAATTTCTCTTATAACATATCTTGCAAGCCTGACACATGAAACATTCACAGTAGACAGGTGTGTTTTGCAGTTTACCCCAATCAGTTAAGTTGCTGCATATCCCTATTTGCACACATTTTGACAATGAGCACCAGTAGACACTGCTACTTCACAAGACCTAGTTGAATTCCTGAAATCTGAATCACACATGTGCTAATACTTTGCCATCATTTGGATAAATCAGCTTCTCGCGATGCGCTTTACAAACTGGTGTATAGCATGTCTATCTCCGGTTTTTGTGCTGTATAGGTTCATAGGTTCATAGATGTTTACCACATGGGCTTTTTAAGCCTCACCATGCATCCTAAATCTCTAATAAGTTCTGTTATCCTTGATAAGTGTGAGCAGGGGCTTGGGAGCCGAAACATTTATAAGCAGGCACCTGGGAGATGAACCATTTACAGGTTGCCTGTGTCCATTAGAGAAATAGGTGCCAAACCATGGATGAATTTCCTGTTCCCCATTAAATTGTCCAAGTTACACTTGAATTGGGTTAGGGAGGAACTTTGTTTCACATGGATGGGGAGCCTGTTCCAGAGAAGAGGTAGTCTCTGGGATACATACATGTCTCTCCAGCAGGTCCTATTTATATCACAGAGAAAGCTTAAGCTTTTAGAATGAGTAATTCTGGTGCTGTTTGTTTTGTGGATATGCACGAGGTCCATCAGAGTGGGGTTTGACTATACCTTGTATGCCAGGCATAGATCTCCCCCCAACAGCTTGAAGGGGACAGAATACAGGAATAGGACCTTGAGGTGGTCTGCATAGGACATGTGACTTACGACCTCTATTCTTTTAGTGAGGGACCTCACTGAATGTTCCATTTGTTGGATATACCTGGATAGGTACATACCAAAGGGGACATTGTACTCAATGATAGGTCTGATGAATGCTGAATACAGTGGAACAATGACTTCCTTGAACCTAAATGCTATACCTTTGTTTATAAGTTGCACAACATAGAGTGATTTCCTCACTACAGTAGACATGTGATGGTCAAAGGCTAGTTTACTGTCTATGTGTGTGTTTCCCCAAGTCTCTGACTACTGGGTCAACTATTAGGGGTATTTTGTCAATATGATAGTTACCAGGGGTGGATGAATTCCTGAAGCATACTATTATGCATTTCCTGGCATTTAATTTTAGTCCATGGCTCTGGCACCAGTTGTTTGTCTGTGTCAGGCCTTCCTGGAGAGCATTTGTGTCAGTGAGCAATTCAATGCCAGTAATCCTCCACTACATAGAAATGCATTCAGAAACACAAGAGAAGGGCAGTGACATGTGCTTGACTGAACACATACTTTCTGATATTCGTGTGTGCTCTGCAGCAATGCACTTGGAAATGATATAGCAGAACTTGGGCCATTGTTAAACAGACTCTAGAATTATAGAATGTAACTATATTGCCACATTTGGTATGGGTTTATAGTGACACTAGACATTGGCCATCCATGATCATATCCCCTTGATATTGTTAGAAACGTCTTTTAATGTGCACATACCTTCATCTGAACATGAAGACACATAACTCCATCATTATACTTCTGCTGTTTCCAAAGTGTGTTTGTCTGTCTGTCATCTACACAACATCCTGAGAAACAAGTACATGTCTGCTTCACTTCTGCAATACACATTAATGACAGTTTCTTGTGCCTAGCTTGTCAGGATGTATTTATATGTACTTTTGCAAATTGTGCTCACACAATCATATCACAAGTCCTGGCTTTGCAAATAAGTCTCATAACAGTAAATGTTACCTACGACACCATGATGATGTCATCCTGTATAAAGTGCACTAAGACATTGTTAAAAACAGACCTCTGCAGCAGCATCAGTGTTAAGTACTGTGTTCTCTAGTGTGCATAATTAGATAGGTAGGGGCTCTAATCTCAGAGCAGTCAGTGTATATGTGTGTGTGTGTGTGTGTGTGTGTGTGTGTGTGTGTGTGTGTGTGTGTGTGTGTGTGTGTGTCTGTGTGTCTAGTCAGAAGAGTATAAGTCCAGGTCCTGCTGCCTTCCTCAAGTAGCATTCAGAAGATGCTTTTACACTACTATATGCCTCCACAGCAATTTAATACAACCCTCCCAACATCCTCTTCTCAACATACACTGATGATGGCATCCTTTATAAACTATGCTGTGACACCATTAAAGTCAGACATCTGTGGTGGCACTCACATTAAGCACAATGCTCTCTAGCTTCTGTAACTAGATAGACATGGTTCCAATTTCCCAGCAGTTAACTTGAGTGTGTGTTGTGTGTTCATTTAACTAATCAATCTGGAGACAATTTTATACTGGGATGTGAGTACACATCAATGACACAGACTCCTCCCAATATCTTCTTCTCAACATACACTGCTGATGTCATCATCTATAAAGTGCACTCTGACACTATTAAAAACAGACTTGTGTGGTGGCACTAGCATTAAGTACTGTGTTCTCAGGCTTGTGTACCTAGATAAGTGGGGGTTCTAGTTCACAGCAGTCAATGCATGTGTGTGTTCGCTCACTAACAGTCTGTAAATCTGAAGACAAATTTTCACTGGAATGTGAGAACGCATCTATGTCAGACACTCCACCCAAATATCTTTTTCTCAACATATACTGACAATTTCATCCCCTATAAAGGGCACTCTGGGATTGGCAAGTTCAGACATTTGTGGTGGTACTAGCATTAGGTACTGTATTCTCAAGTTTGTGTACCTACATAGGTAGGGGTTCTAATTCACAGCTGTCAATGTGTGTGCATTCATTCATTAACAGTATGTAGAGAATTTTACACTGGAATGTAAGCCCACATCTATGTCACATAATCCTCCCAACATGTTGTCAGCATATACTGATGATGTCATCCTCTATAAAGTGCACTCTGACACTGCTGAAGTCAGATGACTGTAGTGCTTGTCATACATTGTATGGAATCCAGTTTGTGTACCTACAGTAGTGTGGTGTTCAAATCAGACTTCACTCAACTGGTGCATGTATGTGTGTTTTTTTGATGGTATGTTATAGTCATTGTATAATATTTTGAATCTCTTTTCATTTGACGCCCACTCTGGAGAAGTTTTTACATGGCCCTGTGAATCCAATATACCCTTATTCACTCTGTCCACATAAACTCATTTCTGTGGCACACCGAGGGTATCATCATCTCAAAGATGTATACACACATCATGAAGCAGAGCCCCTTCATTACCCTCTACAAGCCATTACCAGATCACTGCATGTGTGATTGCTAATTCTGTCATGGGGTGGTGCACATCTTATATGGACAGAGGCAGTCTGTAATAAAATAAAACAAATACACACATATGTACATACCCCCTACTCTCTTCCATCACATAGATATGGTGATTTGGGTTTAAATGGTATTATAATGGCTAGGATTTTATGTGCTCTTGTCCATTAGCGTAGTACTGTCTTGTGATTCTCTGAACATTGCACATTTCAATGTCATCCACATGTGCTATGTTGAGCTGTGGATGTACGGTAGCTCTACAACTGTGTATTCCAATCTGTAATTTCAGCTACTGTATTGATGGCCACTGTTGCCATTTTGTTACATATTGTTTCCGTAACAGCTGTAGTAATATGCCTCCTGAGAACTGCTATGTATATTGTTGCCTTACTAAGCCATGTGTTCTTGTAGTGAAGTATATCAACATTCTACACAATTCTCATTCAACCATTACAGTGACAGCTGCAATGTGGCACAGGTGCGGATGTGTATAACTAGCATCTGGAAATGTTATTATATGTTATGCTGATTATATGGGCACATACACCTGGATTCACACATATGCTGTAATGCTATTATATACATAAACATATGACATGTTGAGATTCACTTAAAACTTGGAGAATTCATTGTATGCACTATTGTGTTGCTGTTCACAAGAATTATACAGGTGCTCCCCAGCAATATTGTGTGACTGTCAGCATTTGTGTCATTAACTCTTCTGCATGAACCACATCCACCTCAGTTGTATTGTGTCCATATATGGTGTCAGGGCTCTCACCCACAGATTTTCACTGATAAACATATAGGCATATATATGATGTACAACTGATGTAATGACATGAAATAGATTGAGATGTATGACTGTGTTAATGGTTCCACTTTGTCACATGTGATTCATACCAGGGTTTTATTTGGAAGTGATATACAGCCTGAAGTCCAATTGTATCATAGGTACAGCTGTACTGTGACTGTACTGCATCATGGATGTACCACTACATCATATCATTATTACCACTTGATACTTTACATAAACACATATAAATGTATGTCAAGATTTCATGGCAGTATAACATTTTCACTGGCAATGTCAGGGGGACAGTGATCTTGTGGCACATGTGTTAAGGCATGACATGTGATTATAGAGTGTGCTCCATGTATTGTTTGGTATGTGTATAATATTACAGTGACAGCTTCCTCAATCATTGATACTGGACTTTGCATTGCTGTATTTTCTGAGCACATGGAAGACTGAAGAAGGATCCTGTGGAGACCTGTAGGAAAGAGAAGAACTCAAGCCTGTGGATATACTATAGTGATTGCAACATTTGGGCCTGAACATGGACAAAAAAATCTATAAGCAGTGGAGTTATTTGCTAAGCTGCACCTGATTGAATTGAGCTATGCATTGTTGAATTGGCTATTCTGTGTTCAGAGCTTGCTGTCAAAACTTAAACCTTTATGTTTTGTCACAGTAAATAACCTGCACTAAACCCAAGCCACATGTTTCTGGTGTGCTGCCTTGCTGCAATCATTTAGCTTCAGTATTTTCATTTCAGTAGGAATTTCCTCTCCTACCCACTTCTGAATTCACACAACTCATTAATAATCCCACTCATTATAACAAGACATCAAATTACTTATTAGGCTGGATCTTCAGATCCTAGCAAATTCACCACCACAGGTATAATGTCTGTCAGCAACCATCTCCAAATGTATGCAACCAGACATTGCACACATTTCCTCATTTATGATTTTCTAGCAACAATGCTATCTCCTTTGCATTACTATTGATATGTGTTTCAATTACAGAATTGTTACTCAAAGGCACAAGATGTGGTCATAAACACTTCACAAAAAAAGTTAGGAATATTGTTTTCCTAACTCAGTCAAAGTAACCCCAGAACTTAGTGTTAAGTCTCTTCTCCTTGATACACCCTCAATAAGTGTACAGTAACTAGAACAGCCTATGAAACAGTGATTGTTCCTGCAATCAGACTAATCATTCACACTTGTAAGCCCTTAGCAAGTAATACTTTTAAGTGCTTGTCCTTGCAGAGGTAGTTCATGTGCCTGCAATCATGTAAGTCCACATATTATGTTTACATTCCCTGCACTAATTGCAGATTTTGGAATTCACAAATCAAAAAAAAAAATAATAAGACTGTGCAATAATTGGAAAAATATATAAACCTGAAACAAAACTACAAAGGTTGGATGGGTACAGTGGAAGAAAAGGCACCATGTTTAGCATTAAACATTTTTTATTATGCTTTTGTCTAATCTGACTTCTTCAGAAAACAGATACTCACAGTAAAATGCTGAGTTTAAAAAGTAACACCAACCAATTACATTACAATTTCAATTAACATTAATAGAATGATTAGGTTGGATTTATGAATGATAAAAATCTAAAATTTAAAGAAACAGTATGAAACACCAATAATAATTGTATTCGACTTGGATTATGTGTTCATTTTTTGGATGTGATCTTAAATGGGACATAATGAACAAGAAAATATATAGTAGAATTTATAGGAAATGAATGTTTTCTGAAGAAGTCACTTTAGACAAAAGCATAATTAAAAAAACTTTTAATGCTAAAGACGGTGCCTTTTCTTTCACTGTATCCATCTAGCCTTTGTGGTTTTGTTTCAAGTGTTTGGAATTCATAAATTCTAGTGAATTCATATCTCATTTGCAGATTGACAATGCTCAGAGGGCTGAATCTAAACTATATCAAGTTGATTATGTAGGCAAGGAAATTGCATCCTGTTCATAGGTTCATAGGTTCATAGGTTCATACTAGGCTATCTGCCCGAGGGCATTTACAAGCCTAGCCCATCGTTTTGTGGCTTAGGCCACCCCTTTAGTATGGGGAACTATACCCATTATTTTTCTGTGCCTCTGTCGAGCAGTGACACTGAGGTAATCCCTGGGGTATATCTGCGATCTCCCATCCATTGGTCAAGATTTCTCTTGAACAAGGCCAGCGAGGTGCTCTGCCTCACATGTACCGGGATTTTGTTCCACAGCATAGGAGTCTTTGGGTGATGAATCTATCCCTCCAGCACGTCCTATTAATAGCCGTGTCAAGGTTTAAGTCTCCGCCCTTGTGGCTCTGATGGATCTAGATTTTTGAGGTGAAGCATATTCATCAAATCTGGGTTTGACATGGCCTTGTATGTTAGGCAAAGGTCACCTCTGAGCACTGAATATAGCTGGAGTTCTTTCAGTCGGGCAGCATAGGACAGATTTTTGAGACCCTTTATCCTTTTGGTGAGGAACTTTTGTGGCCTCTCCAGCTGCTGCAAGTGTCGGGTCAGATACATTCCGAATGGGGCATTGTACTCAATCATTGGTCTGATGAGTGATGAGTAAAGGGAGACTATGACCTCCCTTGATCTAGATGAGAATCCCTTCATGATAAGGTGGGCAATGTAGAAGGTCTTCCTAACTACTTTAGCTACATGGGTGTCGAATGACAGACTACTATCAACCTGGGTCCCCAGGTCCCTGATAACTTCTTCTGTGCTCAGTGGATTGCCACCTATTTGGTAGCTAGGGGTAACCTTGTTTTCCGAAGGGTATGACTATGCATTTTTTGGCATTTAACTTTGGCTCTGGCACCAGTTATCCGTTTCTGTGAGACCCTTCTGAAGGATATCTGTGTCAGATGTGTTTTCTACTATGGCCCAGTTTGCAGTCATCTGCAAACTTTGTCAGCCATAACCCTCCTGTGTTTGCTTGTACTTGGAAAAGTAGATGCCAAACAAGAGTGGGCCCAGGACTGAGCCCTGTGGGACACCACTTGTGACAGGCTTTGAGTCTGACATGGCGCCAGCAGCTCTGACCCTGTGGGTTCTGTCACTCAGCCAGTTTGCAACCCATCTTGTGATGTATGGGTTGACATTTAAGCTGATGAGTTTTTCAATGATACCCGAATGGGGTATTGTATCGAAGGCCTTAGCCAGATCGAGGTAGGCTGTATGGACTGCCTTTCCCTCATCAATGGCTTTGGTGACTGTTTAAAGTCAACCAAGTTTAAAAGGCATGATCTGCCTTTGACAAAGCCAAACTGGGTTGGATCCAAAGTCTGCAAATTCCTATGTCTTTATTTATGAGGTCCATTATGATCCTCTCCATGGCTTTGCAGATAAGGCTTGTCAAGCTAATGGGCGGTAATTTCCAGGGTCGGTGGAGGCACCGCCTTTGTGAAGTGGTACCACAGTTGCAGTCGCCACTCCTGGGTGCGTATCCAGAGGTAAGACTTTGATTAAACAGCTGTCCTAGCTGTGGGTTTAATTCCTCATTGAGTTCATGGAGCACACAGCCGGGGACACCATCAGGTCCCATGGATGCTGTGTTTTTGCTTTGGAGAGAGCAGTTCTCACTTGGGCGCTGGAGATGTTTGGGGGCTGCAATCGTTTGGTATAGATATCTCTCCTTTTGGGGGGAGAAGTTTGCACTGAACCTGTCAGCCAGTATGTTGGCAATGTCTGTAGGATCAGTAATCTTCACATCATTTTGAACTAGCTCTGAGCATATCTGGGAGTTTCCTCCCAGGTTTCTAACATAGCTAAAGAAGGCCTTATGATTGTCTTTTGAGTCTTTAGCTATTTTTCTCTCGAAATTTGCTTTGGATGATTTTATGAGAGCTCTTAGTTTTTACTTATAGTGATCAAGGGTGTCTTACCTTTTAAGGATTTTGCTCTATCTTGTAGTAGCTTCCTCCTTTTGTTGTAGAGTTTGTTTATGGCTGGGGTCCACCAGACTGGATGCTTGCCTTTGGTACAAAGAGTCTTTGTTTTGCTTGGGATTGCCTTATCCATGCAGTCCTGCAGGTGCTGGTAGAAGGCATTTGTAAGTGATTCAGCGGCTTGAGTACTGTTTTCCGGGCCTTAAAGGAGACCACACTAGTCTTTAGAAGTGTGAAGTCGGCTTTTGAGAAGTTCTTTACTGTGGTCTTTTATTTCAGGTGGGGGTGGGATGAGGACCTCCAGCGAGATTAGTTTGTGGTCTGATCTCACCAGTGAGGGGTACACCTCGGTGTTGAACATTGTGCTCCCATGTTCGTGATGATGAGATCAAGTATGTTATCTCCTCTTGTGGGGATGGTGACTAGTTGTTCCATGGCATTTGAGTTTATGAATTCCAGGAACTTTTGGGCTAGGGTGTTTGGGCTTGGGTAGTGTTCCCAGTCTATATTAGGGTAGTGAAGTCACCTAGTATGATGGTGTTTGGTGATACATTTATCCCCTCTAGTGTTTTCAGGCAGGCCATGTGAGGTTCCTGAGTCTGTGAGGTTGCTCTGTAACATGCTACAATTTGCAGAGCAGTCTTGCCTATGGTTAATTGCACCTGGATGGTCTCCGATGCATCGTGCGTTGCCACCAGTCTTGAGGTGTGGGTGTCCTTGATGAATATGGATACCCCCTCCTTTCTTGGTATTGTCCAGATTTTGGGGCGGAGCATGATATGAGGTAAAACCTGATAGCGCCGGGGTGCTCTCAGGAGCCTTGAACCAGGTTTCTGTCACAGCACAGACATCGATGTTCTCCATACTGAGAAGGGCCTCGAGTGCGTGCATTTTGAGATTTAGACTTCTGGCATTGAGCAGCATTACCCTTAGTTTTTTCCTTTTTGTGTTCTAGGGTGGTAGGTTTAGAATTTGAGCCTTGCACTATGGGGGTGGCAAGAGCCTTTGCCAATATCCGGAATCCCAGGGGTGACAGGTGCAAGCCGTCCCTTGCGAAGCAACGTGGCTTGTCCAGCATGTCATCCCAGGCAGACAGACACTGGATCCCCTTTGAATGACACCAGTGTTTAAGCCAATTGTTAAAGCTGATCATCTTATCTCTGTATTGTGGCATCATTCTTGGTGAAGGTAGGATACTGCTCAAGGTCAGGGTCATACCTGCCTGGGCTACATAATCAGAGAGCTCCTCAATGTCTCTTTTCATGTAGTCCAGGGAGGCGTCTCAGGTCGTTTACACCAGCGTGGACAATGACTGAATCATATTTGTACCTGCTGTTGAGAGACCTGAGTGCTTGCGTTATGTGGCGGATTCTAGCGCCCGACAGGCAGCTTACTGTGACCTTCTCCTTACTCAGTCTGGTGGCGGGACGTCAGTGTGTCTGACTATGGAGTCACCAATGACTAGTGTGTCTGGCATTGTGTTTGGCCTTAAGGGCTGTGACTGTTTGACACTCTGACTGTGAGGTCTATGTGTTGCAGGTGTTGTGTTCTGAGGTGGTGGTTGTTTGGGTGTCTGCTTTGGTGGCCTCTGCTGTTTTGGTAGATTTTTGATCAGAGCCTCCGAGTATGTCTTTGTGTGTTTATGTGTATGATTTGAGGTTGTAATGGTAATATGTGAGACTGGGTCTATAGTGTGTGTGGTAACCTTCTCCTCCTGACTGGTCTTGCCAGTCCTATGTTGAGAGAGCTCAGCCTCCAGTTTGGCCGTGTAGTTGCATCTCATGTATTTGTGTTTTGTGGGAGGAGGAGAGGGTTGTCTGTGTACATGAGGCAATTGTAACATTGCCTCAATATTCCCAGGTTCACCAGCTGAGCAGGAGAGGACACTAGCAACTGATCCCTCGACATGCTAAAAGGAATAGACAAAAAAAACTTTAAAAAAGATTCCGGGGGACGTGGGTGACCGAGAAATGGGGGGTTGCCTTCTGGGGTACTATCTATGACAAGAGTGCCGTATCAAGGTAATAAGTACTGTAGGAGCAAGTGCTACGTTTAACAGATAGAGAATAGTCTACTTGGAGTCAAGTAGAGATGATCTTTTTAATTATAGGATACGCTGATTAGATCAGTAGTATAGTTCGAGGAAGGTAGTTTTAAGGGAAAATTTGAAGAGTGGACTTTAGGTAGCCCGAATAGTTTAAACCTGCTTAACCGGCGCTGCCCTAGTGTGCAACAGTAGCAACTCCGCGCTGACTGTTTGAATCCACAGAGCTACATGTAGCTAATTGGTTTCAAAACTTGTTTCCAGTTTCACAGCTGACTTTATATAAAGGTATGTTGCTGTTTCTCACAAAATGCTATATTCCAACTTTACTGATGGATTGTATTTCAGAATATACCCATTGCTTTACTATATGCAGTGTTTGCCCCTTACTGGTGGCATAGGCATGCATATTAGTTATTTTTCCATTACAAATGTTTGTAAAGAATGTAACGACGTTATGGAAATTTATTCACGTTCATCTGACCAGTTGTTATAGAAGAGTGTTGTATCACTTAGGTTAGGAGTTTCATGTTTGTAGCCCACAAAATGTATTGTATCTGTGATATATAACTGACTGCTCTCTACACAAGTGAAAATCCAACAACAATTTTAATCATTTGTAATGTAAACATGTACATTGTTTTTGTTAATGCTGCAATGTACTATATAGTAATATATGTTGTCCTCCTTACATAACTTTAACACTTGCTTTTTACTTTCATTACTTTTGGGGGGGGGGTTCTATATATACTTGTTTATACTAAAATGAAGTTTTAATTTTTAAATTATTTTAAACATGATGGATGAATACATTCATGCATAATTATTTGTTTTGTTAACAATCACTTGTGTCTTAATTATCTGTTTTACATTTCTTTTATGTTTCAACTCATACTGGGCTATGGCACCCAAGACATCAGCACACTTCAGGATGCCATACAGTGATACAGAGAATAAAGCTATTATCCAGGAACTATGTCCATATGGCTCCTTCCTCTTAGAAAGAGGCAGAGGTAACAAGTACTCAAGTGACCTTATCTGAGGTCAGAATGCCAACTATGTAAGCGGTGTAGGAGGCCATGGCCATTCATATTAGAAAATCTGATATAGGGCCAGTGACATAATAATGTACATATGTAGGGCATGTGAAACTGGCTGAGAAAAAACTGAGGAGTTCCTGCCCACTGTCAGAGATCACTGATACCTCAGCAGAGGATTCACACAGAATCACTGATGTCATTTATGACACGTAGGACAACACCAGTGTGTATACTGCAGAACTTCTAAGTATGCATTACAATTCAATAACTTGCACTTACTTCTATGGTGTTAGACTTGCCCTCATGTAACCCCCCCAATACCTAGTGCCACTGATGATGACTGTGCCCTGCCCTTTGCACATTTTTCATGTACTTAAGGTTCCATGTAGGGAAAGTGAAATGCTTCAAGTACATTATTGAGCAAAGTCCATAACTGGATGTTTCGGACATTAGTAATACACACTAACATTACATTACTGTACACTTGAGAGATATCTCATCTTAGGGACATATAACTACTTGCATATGGTACTAAGCAATTATCTAAATCTTTTTTTTTCAAACAGGTTCCACTTTTACCATGGGCCTCAGGTGAGAGCAGAAGAGGTTACATATTTCCGCTACTGCTTCTTTGTCTGCCTTCCATCACTCTACAATGTCTGTGTCATACAGTTCATAATAAATCAAATGGGATATAAGCATCCTTCTTCTTCTTGGAAAAGGTCTGGCAGCAGTGGCAACACCTTAATTTAAAGCATGTTGAACATATAGGTTAATGATGGCAACAAGCAACCCACAACATTTTTTTCTAAGTGCAATGATAGTTGTAATCTAAACAGTTTTAGATTTGAGGGCGAATGGTTATACTAAGTGCACATGATTGCTTTATAGAATACTGAATAGCTATACCATGTTGGAATGGCTAGTTAGGATATAATTCAGCTACTTATGTTTTCATTAGTGTATTTTGCTGCTTACCCTTGTTCTGAGGCTTTAAACTAAGTCTAGCACTGTTTAATGAATACCAAATTGCCCACCATCATCTGCATGGCACACTGCAAAGCGTACATTATAGCTGGATTTAGTGTACCTGTTCATGAATCTGGCCTAAGATCCCAAGTAGCATGAGTCTTAGCAACTTACATCAGTAGCTTGCTATGCTTACAATAACAATATTTTATAGAACTAGACAACCAACTGTCAAGGGTAAATATGTCCTACAGTTTTGGAAGTAAAAGAAATGATAAGCTGGGTTTCCTTATGAACACATTTTGTTCTGACCACATAATATCTAAGTTGATGGTGAACATCCATGCTGTGTAGTAAGTGCTCCCAATAGTAAGAGAAGTCTGAAAAGAAAACTGACAGATATATACACTGGCTTAAACTTCATTCAGATGCAACTGAATCATAAAAGTGGGATTTTGTCCAAGAGAAAGACTGTCATTCTGAAAAAATAAATAAGGTGGTTCCACAGAAAAAAACATGAAGTTCAGAAATCCTTCTAGAGGAAATAATATCTTTCAAGAAAATATCTACTGGTAAAGGACTTTAAGATTGCAGTACCAGCAAGCTCAAAGGAAGTAAACAGTGTCAGAGTAAGTAGAAGTCCCACAGCTGTAATGGTTATCGCAACAAGAGAGCACTAGAAGAAGGTGCCCTTGAGGAAAGAAACTAAGCAATTATATTCTTGACCTTGGTGAAAGTTAGAGATTGTAGTTAAATGTACTTTAATAGAGGAACAGCTTAATCTAGTATCAAAAATACCTGCTAGATACTCTAGCACTAAAGGAATAGGAACAATGGCATTAAGCCACACTAAGAAGTGTGCTCATTTGTCCCTGTATGTTTTCATTATTTTGGGCATTTGGGGAAAAAGAGAATATGTTTACTGCTCTACCCGCAAAAGTAAAGAAACTAAGATGTGAGCCTAAGGGAGTGGCTGTCAGGGTGAGGTATGGAAGATGGGTTCAGCAACATTCTTGTAGGATTCAAGAAAAAGGGCTTCTCCAAAAAATGAAAAGTGGGGAAAAGTGTAAAGAATTTGAGGTGACTATTTGTGTAATAGCATACCTAACTTATTTCCCCAGAGATGAAATGAGGTACAATAAGTCCATATTCTTGGTGTTAGTCAGGGAAGTAAGCAGACTGCAGAATAGTGTCCCTTGTTTTTAGAAAGTCTTCCTTGCCACTGAGCTGCTGAGGGAACCATTTATAGGAAGCAACAGGCATCTCTTCAGCTTTTCTGCTAAGGAACTGCACTTCCCAGGGATATGCATGGCAGCAAGAATATGGTTATTAGACACCACCAGATCTTACACTCATATAGTTTTCTGCACAGTGTTATACAGGACTTATCCATGCTTAATGATATGGTATACAACATCCATTTTGATCTTCTGTATGGCTAGGAGT
>NC_056739.1:1927121792-1927309292 GCF_019279795.1 Protopterus annectens | reverse complement strand
GTTTTGCTGTTTAGCGAGTGTAAAAGTAAAATAAGAATTAAGAAAAATATGCGTGTGTTAGTTTTAGTCTGTGTATGTATGTATGCTTGTGAAGAATGCAAAATATCAATCAGTGGCAAGCAGCAGCAGTTCAAAGAGGTTTGCATTCCTCTCAACCTCTAAGGTCGAGATATTGGAGAAATAAACGAGGCTGCACCTGTCCACCCCTGCAAGCAAGAAATCTGGGCAAAGCCTATGATAATGGGACACAAAACCAGGGACAAATTTTAAATGTTCATGCTAATGCTAAGTAAGTGGTGTTTCGGTGCTTTATTTTTGAAGCTACATTAATCTTCATTTTTGTAGGACTAGATCATCTGAGTTAGCATTATAGCCTTTTACTGTTCTGTATTTCACAGCTGAGTCTGCAAACAAAAAAGGCAAACCATAAAACTTGTACTTGTCTATTTCTCTGGTACTAGTAGTATTTATTTATTTATTTGACATTTGTTAACCTGGTTGGTCCAGCTGAGCAAAATAGCCATTTTCGGTGGAGACCCTAGGAGAAAAGCTCCGGTACAGATACATAGTATAATTAACCAACAATAAACTATGAGCAAAGATATACATAATGATACAGACATAAACAACTCATAAAAGAACTGAACATAGTCTGAGAATACTGTTCAATAGATAAAGATGTAGCATCTACCTAGCTATTTTTTTATGGAGATGCAGAGGAAAAAAAGAAGATGGAAAAGGTGGTGGTTAGTATAGTACACAGAGGTAAGTAGAGCAAGTTAATAGAATATATGTATTTACATGAGTTGTTGTCAACTGAAAGATGAAGTGGGTAAGATAGACAGAGAGACAGAAAGCTTATAAGGTGCAGGAGTTGAAAAGTGAGGTCTTTTAATATCTGGGCTGTTTCTCTTCAGAAAGGGATAGACTTTGTACTTTTTCACTTACATTTGCTAAATTTATTTTTCTTCAGGACATCGAGGTTGATCTATGTTGTGCCCTCCTTTTTCTAATGCTGTCATTTTCTTGTTACATTATATACATTAGAGGTTTTATTCCCTTTTGTGTGAAGTTTTACATATTGAGCATTCTGCACACTTTCAGCTCTTGTATTATTTAGCAAAGTAAATTGGATTTAAGGCATTGGGGCAGTTAGGCTATTCAGAGTAAACATCTTGATGACGGTTGATGTTTTATGCGTAGAAGTGTATATGGTCTTTGCATGAATAGGGTGGCTAATAATTTAATCTATTTCTTTGTAAAAAGTGAAATGCTGTCATTTCGTAGGATGATTTTATGTGCAGTGGATGTGGATCATTAATTACTATGGTTTGCAGCAGAAACAGTCAGTGTGTTGCAAAGTTTTTAGTGATGTCTTGTTTATGCAGGAATAAAGCATGCAGGGTGTTGCTAAGAATTGGTGGTGTGTAGTTGTATGTAAGAGTATACCAAATAGTGCACTTCTGAAATAGTTGTTTGCTTTTTTTTTATAAGAACATACTGTAAAACAATTTTTGTTTGCTTAATTCGTCAGTCTTCACCAGAAAGTGACCAATCTTACCTTTTACTTGGCTAATCTGCAACAGTATCTGGTATTTGTTACACTGCTTTAACTTAAAGGATTGTTGGCATAATGGCTTTTGCACTTGGAGTTGCCAGGTGTGCTATCCTCAGTTCACCCACCTCTTTGTAAGTTCAGCCAGCAGACTTTTTTAAAGTAAGTTTGTTTAGCAAACTTATCTTGTATGATCTTGATATACTGCTCAGTGGGTGTGATCTTCACACCAGAAGTGAAAATAACGGTCGTCAGCTTAACTTGCATATAGTGTGCATGCAGGGAAGCTAACTGCATCATCAAGTTTTTATTTACAAGAAAAAGCGTTAGGGGTTATGTTCAAATAAAGGTGCAAGAATGGATATCTAAATGGAATGCCAGAACAGGCTGTTTCTCAGTTGGGAGTATTGAGACTGTAGGCTAAGCCAAGGTCACTTAGTCAAGAAATGGTCAGTAATGTATTATTGATGGTCCAAAATAAATTGCTTTAAATTGTATTTTCACAGGGCCAGTCCACCTACACGCAGATATACCTTTCATACCAAAGATGGGGTCCTACTGAAAGATTTCATAGTTGGATGTCTTATCTTCTGAATGTTATGGCTTAACTTGGCCCACAGGTTGTCAGATGGATGACTCCTTGTCAGTTTGCCTTTGTGGGCAGGGAAAATTTGTATTTTAAAGTAACATGCTATAAGGAATCTTGTATCTGCGGTGGTGGTGCTGCTGCAAGTGTTGTCGCCTCACAGTAAGACGCTGACCGGTTCAACTTTCAGCTAGAGCGTTTTCTGCGTGGAGACATGCGTGAATGGGCGTATCTTCACTGAAGATTGTGCGTTAGGGCTGGCAACTCAGCATGTAAAAATCAACTGCCAATCATTAGTAGACCGGAGTTCCGATGTGGCGACCCCTAACCTGGAAAAGCCAAAAGACGCAACAACATGCTATAAGGAATCTTGTACAACACCTTCAAGAAGTGACAGTCCCATTGGTGATAATGTTGATTTTGATTTTTTGTTGAGCTTGATTTTCATCTGGGATGACTGTTGTGTAGAGTTTGCATGTTCTTGCAGTTTCCCCTCGAGTCTCTGGATTTCCTTCTGCAATTTAAAGATGTGTAAATCTATAGCTATGTCAAGAATCTCAATGGCAGCACTCAGATCTGCTCTAAGTTACAGCACAATGGCACTAAATATACAGAACCAACTGATATTGCCAACATCCTGGCAGATAGGTTCAGTGCTAACTTTACCCCCCTCTCACCCCCTAGAGGGCCCATCTCTATACCGGAAGAATGCAAAGTTCCTGTAATCACGGCTGCAGGGGTAAAAAACACACTCTCCAAAGCCAAGAACACAGCATCCATGGGACCTGACAATATCCCAGGCTGCATTCTACATGAACTACAGAACAAATTGGCACCTCACCTAAGTACCATGTCCAATCATAGCCTCACCTCAGGCTTTGTGCCCACTGAATGGCGCACCATGATGTTTATCCCACTCTACAAAGGGGGAGCCACAACGGACTCTGGGAACTACCGCCCCATTAGCCTGACGAACCTGGTCTGCAAGGCCATGGAATGTATCATCATGGAACTCATAAACAAAGACATTGGTAATCTCCAAACTCTGGACCCCACCCAGTTTGGGTTTGTAAAAGGCAGATCATGTCTCCTAAACCTGATAGACTTCTTTGAAGCAGTCACCAAAGCCATAGATGAGGGTAAGGTGGTTCACACAGCCAAATGACCTCGCCAAGGCTTTCGACACCATCCCCCATTCTGGAATTATAGCTAAACTCACTAAACTAGGTATAAATCCCTATGTCACAAGGTGGGTTGCCAACTGGGTCAGTGACAGATCCCACACTGTAAAAGTTGCAGACTCCAAATCTGACCTCAAACCAGTGACAAGTGGAGTACCACAGGGTTCAGTCCTGGGACCTCTCCTGTTTGGTATCTACTTCTCTAAAGTACAGGCTAACACAGAAGGCCTCTGGCTAACGAAGTTCACAGATGACTGCAAACTAGGAGCCATAGTCAAGTCCCCAAATGATGTGAACATCCTACAGAAGGGTCTCGCTGAGACAGATGCCTGGTGTCAGAGCCATGGCCTCAAGCTCAATGCCAAAAAGTGCATTGTCATCCCCTTTGATAAAAACTCTATACCCATGAACTACCACATAGGCAGCAATCTACTTAACACCAAATGTGTGATAAGACACCTTGGGACCCAGGTGGACAGTAGTCTCTCCTTTGATAGTCACATTGCCACAGTAGTCAGGAAGTCCTTCTACATTGCACACCTCATCATAAAAGGGTTCCCATCCAGGAAAAGAGGTCATTTATCCCCTCTACTCGACACTCATTAGACCCATTATGGAGTACAACACCCCTTTAGGAATGTACCTCACAAGACATCTGCAGCAGCTGGAAAGGCCACAGAAGTACCTCACAAAGAGGATTACTGGCCACAAACAAATGCCCTACACTGACAGTTTCAAAAAACTCCAGCTTACTCCATAGCATATTGTCTACTCTGAGGTGATCTCTGCCTAACATATACAGCTATGTCAAACCCAGAGCTGTTGGACATGCTACACCTAAAGAAATCCCAATCCGTCCGAGCTACACGCTCTAGGGACCTAAACCTTGTCACCACAATAAACAGGATATGCTGGAGGAATAGATTCCTGTCCCAGAGACTTCCCAAACTCTGGAACAGGCTGCCCATCTATGTCAAGCAAAGTTCTTCATTAGCACTCTTCAAGAAAAATTTTGATGACTGGATGGGAAATAGAAAATACACCCCGGGGATCACTTCTGTGTCTCTGCTCGACAGTGGCACAGGAAAATAACTTTCTTGGGTAGCGTAAGCCAGGGAACCTTGTTGGCTAGGCTTACATATGCCCTTGGGCTGATAGCCTAGTATCTACTTATGAACCTATACTGGGGTAGAGCGAGTCTCCGGCAACATTATTTGACCTATTGGTAAATAATAATAAGAATGTCACTACAATGGAGGTCCATTGCTGGACAGTAGGGTAGTAATAAGTTTTGTGGCACAGGGCATTTGTCTGGATGACGAATGAGTTTGTGTGCTTCACTTAGCTGTGAGTATATTAGGTAGCTCTGCAATTCAAGCCAGGGTAATTGATTTAAGTTATAACAATGATGGGTCCTATGAAAACGATTGGTGGCAAATTTAGCTATTTTAAATTTAAATTTAGCAGGAGGCATTTCTGTGCAAATTCATCCTATCAGGAAATCAGCTCTTTTTTTTTTTTTTTTTTCTGAAGCAGAAACACAAGTGCATAGGAGGTGGGGTGGTTTTGAACACAAAGAAACAATATTTTGGAGTGTTTAGTGCTGATCAGATAATACACTCTTTTCCTGAACAGATTCAAGAAATTAATTCCATAAAGAAATATGATGGAACAGATAAAGTTTTTCCCTCAAAATTCTGATTCAGACTCAGTGGAGAAATTACCTGCATCTCCCCATCAATGATTCTCTTTCTCTGAGACTTCAAGAATGTGTGGATGTAAAATAAGAAGACAAGAAATGTAAGGCTGCAAAAAATAGAAGCAAGCAAGCATGTGTGATGGTTGGGGGGTGTGATTGCATGCCTGTATGAGCGTACGACTGAGATCGATGAAGCAGTTTTTTACACTACTTAGACAGCATTTTTGCCATTTAAGAAGTGTAAAAGTGCATGTGTGTGTGCTTGGGGGTGAAGGGGGGTTGACTATATGCCTGCATGAAAGTTTGAGTGAGATGATCAAGCATTTATGTTGCACTCCTTAAACGGCAGTTTTGCTACTTAGGGAATATAAATGTAAAGTAAGAATTTAACAAAGAACATTGAGTATGAATGCGAGTGCTTGTGCATGTGTGTTTGTGGTTGTCTGAGTGTGTGAGTGTATGCATGCTTGCATGAATGACAGCTAAACATAGCTCTCAACAGTACAGATTTTTGCAGAATGTTCAGATTTTTGCCTCATATATGTGGTCTAGTTTTCATAATATTGTGCTTTTCTAGCAAATTAGTGGTTGTCTGCATGTGTGATTTGGCCTTCAGATAATTCATACCCACAAATAGGATATGTGTGCCTCAGTCTAAGTCAATGCATCATTTGCCAGCAAACAGCACATTTTATGAGGCAGAAATCTGATCATCCTGCGAAAAACTAATCTGGAGAGCTATGCCAGCATTTTTTTTAATATAGGTAATGCCCTGCATCACCCACTCTTAGAAAGCTAATGGATACCATTATTTTACACTAGCTAAGCAAAATGTTTGATGTTTAGCAAGTATAAAATAAGAAAACAAGAAATGTAAGACTACAAGAAGTAGAAGCTTGTGTGTGTGTGTGCGTGTGCGTGTGCGTGTGTGTGTGCGTGTGTGTGTGTGTGTGTGTGTGTGTGTGTGTGTGTGTGTGTGTGTGTGTATGCTTGGGAAGAGTGAGAGTGATCAATCTGTGGCAGAAGCAGCAA
Source organism: Protopterus annectens (assembly GCF_019279795.1). Classification (NCBI taxonomy): domain Eukaryota; kingdom Metazoa; phylum Chordata; order Ceratodontiformes; family Protopteridae; genus Protopterus; species Protopterus annectens. Next base: position 1,927,303,239 of record NC_056739.1, on the reverse strand, counting down.
GAGGTCAAAGACATTTGCATTCCGTGGTCTTCCGGGATTGGTAAAAATCTTTCAGGAAATGGTGCTGTACCACTTCGTCTCTTGACCTGTTGAAGAAATCCAGACAAAGCCTATAATACTGGGGCAAGAGACTGAGATGCAAAGAAGGACTGGAGCGTCGGTAAAGGAGTGTAAGTAAATAAGAATCTTTATACATTCTGAAGGGGTAATGGCTATAGAACTGAGCAACATTGGTCAAGTGGGATTAGCTGCAATGTTTGGTGATCGGTCTACCTTTGCCTGATTTTGTAAGCTGTTTAAAACACCCTCGCACTATGAGACGAGATTGGCGGAAGACGTCAAGTGTCCAAAATATGGGGGAAACTGAAAATGGAGCAAACCAGTTCTTAGCACTGATTGAGGCAGTGATGTTCATTTCAGAAGATGTTTTACAAGACTTTCTTAGTGTTTTATTGAGAAGTGAGTGTACTTTTACTATTTCAGTGTGTTGAACATAAAAGTGGTTTATTATAAATGCCGGGTTGGGTTGCTGGAGCATGACAGTCTTAAGTTAGAAGCTGTCTGATGGGGAGGTCACGTTTGACATTCTCTCAAAGCAAGATGGAGATAGAGGTTCATCCCACAGTTATTTCACAAGCATTGAATCATTCCAGGTACATTATTTTATTTCTTTATTTATTGACATTTGTTAACCGAGTTAGTCCAACTGGGCTTGTGGCCCGTTTTCAGCGGAGACCTGAGGAGAAAAGCTCCAATACATAGAACAAAATTACAGAAAACGTCACAAATTTACAATCAAAAAAATGTAACAGCAGTCTGTTTTACAAAAGAGTTGAACAATAGAATAGCAATGCAAACAGACAATAATTTTTTTTTTCCTTTTACACTTGAGTTGCACGTTACACTTCAGTAGTACAGCTGGCAAAAGCATGCATATAAGCTCAACAATTTTTGATGGCTGTAAATAGTTCATGTGGCTCAGACTAGTAGTAGGCTTGCACTAAGGTTCTCATTTCGATATTACACATTATAATCAATGATTGGCTTGATGAGGGTAGATTAATAAGGAACAATGACATCCTTGGACCTAGACGCCATACCTTTGCTAATACGTTGTACAACATAGAATGATTTCCTAACTTCCATAGGCACATAGTGGTCAAAGGTGAGGTTACTGCCTACTGGGTCTGCTCTTAGTGATGTAGTATGAATGTGGTAATTTCCAGGGGTAACCAACTTCCTGATGGATACTGTTATACATTTCTTGGTACTGAATTTTAAAGAGCAGCTCTGACATCAGTTATTTGTCTATGTTAGGCCTTCCTGGAAGGTATTTGTGTCTTGAGGGATTCTATGACTGCACTTGCTTTACAATTATCTGCAAACCTGGCTACCCAGATATCCTTGATGTTAGCATTGACTTCAGAAAAGTATATGCCAAAAAGGAGCAGACCCAGTATAGAGCCCTGAGGGACTCAGTGAGTGACTGATCTCTTTCTGGAGTAGAGCCCTTATCCTAACTTCCTGGGTCCTTCCTGTGAGGCCAGCTGTCTACCAAGTTGATGACAGAGGGGGTTTTATCTAATTTAATGAATTTGTCTACAATGCCTGAGTAGTCTGTTGCGTTGAATGCCTTTGCCTGGTCAAGGTTAGCATTATGTACCATTTTGCCCTCGTTATTGCTTTGGTAACCTTCCTGAAGAAGTTCACCAGGTTGAGTGGGCATAACTTGCCTTTGACAAAACCAAGCTAGATTAAATACAGTATCGGAAGGTTTCCTATGTTACTGTTTATCATTTCGATGATAAGTCTTTCCATGGCTTTGCTTATGAGATTAGTTAGGCTGATGGATATGCTGGGCCTGCATGTTTGGGGGTCACTACATGATTCCTGTTTTATAGTGGAGTTAAAGTCACCCATGAATATGTTATGCAGTTGAATGGGGAGTCTCTCTGGTAGAAATAAATACATATCATGGGTTTCCTGGGTCATAAGGTGGGGTCTATAGCCTGTTAATGTATGTTATGAGACTTTGCCTAAGGTAAGTTGGACATGGAGAATCTCAAGTATGTCATACTCTTGCCTAGCCTTGAGGTGTGTTCCTTTTTGATGTAAATTGAGACACCTCCATCTTTTGTCCCTTCCAGTGAGGTAGCTGGTCTAAATGTGTGGAAGGCATTATAGCTCTGCATTGCCAGGGTGCTGTTGCAGCTTTAAACCATGTCTCAGCAATTGCACAAATGTCTACATTTTCCAGGCTAAGGAGAGCTTGCAGTGAGTAGTTTCCTGTTTAGAATCCTGGCATTGAGCAGTAACACTTTTTAGATTTTGTTGGGTTGGTTTTGCTATATCAAAAGGTTTGTTAGGCTGGCATTGCATAAAAAGGTACTATTGGGAAAAACGGTGTTTTAGGCAATATGCAAAAACCTAAAGAGAACAGGTCCAGACCATTCCTAGCAAAGCACTGTGGTCTGTTCACCATAGCCTCCATATCCTTCCATACTCACAAATATTGTACCCCATGTGAGTGACACCAAAACCTAAGTAAATTATTAACATCACTCATCTTTTGTTCGTATTGTGGCATCATCCTTGGAGAAGGTAGAATGCTACTCATTGGTGGGCTCATAGCTGCCTGAGACATAGTCTGAGGGCTCCATCATGTCTCTTCATATAGTCCAGGGAGGCACATCTCTGGTTGTTTACACTCACATGGACTATGACTGAATCATAAAGGTACCTGGACTCAACCTGAGTGCATGGGTGACCTGGTGGATCTTGTCCCCTGAATGACAGTTGACTGTGACTCTTATCTTTTCTCAGCCTGGTGATTGACACATCTGTTTGTCTCACAATGGAATATCCTAGAACCAAAACATTGGGTTGTGTGGTGTCTTGCCTTATGGGATTAGAACTTGAGACCCTGTGAAATGTGGATACATGTATTGTGGTGAGTGTTGTTTTATTAGAGTGATTTTGGGGTTGCTGAGGATATTTTTGGTAAGTGAAATGTCTGGGAGGCCTTTGGGGTTTAGGAAGGTTGCATTTAAGAGCCACAGCATATGTGGCTGTAAGTGTCTGGGCCATACAGTGAGTGGTGGGTATACTGTGTGTATTACTGAAAACCTGATTAGAATTATAAGTGCTTAGATGCGAGAGCCTTGTCTCCACTAACATTGTGTTCATGTCTCTCATACAATATATCAAGTTTGTTTAAAAATTAGTTGGTAGTCAGTAATCATGAGACAGCTGCTACATTGCTTTAGGATGCCCATATCCACCAAACTGGTTACAAAGATAATAGGAAAGTATATATCCATGCTTACAGGTCCTTGTTACATCATCTACAAAGGGATAGTACAAGATGGGTTTACAACATGCTGGCTTGGGTAATGTGAGAGAATAGACTTCTACAAGGCTATGTACGACTAAAATCATGAGGCAGTGCTCCTTAACACCTAAACTAGTTGCTCTTTGTGCAACTAAGTACTGCGGCAATTTCAGGGGTAGTTTTTAAGGAAAATTTCAGTTCCAAGCACCTGCTTCTTTTAAGCCCACAAATCTAATACCCATGTAACTGTAAGTCTCTAAGAAGCTGGACTAGATGCTGTAAATACACAGCAGTTTGCAGCGGCAACAGTGAATAGCCCTGATACATGCCCCGGAAAAAATTAACTAGCACTTGACCAGGCCATGTGCAGATGTGACCCAGGGGAAAGCTCCAAAATCTGAATATGCACTATGTAATATATTATCAGTGAAATGTTATTGTTCAAGTAATAATCAGTGTTAGGCTATGAAGGAAGGCATCTGTATGCAGTTCTATAATAATTTTGTACAGTTAGTCTAAGAGAGAGATGCAAGTCCTGAAAAAAATATCTCAATAGCAGTGTAAAACCAAAAAATAATACTCATTGAGGATTACAACAGATTTCTTTCCATTTTTATTAATCATATATACAGCCACAAAATGATACACCGAGTGAAAAGCCAACATGTACACATGCTTTACTTATTGGAAAGTATTAGAAATACTTTATTAGAAAGTATTGTTCCTTTATAAAAAGTTAAGATGAAGTAATAGAAGTAATACATCATAGGTACTTCTGTATTAATTTACAGACACGTACACACACACACACACACACACACACACACACACACACACACACACACACACACACACCACACACCCTTTTTATGTACAATTTACTTAGGTTTAGACTCGTTGGTCCTTGACTTCAGGTAGACAGGAGTTGATCAGTTATTAAAAAAAGAAAGAAAAATAAATAAATTCCTTTTATGTGATAAGATTTACTACAGGGGAGTACTGCACATTTCAGGATTGAGACAATTGTTTTGCACTTCCTCTACATATGCCCAATATTGTTGTCCAGCTAACGGCTCACATAAAAATGTTAGCTGTCATTCAATAGCTGGTATTGCCATGGTATGCACAAAAAACAATTTTCATGAGAAAATCTCCAATGTCAGCTACTGAGATATGTGAGTGAGAGGTAAATACATTTTGTTAGTCCAAATAATGTTTGCGCAAAGTCAATAAGAAATGCTATTTTTAAAATTGTTTTAACTGATGCATCATCATTGTGGAATCCTACAAGACATCAAGGGTTTGCCCTGAAATAGATGCCTGTCATCTCAAACCTATAGTTATGGAAAATTAAAAAACTTGAGCAAGATAAGTTGTGGGTAATATGGTTTGAACCAGGGAATGCACCACTTCCATCTGCATCACCTCATTCTCCAGAAAGGACATTGTGTCTTTCCCTCTAGAAAAATTACTACTTGGTATTAGTGACTGGCTATTTGAAATGTTCTATAACTTACTTGGAATTACACATTGCCCTGGATGTGAGATGGAAACTGTTTGTACTTCAGTCATTGGTCCTTCTACTTAGACAGCACTAATTCTAAGAATGATTCTAGGACTTTGAACCACCACAGTTCTGCCCAAGGCAGCGTTCTTGGCATCTTATCTGCATTACCAAAGCATAAGAATGAGAATTAGGAATCTTTCCTCATCTCTAGCTTCTTAGTAACTGTCTCACTGCAAACATCATGTCAGTTGGGCTGCATCCTGATCTGAATATGAACTGCTCATCACCCGTATTACATTGTACTATCCTGCGTATCCATTTATGAATCACCCTCTTCACAACTTTCATGTAAGGTAACAGCAGTATGATGCCTCTGTATGGATCACAGTTGTGGATGTCCCATTTGTTCTTGTTAACTGGTACAAGTATGATTCTTCGATACTCACCCGAGGTACGACTTTCTCTCCACGCTGCTACAAGTAGTTTCAGGAGCCAATTCTCCCCTAGCTTAGACAGCGTTTGTAAGATACCCACTGTGACCTCTACTCAGCCTGCTGCTTTCCCTGACTTTATTTCCCTTAGTGAAAGTCTTACTTCTTCCAGGGTAGTATCCTGTTTGTGTCTATCATAGCCTGTTTTTGAGGAAGTGCAACATCTGTGGGATTAATGTGATTGTTAAGTAGCTGTAATACTCCCACAGTCTGCCTTTGATCTCCTGCAGAATGGTGAGCATGTTGTTTTTGCCATCCCTTATTAAGTGTGTCTGTCAGTTTTCTTTATCTGGATGTAGTGGCCTTGCAATCTGATGTAGTGTCTTTGTAAAAACTGCAGAGTCTCTTTGCAGTAGCTGGCAGAGTGCCTCCAATGCCCTTTTCTGTGCTAATGCAACTGCTTTTTTACCTTCCTTGTTAGTCAACCTCCATTCCTTCCTAGCCTGGGTGGTCAATCCACTCTCCCACTCTTTCTGCACTCTGTATTTCTTTTGTGGAGATCCTTGACTGCTGCATTACACCACACACTTTCCTTATAGACATACATGGACATGCCACAACTCTGTTCAGTAGTCCTGACACATGCTATTTTACGGTGCTGCCATTCTTCCTGTAGACCTATTTACACCATTTCTTAGGTAGGTAGAGGCATGACTGAATACTTGAACTGACATAATTTATCTCCAGTCAACTTCCTGGTCTTCACCAAGGTCTCTATTGACCTTAGCACCCTCTTTGCCCACTGCTTGCAGCTGATTGTGGAAACCAGTGGTTTATGCTGTGGGCCACGATATGTGCATTCAGGTCATCCATTATCTAAACTGATTCATGATGTCCAGTTTTATGTAGTAGGTACTGCAAACTGATGTCTGGCTGCACTCTTTGGCTCACTGTCACAACTTGGCAGTGGGGCATAGGATGAGATTATGAGTACTGCACTCTTTGGCTTACTGTTACAACTCGAAAGTGGAGCATAGGATGAGATTGAGTACTGCACTCTGGTTCACTGTCACAACTCAGCAAGTGGGGCATAGGATGTAATTATGAGTACTGCACTATCATTACACTGGAATGTGATTGACATGAGTCTGTCACTTAGTCAAACAGTATCCCTCACTACCTTCTAAACCCTTTCTCTTACCACAATTCACAGAGCATTTCTAGCCTGTTCTCCTAAACAGAAGTAGACTATGGATCCCAAGCCAAGTGCCTTGGCTGCACTGCCCTTCCATCCTGTCCCCTGGAAACAGTGGATGTCCACGCTCCTCCATCGTAGCGTCATGTCATCCATTTCCAAACTGCATCCTGTCAGTGAACCTACACTGAGTAGCAACTGACAGGCCATTTTTTGCAGGTTCATTGGTTATGCATCCAGTTGTAGCTCAACACAGCTGCCAAAGATAATCCAGAATGGGATACTACAGACTGGCCGGCCGGCCATTAGCTTATTGATGTAAGGCTGCTGAGTTTTATAGTAGTCACACAGCCAATAGAGGGCACATGCACGCTTTATGGAGTGCATTCAAACCTTACCATAATCTTTGTTTTTGGTAGTGGATAAACGTCAACAGGAGTAAGCAGTAAAATTCAAATTTAACACCTATCTTTGTTTGCATCAAAAAAGGGAGCATGGTGATGTCTTAAAAGGAAGAAACTTCTTGAAAATATAAACTGGGAGTAGAAGATGTTCTAAATGTGCAGTCAGTGAAAACTATACACATGACCAAGGGTCATATCTTTTCTCCCAAACTGTTCTTGCTCAGTTGTCATCAGTGATTAGAGACACTGATGCCAGGTTGTTACACATGATTTGATGGACCTACAGTTACAGTGCAGAAGAAAGGGGTTTCCAGTTCATAGGTTCATAGGTTGGTACTAGGCTATCAGCCCTAGGTCCTATACAAGCCTAGCCATAACAATTCCCTGGATATTTCTTCTCACAATATTTACTTCTCTGGACCCCTGTCTAGCAGGGTGACTGACATGATCCCTGGGATGAATTTCCTATCTCCCATCAAATCATCAAGGTTCCTTTTGAAGAGGGTGAAGGAGGTGCTCTGCTTGACATGTATGGGCAGTCTATTCCAGTGTATGGGGAGTCTCTGGGTCAGGAACCTATCCCTCTAGCATGTTTTGTTCATTATGATGACAAGGTTTAGATCCCTGGAGGGTGTGGCTTTGAGGGATTGGGATTTCTTTAAGTGGAGCATATCCAACAGCTCAGGGTTTGACATGGCCTTGTATGTTAAGCAGAGATCACCTTTGAGTAGACGACATGCCACAGTATAGCTGGAGTTTTTGTAGATGGTCAGCATATGGCATCTGCTTTAGGCCTGTGATTCTTTTAGTGAGGTATTTCTGTGGCCTTTCCAACTGTTGCAGATGTCTTGTGAGGTACATACCAAACATGACATTATACTCTATAATGGGTTTAATGAGGGATGAGTACAGTGGGACAATGACCTCCTTTTTTCTGGATGAGAAGCTCTTAGTGATGAGGTGTGCCACATAGAAGAATTTCCTGACTGTTGTGGCGATGTGGTTATCGAAAGTGAGACCACTGCACACCTGTGTCCCTAAGTCTCTCATCACACTTTCGATGTTTAGTGTACTGCCACCTATGTGGTAATTCATGGGTACAAGTTTTTTTCCAAAGGGGATAACTATACATTTCTTGGCATTAAGCTTGAGCCCATGGCTCTGGCACCAGGCATCTGTTTCTGTAAGGCTCTTTTGCAGAATATCCACATCATTTGGGGATGCAATAATGGCTCCCAGTTTGCAGTAATCTGTGAACTTTGTTAGCCAGAGTCCCTTAGTGTTGGCCTGTACTTCAGAGAAGTAGATGCCAAACAACAGTGGTCCCAGGACTGAACCCTGAGGTACTCCACTTGTCACTTGTCTGGAGCTGGATTTGGAGTTGGCTACTTTTACAGTCTGGGTTACAGCATGTAGCATGTTTATAGATGATTTGAGGGTAGCATTTGATGCATTTTATAGTTCAATCAGCATTTATTTTTATGAACATGTCATTATTTTTAGCCGATTTTAAATGTTTTGTGTAAAAATTGTTTAAATGTGTTTTAACTATTTTTTAGCTATTTTGTTCCATGAGGGGTTAAATGATTTTATTAGCATCACATGACTTTAAATTGTTTTATCAGTAGGGGTATATAAGGAAGGGAACATGACTGTTTGCATTATCTGATGAAGTTGTGTGACAAAAATGAGCTAGCTGTGTGTCAACATTAATTTAATGTTTTGCTGTGGCTTGCTGTGGATTTAATAAATAGAAGTTTGCAGTGGAAACGGCTATCCGGTGCACTTTTTTTTGTTTACTGTTTGGATACAAGAAATCATTATTCTTTTGGGAAAACTTGGCAAGGCTTAGAAAACCCCCCACCCAGGTCATTAGCCTGTAACAGTCTATGAATATATTAATCTATTTGCCAAAGCAATCCACCACCCTGGACTCCTTATCTGCTGGGTGGACAGCTAGGTTCTGGGAGAAGGAGATTTTTTTAGAGTAGATACTGACACTAAAGACAGGACTTAGGAGTCTTCAACCAAAAAATGTTTTTCTCTAGGTGGAGCTGTAGCTTTTCTAGGAACCAGCGCTACTGTATCTATATTCTACCAGATAGAGTTATTGGTAACCTATTCTAAACAACCCTCACAAGTACGGCTGGTGTACAAGGCCAAAAAGAATAAGCAATGCTACCAACAAAAGAGGCCAGCACCTGAAGAGTAAGAAATATATGTTTATTGTGGCTGCACCGAAAAAAACACCACACTATCAGACAAGTTTTGGCAACCTGCCTTCTTCAGTGATGAACAAGCAAACCATTTTGACATAATTATATACCATAGTTAATTAAGCAATTACAAAATTTAAAACAATACCATCATAAGGCTGAAAACCCAACAATGAATTATAAGTGATAATTAAGGCCAGGGTTAAACAAACCCCCCAGCCTAATTATCCACATTTTTCCTTTTTTATTTAAAAGGGCATGCCACCCTAATTTATTGGACCTATCCTATCGGGACAAATCATAAACCAAGAGTAATGTTATTAGGTTCATCACCACCTATGGTAGAAATGTTAATGCTATCAGGGACATCATTCACAACAATTGGAATATCTTTCTTGCAAATGACGACCTGTGTAAATTTTTGACCACCAGGTATTCCTTCTCCTATCATGCCGTACGTTAGGGTCTTATTTCAATCATTTTAAATGGGGGAAGTCCACAGGACATTCAGAACACCAACTTACTCTTGTAGGTGGCAAACTGATTGGATCCTTCCCCTGTGGTCACTGCTCTTCCTAACAGTATATGCTGAAATCTAAACAATTTTCCAGCAGGAATACCAGCAAAGTTTATGATATGCAATTTTTTGCCAATTGTAGCACTGATTGGCTGGTATATTTAGCTACATGCTCTTGTTCTTCCTTTTATGTAGGACAAACATCTAGGCCACTAAGTATACGTATGTCCGAACATCTCAGCGACATTCAGAATAAGCGCAAATCTAGTGCCTTATATAAACACACATTGATCCACACCACAACCAGATTCAATTTTATGGTCATTAACAAAATCCAGGGGGATAGGTCCAATAACATAAGGTGGCATGCCCTTTTAAATAAAAAAGAAAATATTTGGATAATTAGGCTGGGGGGTTGTTTAACCCTGGCCTTATGATGGTGTTGTTGCTTTAAATTTATAATTGCTTGATTAACTATGGCATATAATTATGTCAAAATGGTTTGTTTGTTCATCACTGAAGAAGGCAGGTTGCCGAAACCGGTCTGATAGTGTGGTGTTTTTTTGGTGTAGCCACAATAAAACATATATTTCTTACTCTTCGGTTATTGGCAACCTACCCAAAATGATCATTGGATAGATGGGAAAGCCTTCTACAGTGCCTATAGTGGTGAGAAGATTGGGTCAGTAGTCAGCCCTTATCTGACATATCATCTCAAGAACATCCCAAAATGTATGGCCATCTGAAGGAGATGTAGGGGAGTCAGTTTTCTCTTCATGATTCAAATCAGTTGTGGAGTATTAGAATTCACTAGTTTTGCTGTTCACATTTGCAGGAGATGAATCAGAAAAAGAGGAAGCCATCATTTGTTGATGGCAGAATGTGCTAAGAAAGCTGCAGAAGTGCATCAGGATGTCTTCCTTAAATGTCACTTTTCAGGGTCTGAGACACAGCAACAGAAACTCCTAAAGTAGAATTCAAGGATGGTACTGATGTAGAATACAAACAATGTAGGGACACACTACAGCATGGATGACTGCTGATTCAGAATCAAGGCTTGCATCATTCTTGCATTTGTCCTGAAGCAACACTGAGCAGAATTTTAGCCATTCCTTCCCAAAACTCCTATACTGACACTGAGAACATAGGAGACTGAAAGAGGTGCTGAAACCTTGAGGTTGGGAATTAACTCAGCTTATTACTGAGGCTGCAAGTACTAACATCAGTAACTTTGAGACTGACAGAAATGTTAATACTAGCATTCTTGATACCAAGATTGTTAATGCTACACTCAGCACAGATGTCTTGGTAACTGACAGAGGTTGGGTCGTTAGAACTGAAGTTGTAACTGCTGCTGCCAGTTTCTACAAGGCATGTGCCAAAAATGTGGGACCAGTTAAGAAAGGCTCGGGTGCCTGGAATGGGAAGTATAAGGTACAGTCAACCCTTTATACCCTACCAACAAACCTGGAAGATGAATAGATGCAAGAAAATCTCTACTGAGCTGCATAAAAGTTAACAAAACATTTGCCATAAAATATGAAAAAAATGAGTGGCCCATTATTCAGGCATCAAATGCCTTAGAGTTGAGGGTTCGAATGTTAATGCTGCCTCCTTATCTGGGGCTGAATCAGCTGCAACAGAACCAGTAGAAGAAATAGCCTGTAAAACTCCATGAGTGGCAGACTTTAGCATGACACTCTACAAGTTTTATGAGATGATAGAATGAGAAAAACACTGGATTATTTGTTAAGACATAAAGTGGCTAACTAAATCAGCAGTTGGGAAGCAAGTTTTTATTGAAATTTTATTTTCAATTGTTTGATATGTGAATTTGTTGATTGATTATGCCATTTAATGTGTGTGGTTCTTTTGCCTATAACTCCCTAGAATACCTTTGATCGAGGTATTAAGTTGCATCGACTTGTTAAAAAGGTTCTGAATTCCTTGCCATTTGAACGATTGTTTTTTTTTTTTCTCCTTGACATTTATAGTTTTAGGAAACACTGTCATTTCAATTACTTTAATGGGAGACTTCTTAATAGCATTGTCCATAATTCTTAATGGCCTTTCAAACACAAGAGGGGAGATATGAAAACACTTGGAGAACTTGTTCTTTTTAACAGTCATCAGTAGCCTGTTATGTCATCTTCAAGACTGAGGGTTCAATTGACAGTGATGCAAAGAATATATTGGATATGATAGAACTTTTTACATTAGAAATCTGATCTGAAAAGGATCTTATCATGGCTGTCCCATGTAGGTATCTTATTCCACAGGAACACATCTAAAATGCATATTCTATGGTTAAACAAAGGTGGTCACCCAAGTACAGTAACAAACAGCAAAATATTCAGTAGTCATAATACACTCAAATTCCTCCAATAGCAAGGAAGTATGAATAGCAAACTTCAGAAAAGAAGAAAATATTTTAATATATGTAAAAGCAAATAGTCTCATAACAACTAGAAAAAGATTACTAAAACAATAACAGCAACAGTTGAAAAAACTAGAAAAAAACACTGTTAGTGACACATAAGGCAAACTATAGCTTACTATAACAGTAGCATTCCAGCCAGTAATAATATAGAGGATTGTGATTGGGTTACCCCTCATAACTTGGTTATTACATGTTCGGGACATGGATGTCATGAAATTATCTTGGCATCCATGTGGAGAACACATAATAATTAAGTTGTGATGGGTGATCCAATCATAATTCATTGTAGTACAAGAACATTTGCCTGCTGTGTGTACTACTAGTGACAGTAGCAGTGAATTAAAAAAAAACAGGAATTTTTGTGCAAGCTTTGAAACTTGGTAATGAAGTTGGGAACCAATATATGTCTTTACATAATCCCTGTATAAGGTTAAGTAGCTGGTTCTCAAATGTGTTTTTAGCGACTGTAGACAGCAGACAGAAATTGAGCTGAAATTAACCCATGTCGTGTTCTGCTGCTATTACTTATGCTGAGATATCAGTTAAATAACACCCTGGTCCAGCACTACTATAGTCTTGCACACAATGTTAACAGCATAGCAATTATTAAGCACTCTTCTAACCATTGTTAAGGCCGCATCTTACGTTATATTGTAGTTATGAACAAGGATGTCATTTAACTGACAAATGAGCATAATAACATCACGTACACTACAAATATAAGGGTCTGGGCCCAAAACCCTAAAAAGACAGATACTGACCACAACATTTGCAAAAATAACTGAACAAATCAATAAAATGAGTAAACAATACTATATCAGCATAAACTGATAAAGGGGCAGAAAATCACTCATTACTTCTTTATAAGCTCTTTTCTAAAAAGCAGTCTGGGGCCATTTATGATCATCTGAACTCTTTGTGTGGCAATGAAAATCGGAAGAGGGAGACTAGTGCATTATGGGATAGGAAAAATTACTTACCTGACTAGAAATTTTGGACTGTGAATGATCCTAATACCTGTAGCCTTGGTCCTACCAGTTTGTGAGGATAAGAGAAAAAAAAAAGAATGAATGACATTAATATTGATACTGCATAAATAGCACAAACCTCTACAGCTGGATCTATGCTTGATACTGTGAGCATACAATTAGCAAGGTTATGTGTCACTATAAAATACATTGCAACAGGGAAGACCCTGCCAGGCATTGTGGATTCTGTAAAGATGGAAGCTGTCTGCAATGACCCTGAGCCAAATTGATTAACAGCTAAACTAAGTACAGCTATATTGTACACAATATCACTCTATTTGGTACTCAGTATTGTAGTGCCATAAAGCAAAGGTAAATGGGAAAATAAGCTAATGATAGCATGAATAGCCAAATTACATGCTAATTAACCAAATCAACATGATAGACCTACTCAGGAAAGTATAAAGCAATAGTATATATTCAATGTAGAAATTTGTCCTAAAATCCCAAGATATTTAGATTACAGTCACAATTACACTTATTACAAAAAAAATATATTAGCAGTTGTCTCTGCCATCCTTAACTGGTATGTTGTGCAACAGGCTTTAATTAAAGGTGCTGCTGCTGCTACTGCCAGACTTTATCCAAGTTAAAGGGCATGTTGCTAAACACTAGGAGTCTAAACATGAAACTGCACTCATTGCAAGCATTCTTAACCCTGGAAGATGCTGACATTTGTGCAGTCACAGAAACCTGGTTCAAAGCTGCAGAAAGCAGCCCAGCCATACCAGGTTACTCATCCTATCATACATTCACACCCCAAACTGTGGGTAGCAAAGCAAAAGGAGGTGGAGTTGCAATATATATTAAAGACATACACACCTCCAGGCTGGTGAAACAGTGTGATGGTCAGGAGATACTCCAGGTGCAGTTAAACATTGACAAGACCACTATTCAAATCATAGCTAGCTACAAGCCCCCAACTTTGACTCAAGATGCCCAGTCCACCTATCTGGACCTCTTTGAATCTATAAAGATTCAACCTTTTACACTGCTCCTGGGTGACTTTAACTATCCAGCCATAGACTGGAAAAACTACTCATGCCAAAACACAAATGCCCAGAGATTCCTTGATTTCATCAATGGAAATGCCTTGGACCAGCTGGTTGACACCCCCAAAACAGGTGATAATATCTTGGACTTGGTATTAAGCAACATGAGTAACCACTGCAGCATCCCTACAGTGCCATCCTCCCTGGTAAGATCCAACCACAAAGTGGTCACTTTCAAAGTCATCATTTTCCCTGACCCACCCCTAGCTAGGGTCAAACATAAAACTTCTCCAAAGCTGATTACAACCTCCTAAGTGAAGGTATTAACAGTTTCACAGCCCCCTCCCCCTCCATAGGAACTGGCACATATGTCCTAACCTTTGCCAAAGTACTATATGAGCATTTACATAGCTGCATGGAATCAGGAATACCCAACAGGACAAAATCATCCTTCTCAAGGAAGAGTAAACCTGTCTGGTAATAAATAAACTCTATAATGAAAGGAAAAAAATTTTGTCCAAGACCAAGAAGGAGCAGGTCCCTAATTGGAAGCAATGTCTTCTTAGCCTGAACAAGCAAATAAGAGCACTAGTCAAATCCTCCAAAGCAAACTTCGAGTCCAAACTGGCCACATCTACTAAAGACAATCATAAGGCCTTCTTCACATCTACAATCTCAAAGGAAGTACTCAGATCTTCTCAGAAATGGTGGGCAAGGACACCACATACACAAACGCTGTAGATATAGCCAACCTGCTGGCAGACAGGTTCAGTGAAAACTTCACCCCTCTGTCCCCCATCAGTAAATCAGGTCAGGACATCCCCAGCACCTGCCACCCTCCCCTTAACTCTAGGAAGCAAGTCACCACTGCCCTCTCAAAGACAAAAAATACAGCCTCCATGGGACCTGATAACATCCCAGACTGCATCCTACATGAACTCAGGAAGGAACTTGCAGTACCATTAGGCACCCTATTCAACCAAATCCTGAGTACTGGCTTCATCTCAGCTGAGTGGAGGACAGCCACTATCATCCCTTTGCACAAAAGTGGAGCATCCACTGATCCAGGAAATTATAGACCCATCAGTCTAACTAGCCTGATCTGCAAGGCCATGGAACAGATTATCATGGACCTCATTAGCAAGGACATTGGCAACCTCCAAACACTTAATCTCACATAGTTTGGTTTCATCAAGGGGAGGTCCTGCCTGTTAAATTTGGTTAACTTCTTTGAGACAGTCACCAAAGGCATGGGCAAGGGGAAGATGGTGCACACCACCTACCTTTACCTGGTCAAAGCCCTCAATACTATTCCCTACTTGGACATAATAGGTAAACTCTCTCAACTAGGCAATCAATCCATATGTTACCAGATGGGTAGCAAACTGGCTCACTGATAGAACACAATAAACCAATAACAAGTGGTGTACCCCAGGGATTGGTGTTGGGGCCTCTGTTGTTTTGGATATACTTTTCTGAGGTGCAGACAAAAAAACAGTGGGCTATGGCTGTCCAAGTTTGCAGATGACTGCAAGCTGGGTGTTGTCATCAATTCCCCTAGTGATGTATGATGTGGACATCCCCCAAGATGGTCTCAATCAAACAAATAACTGGTGCCGGAAACATGGCCTCAAACTGAATGCCAAAAAATGCATCATCATCCCCTTTGGGGAGACTGGAGACCCCACAAATTATCACATTAATAACCGGGTTTAAAGCACGCAACCAGTCGTGAGGGACTTGGGTACACAGGTTGATAGCAAACTGATCTTTGACCACCATATTCCCCTCCATTGTAAGGAAAGCTTTTTACGTGGCTGACCTCATTAGTAAGGGTATCTCATCCAGGGACAAGGAGGTCATAACATTCTGTATTCTTCCCTTATAAGACCCATTATTGAGTACAATGCCCCTTTCAGCATGTACCTCACAAAGCACATGCAATAGCTGGAGAGACCACAGAGGTTCCTCACCAGGGGAATCCAGGGCCTCAAATATCTACCCTACACAAATAGGCTGAAAGCCCTGTCCCTCTGCTCAGTCTCATACAGACTTCTTAGGGGTGACCTCTGTCTGGCATACAAAGCAATCTCAGACCCCGCCTTGATGGAATTGCTGTATATCCAAAAGTTAACTCCACTTGAGTAACACACATGCGTGATCTCAACCTGGTCTGTGACATCAATAGGACTTGTTGGCAGAACAGATTTGTGTCCCAGAGACTCTCCCTTCTATGGAATAGACTCCGTCTCCATGTCAAGCAGAGTACCTCATTAACCCTTTCTAAGCGCAACCTGGATAACTGGATGGGGAACAGAAAATACACCCCTGGGATTCCACCTGTGTCCCTGCTGGACAGGGGCATTAGGTGCTGACGTTTTGGAACATGGGCTAAATTCTTGGCTAAACTTGTAAGGGCCTTGGGCCAATAGCCTAGTAACTTCCTATGATGCTATGATCCTAAGAAGAAGGAGGGTGTTCTGAACCCATCTGACTTATCATGGACTTCATGACAGAAACTGTAGAGTGATACCTAGTGGACAGGGAAATACTAGAAGAAATATGCAACCTCTGCCTCCCTCACTTGAAGATCCAGGGGAAATTGTGGAGAACCCAACCCAGTGGAAGGAAAGGCATGTGTAGCATTGCATATATTAGCTACTGGTACATTTCAGAGACCCACAGGGGATATATTAGGGGTGTAATAGGCTTCAGCATTCACAGTATTACATCCATTTCTAAATGTAATCCTACAACATGCAAGGGAGCATACTTGTTTCCCACCAACTCCACAGGAAAGAACAAGAACCATGCAGGAATTTTATGCAATAGCACACTTCCCTGAAGTTTTCTCAGCCATAGATTGCACATACATAGAATAAAAGCCCCATCCAGTGAACAGGGAAGGATGTACATCAATGGAAAAGGATACCACTCTGTGAAATGTCAGGTTGTCTACAATGCCCAAGGGATCATCTACAATGTCTCTGCAGGTAACCCAGGCAGTTTTCATGACTCATACATATGATACATCTGTAAGCTGTACACAAGGTTTGCTAGGCGTGACTTTCCACAAGGTCATCTAGTGGGGGATGTAGGTTCTGCCCTGGAACTGTGACTCATGACACTATGAGAAACTCACACAACCCTACCAAGCAAAGATGCAATGATGCCCACTCTCAAACTGGAAATATCATAAAACATTTATCTGGCTTCTTCAAATCAAGGTTCCTCTGTCTAGCTACCTCAGGAGGTGCCCTGCAGTATGACCCAGCCACATCTGCTGAAGCACTTAAAGTCTGTTTGATGTTGCATGATGTTATTCTCAGAAGACATCTTCAACAAGGACAACTAGGGGCAGGACCACAGTTCCCAGTGCCAAAGGTAGGGCCAGGAGCTCCAGCAGATACAGATGAGAAGTATGAGGGAGATCCACCAGCCACAGATGCTGACAGCAGACATAGACGTGGGCAATATGGTATGGATCTGGCTAGAGGCAAAGGATAGCATACATGTTGAATAGCTAAAAGAAAGAGTAACAACCTTATCACATACACATATAAAAAATTATGCCTGACAAAATGCACATCCTTTACTTAACCATGCAATGGTTATATTCTGTTGGCATCAAAAACAGGCAGTTGCCAAGGAGATGTCAAGTATACACATTTTACCATGGTAAGTCTGGAATGAGGAAAAAAAAACAATACAGTTGTATAAATGATTACTGTGTTATGCAAATGATTGTATGTCCCTAAGGTGATACATATCCCAGGTGTACAGTAACGTCAGTAATACCTTATGACTGATGTTTGCAATACCCAGCTATGGATTTTGCCCAATAATGTGCATCCAGCCTTTCAAATGGCCACTGTATATAAACCAGTGAGCATGTCAAGGGTAGTAACATTTGCAAAACTGTAATAGTAAGCAAGACTTAAACATCTACTTTGACTGCATGAATAATAACATTTTCACAACTACAGTGAAGGTCAACAATTACAAAGCAATCATGCACAACTGATTATGAACTAAGATTAAAAGCATTTATTCTGCAATGCACTTTCATTAAAGGAAAGGTCTGAGTAAGTGAGCATTAGCTATCTACCCTGTGCAACATATATATATGGGTGTGGACTTTGCAATCACTTATAGAGCAGTGGAAATGGTACCACTATGGGAGCAGGATCATGCACAGCCATGCGGGCTAACACCAGATGATGTAGCAGCTCTACAGCCACATGGATGCAGACCATCCCCAGCAGATGTTCCATTACAGACACGACCTGATCCAGTGTCATTCTTCCTGTCAAATGAGTCACCCTCACAGTTCAGTCAACCCTGCACATCAGACAGAATGCACAATATTTAGTACATGCACTATCTCTACTGAGTCCCTTGTGGAACATGTTCATGCCTCCACAATTGCCCTAAGCATAAGTCATGCAGAACTTACTGATATACCAACATCAGCATCAGTGTGATTAGCAGGTTTCCTCTAAGCACCTCTAACAACCTGCTTGTGTGGAACCTCACCTTCACAATAGCTAGAGGGAGGATGAACCAGTTCTGCAGCTGGAGTAACCACACTAACCTGATCAATTGTGTCACCCTCAACCTGTCCTATTTCTGAGGTTTCTGCATCATGGGTATGTAAAGGCATTCTAACTGTATCCAAAATAGGGGCAGGAGATGTTGGAGGCACAATCTCAATATCAGACTGACCTTCTGCTCCCCCAGACTGTGTATTTTTATCACTGCCATCATTATCAGAGGCTACTAATACTCTGTCATCAGATGGCAGGAGTTTTACAGTGCCACTGGCAAAATCACCTATGATAATAAGTAAGCAAAAACCAAACAAACAAAAAATACAGAAAAAGAGAATAAACAGCAATCAAAGCAATGTTATGTGAAACATATTACAACTTAAAAGATGCTAATGCAATGATATTAAATAACTTTCAGTTACGCATACATCTTCCTTTAGGATATTAATAATAATGCAGAATGTGTGCTTACCATCTGCAGGTAGTCATGCAATGGCAGACCCAGCTATCCCTACATATAAAAAAGAAAACAAAGGTAATCCAGAGGGCTTGAGTGAAGTCTAGTGTCCCTCTCATGACTCGGAGGGTGACAGGACTAACAAGAAACAGAGTATAAAGTATTAGTCCAGATATAATCACTTAAGCTAGCAGATCTAGGAGATTGACTCTCTCTCTCTCTCTCTCTGATACCATCCCTATGGGAGGAATAAAGAAACATTGTTGAAGTTTCCAGTAGTTTATTCAGTTAAGCAAGTTTCTTTATCTCTTTCTCTCTCTCTCTCTCTCTCTCTCTACATATATATATATGCTACAACATAGACATATGTATGCAATTAAAATTATTTATTTAAATAGCATGCCTGGAAGTTGCACAGTAAAAATGCTTGGGCTGTCTTCCACATCAGCGCCAGCATCAAGGATTATGTGTGAATCTTGTGCTGAGCTGTCTGGATCTCTAACAGTGATCAGGAACTCCTTTATTTCAGTCAGTGATAGGTCCATAGCCATGCAATCTGGATAGCACTCCACGGATAAATTACTCCTGCTGAGTAATAGTTCCTGTGGCACAAAACTCCCAGCATGCCAATATGTCACAAGTCATACCATTTTTCCTCTGACCAACCATGATTATAACCAGAATCATAAACCATATCAGTGTTCAACATTGGAACATGTCTTAATACTTTGAACATTGTACATGGCCAAATCTCACTGCCATTTTTAACACCTTTTATGCTTCTTGATGTACTCACTGCCATTATGTCTAGCAAGTCATTGCTGTGCTTTTAATTGTGCAAATGCAGTTGGCACAGCTGTGCATCTTTGCATACCAGTGGTTACATGAGATCCATATTTCTGGTTTGGCTGCTTCAGACATGGCTGATGACAGTAGAGATGCTGTTCCATTTAGAACACAAAGGTCAGATGCTGGGGAGTCCAGGATTTTTGTGGCACTCCTCATGAAGTGTTACAGCTGGAAGCTACTACAGGAGGATATACTGAGTCTCAATATAAGGCCAAGGTTGGCCAAGGCTGTCTCCAGTGCAACTGGCATCCCATGCACTGGGAAGCAATGTCATCATTACTACAGTGACATGAAGAGGTGCAAGATGGACCTCCTGAGCTGACTGGAGGATGAATTTAAGACTGTAAATACCCCTCAGCTCTGTAAGTATACTGACCTCTTACCTGTCTGTGATATGGCATTAATTAGCCAGCCTACCAACATAGTTATTCATTATGCTTTCGCATATATTTTTTCTTTTTCTATTGTGCAGCTGCAGCAGAAATTGCAGAAAACTGTGAAGTGCATCAGGAGAGACTAGCTTGCCTCAAAGAGGCACAAGAGTCTGCATCGGTTCTGATTCCAAGGCACAGAAGTATTTTTAGTCCATCACTGTGCATCATCTTGAGCAGGCATACTTTAACTTTAGTAACAAGCCTACATGTCTGCGCCAATATCTCTTGGTCATTACATTAGGCAAGTTGTACATCAGATTAATTGTGTGTGTGTTCAATACTCAGCAACAGATATTTATTTTTTATAGGCTGATATGTATAAGAGATTTTAACTTCCATACTGTGTAACATTAAAAATTCAATACTTGAAAATACAGTTATTACCTTAGAAAGAAGATATCTGACATAGCACAGTGAAATACATGATTCTATTAGTCATAGCATACATTTGTGAATAACTGATTGATTGATTGACTGGTTTTATTACGCACTCATGCCTTCCCATTATATCTGGATGTTGTTAAGGTGTACTTACTTATTTATCATATCGTTTTATGTATTGAAATAATTAAGTAATGTGAAATGCCATCAATCTAATTACCTCTTCTTTGTCTGCCCCAGCCTTTATCTCTCATTTTATTTATTTGAATACATTGCTTCTGAAAACAAAATGTCCATCAGCACAGGGAGGTAGACTACCCACTGGGGTTCAGCCCACCATACCTCCACAGGTGGTTTTGGTGGTACGACCACAGGCAGCACAGGCACCCAGCACATTTGGGTCACAACCTGTCAGTATTGACTCCACAACTCCTACACTAGCTGCTTAACCTCTGTCAAATAGCTCTGATCAGGCTCCTGGTGCAATGCTACCCTCCAGAAGCAGCAGTACTGGAGGTGGGGATTTTGTCACCTGACAGGATCTGACAGGGCTGGTGGACAGCCATTATGGATTGGGTCCTTGGTGCCTGAATTAGTAGGGTTGAAAAGGTCCTTCTTTGTATTGCCAGAATGATGTCACATCTCACACTGACCCATGCAACTAACACAAGAGACAGTGATAGTTCTGAGGATGAGGACTAGATTTTTATTGCTCTCAAGCTAGATGATAATGCATCTCCAAGGTACCCTACCTATCCCCAGTCATGGTGACCCCAACCCATTGTGGCCATCACCATTCCTATCTGTCTTTTATGTCTTGTATGTCTTCCCCTTCAACCTAATCTATCATACCTAATTGACCCTCTCTTTCCTACACTTCTTTCTCAACATTCCTCTCTTTTCAAGAAAAACAAAAAATAGGCACCTCTCCCATAAAAAGGTATGCTCCATACATAGCTCTCCACTTTGCCTGTGTGTCATCTTAACACACATACTTTGTTCCAATTGACTATACAATATTATTTTATCACCCATCCCTGGTGTGGTAACTCTCTAAAGCCAAGAAATTGTGTGCATAATACTACACTTATGTTGTGAAGAAGTGGATAGCTATGGTGCTCTCCCACAACCCTTCTGCAAATCCCTGTATTCTTTCTCCTGTGTCCTACCCACTACTTGCCACCACCATTTTCACCACTGTTCTAGCAACAGCTTTTTTCATGCATTTATCTGGTCAAATAATAGAATCACACATAACACACATGGCCAGAATCACCCATGGAAAAGGTTTCATTTTCTGTCCTCTGCATTTGCATGAAGGTTGGCATCATGCACCAATGATGAGTGATGATGAATGCCATCAAACTTCCTGTGGCAAAAACTGAACATTTTAATTTCGGGTACAGTAGTCTCATTAATTTTGTGCAAATGTGCTTAAATCCACTGCACTCAGTGACAGGGGTGTAGCAATCAAATTCCATTTTGTACTAATAAACTCTTAATGCTACCCCCCTTGTACACCTATCAGTTAAAAATGGACACATCTCTAAAAATGCTGCCCCCAGCACATAATAAATGACGCTCAGAAAAGAAAAAGCACTCAGTACAGTGCAAAGCATATGCCTGGCTACACACTTGTTCTGTGAATACAGAATTGAGCTAGTACTTTGAAACAGTTACTCTAACAGTTGTTAAGCTGCTGGATGTAATGAAGTAGAAGTTTCTATGTGGCATGTTAGGATAATTCCCTGCTTTCTAGACTGATGCTTTTGCATTAAGTCATCTGTTCAATTGCAGCTGCAAGTCAAATTCTTATTTCAATTCTAATTTAGAGATATGACTGCTGAATCCTATACAATTGCACTTTATAAGCACTTACACGAGTGCATGGATCGTGCAATCCCTAACAGAACCAAGATGCCATCCTCCAAAAAAAGGAAGCCAATCTGGTGATCCCCTGCTATAAACAAACTCTACAACAGAAGAAAGAAACTGTTGCAAAAAAGAGTAAAATCCCATGATTGGAGGAACTTCATGGTCAGCCCCAGTAAGAAGCTGAAATCCCTCATAAAATCCTCCAAAGCTAGTTATGAAAACAAAATCACCACTGATTCTAAAGACAACCACAAAGCATTCTATAGCTATGTCAAGAATCTCAATGGCAACACTCAGATCTGTTCTGAGTTACAGCACAATGATACTAAATATACAGAACCAACTGATATCGCCAACATCCTGGCAGATAGGTTCAGAGCTAACTTTACCCCTCTCTCATCCCCTAAAGGGCCCATCTCTATACTGGAAGAATGCAAAGTACATGTAATCATGGCTGCACAGGTAAAAAACACACTCTCCAAAGCCAAGAACACAGCATCCATAGGACCTGACAAACATCCCAGGCTGCATTCTACATGAACTACAGAATGAACTGGCACCCTACCTAAGTACCATGTTCAATCATAGCCTCACCTCAGGCTGTGTGCCCACTGAATGGTGCACAGCAACAGTTATCCCACTCCACAAAGGGGGAGCCACCACATACCCCGGGAACTACCGCCCCATTAGCCTGCTGAGCCTGGTCTGCAAGGCTATGGAGCATATCATCATGGAACTTATAAACAATGACATTGGTAATCTCCAAATTCTGGACCCTACCCAGTTCGGGTTTGTAAAAGACAGATCATGTCTCCTAAACCTGATAGACTTCTTTGAAGTGGTCACCAAAGCCTTAGATGAGGGTAAGGTGGTTCACACAGCCTATCTAAATCTCGCCAAGGCTTTCAACACCATCCCCCACTCTGGAATTATAGACAAACTCACTAAACTAGGTATAAATCCCTATGTCACAAGATGGCTTGCCAACTGGCTCACTGACAGAACCCACACTGTGAAAGTAGCAGACTCTAAATCCAGCTTCAGACCAGTGACAAGTGGAGTACCACATGGTTCAGTCCTATGTCCTCTACTGTTTGGTATCTACTTCTCTGAAGTACAGGCTAACACAGAAGGTCATTGGATAACAAAGTTTGCAGATGACTGCAAACTAGGAGCCATAATCAAAACTAATGACGTCGACATCCAACAAAAGGGCCTCACTGAGACAGATGCCTGGTGTCAAAGCCATGGCCTCAAGCTCAATGCCAAAAAGTATATTGTCATCCCTTTTGGTAAAAACTCTGCACCCATGAACTACCACATAGGCGGTAGTCTACTTAACACCGAAAGTGTGATAAGAGACCTTGGGACAAAGGTGGACAGTAGTGTCTCCTTTGATAATCACATTGCCACAGTAGTCAGGAAATCCTTCTACATGGCACACCTCATCACAAAAGGTTTCTCATTGAGGAAAAAAGAGGTCATTGTTCCCCTCTACTCATCACTCATTAGACCCATTATAGAGTACAACGCCCCTTTTGGTATGTACCTCACAAGACATCTACAACAACTGAAAAGGATACAGAAATACCTCACAAAGAGAATTACTGGCCTCAAAGAGATGCCCTACACAGCCCGTCTCAAAAAACTCCAGCTTTACTCTGTTGCATATCGCCTACTCAGAGGTGATCTCTACCTAACATACAAAGCTATGTCAAACCCAGAGCTGTTGCACATACTCCACTTAAAAAAATCCCAGTCCCTCTAAGCTACATGCTCTAGGGACCTAAACCTTGTCACCACTATAAACACAACACACTGGAGGGATAGATTCCGATACTCTGGAATAAACTACCTATCTATATCAAACAAAACTCCTCATTAGCAGTCTTCAAGAAAAATCTTGATGATTGGAGGGGAGATAGGAAATTCACTTCTGTGGCTCTGCTTGACAGGGGCACAGGACAATAATTTTATTGGGTGGCAAAAGCCTACCTACCTACCTATAAACCTATGAACCTATAACATTTTATATTCCCATCATATGGCTAACTGCAAATGTCTTTATGTATCTTCCTTTTCAACATTTCAGTAATGTAATATTTGAATAGTACAGCAACAAATCATTTCCAAAAACATTCTAGCCCCAACAAGGAGACTTTGTAAAGTACACCCTGCTTATGTCTTAATGTTGTTTGTACTCTCCCACCCCTTCTGTACAGAGCATGACAGATAAGTGAAAGTAACACACCATACAGATGGTCCTACATGTTCCAGAAAAAATACTGTTGCTACTTCTCTCTCCATCTCTCTCTCTCTCTCTCTGTATATATATATATATATATATATATATATATATATATATATATATATATATATATATGTTCATCCCTTCTCTTTCAGTAAGTTTTCACTATCCTTCTATTTTGTTACTTACAGTGAGTGAAACAATAGTCCACAAGTGGAGTGATGAGATAACACTCAGATATAGGGGCAGATTTTTGCATACGTTCAGGGGTTCTAATCTAGGCATTAGCTAAGTATTAATAACTGTTTCTACGCACCATTTTATGTGTAGCTGTTGCCTGCCTATTGTTTTGAACAACCATTATCCTGCTTATCTCAGAAGCTACTCAGCCCCTACCTTCCTTTCCCCTGTCTATGTATCTTTGTTCTTCTGTGTCATCAGGTTTTCTCCTCTGCATTTGTGCAATGTTTGGTGCTGATTAGGCAAAATGGAAGTGCACGGCTTATGGCAAATTCTTTTTTTTTAGTTTTTGCCTTTGTTCACATTACTGTGGTACCCTTTGCACTTCTGTGATTAGCTATGTATAATTGGGTTAATCTACTTTTGAACAAGGTGAAGAGTTGAATGTACAGCATACAGTTATCATGAGGTTACTTTTATAAAGCAGACGTTCCTATGTGGTGTGCTTAGGTAATACTCAGGTATATAGATTTTTCTTGGAATACTCCCAAGGTTTGACTCCAGATGTATGCCAAAGTGTTTTTTGGATGTTTATTATGACTCCTGTGGGTGTAACTCTTAGCTACACATTTTCTTAACACACCATTATTTTGTTGCTGGATTAACATGCTTCATCCCTGTTGTGAAGACTGTTTTGTATGGATGTTGTCTGAATAATTAGGATGATAAAGCAAACAGTAACACCAGCCATTAACAAACTTTACAATAAGAGGAGAAAGCTATTACATGATAGAACAAAATCCATAAAAGGGAAGTCACCCCTGATCATTATTAGTAAAAAAAATACGAGCACTCATAAAATCAACTAAGGCCAATTTTGAGAGAAAAATTGCCATGGATTCAAAGGACAATCATAAGGCCTTTTTCAGCTATGTTAGGAACCTGGGTGGAAACTCCCAGATATGCTCAGAATTAGTCCAAAATGATACAAAAATCACTGAACCCACAGACATTGCCAACATACTGGCAGACAGGTTCAGTGCAAACTTCACCCCCTCTCCCCCCCTAAAGGAGAGATAACTATCCCAGCCGAGTGTAGCCTCCCAGACATCTCAAAGGCGCAGGTGAAAGCTGCTCTCTCTAAAGCTAAAACACAGCATCAATGGGACCGGATGGTGTCCCCAGCTGTGTGCTACACGAGCTAAATGAGGAATTAAACCGCACATAAGGCAGCTGTTTAATCTCAGCCTTACCACAGGATACGTGCCCAAGGAGTGGCGTGCGGCAACTGTGGTCCCACTCCACAAAGGCGCCTCACGGACCCTGGTAATTACCGCCCCATAAGCTTAACAAGTCTAGTCTGCAAAGCTATGGAGAGGATCATAATGGAGCTCATAAACAAAGATATAGGGGACTTGCAGACATTGGACCCGACCCAGTTTGGCTTCGTCAAGGGAAGATCATGCCTTTTGAACTTGGTCGACATCTTCGAAACAGTCACCAAGGCCATTGATGAGGGAAAGGCAGTCCATACAGCCTACCTTGACCTTGCAAAGGCTTTCGACACAATACCCCACTCGGTATTGTAGAAAAACTTACCAGCTTAAATGTAAACCCATATGTCACAAGATGGGTTGCAAACTGGCTTAAGGACAGAACCCACAGGGTTAGAGTTGCTGGCGCTATGTCAGACTCCAAGACGGTCACAAGTGGTGTCCCACAGGGCTCGGTCCTTAGCCCCCTATTGTTCGGCATCTACTTCTCAGAAGTACAGGCCAACATGGGAGGACTTTGGCTGACAAAGTTTGCTGACGACTGCAAACTGGGCCATAGTGGAAAGTGCATCGGACACGGATATCCTTCAGAAGGGACTCACGGAAACAGATAGCTGGTGCCAGAGCCATGGCCTGAAGTTAAACGCCAAAAAATGTGTAGTCATACCCTTCGGGAAAAACAAGGTAACCCCAAGCTACCATATAGGTGGCAATCCACTAAGCACAGAAGAGGTTATCAGGGACCTGGGGACCCAGGTTGACAGTGGCCTTTCTTTGACACTCACATTGCTAAAGTGGTTAGAAAGACCTTCTACATTGCCCACCTGATCATGAAGGGATTCACATCCAGATCTAGTGAGGTCATTGTTCCCCTGTACTCTTCACTTATCAGACCAATGATCGAGTACAATGCCCCATTCGGGATGTATCTCACCCGACATCTGCAGCAATTGGAGAGACCCCAAAATTTCCTCACCAAAAGGATAAAGGGACTCCAAAATCTGTCATATGCTGCCAGATTGAAGCAACTCCAGCTCTATTCAGTCGCATACCGTCTGCTCAGAGGTGACATGTGCCTGACATACAAGGCCATGTCCAACCCGGAATTAATGGACATGCTCCACCTCAAAAAATCCAAATCCACCAAAACCACTAGAGCAAGCGACTTAAACCTTAGCACGGATATAAATAGGATGTGCTGGAGGGATAGATTTATCACTCAGAGACTCCCTATGCTGTGGAATAAAATCCCAGTCCATGTGAGGCAGAGCACCTCGCTGACTCTGTTCAAGAGAAATCTTGACCTGTGGATGGGAGATCATAGGTTTACCTCGGGAATCATCTCTGTGTCACTGCTGGACAGAGGCACACCAAACTAATGGGCACAGTATTTTTTCATATAAGGGGTGGCGTAAGCCACAAAAATTTGGGCTAGGCTTATAAATGCCTTAGGGCAGATAGCCTAGTATAAACCTATGAACCTATGAACCTATGAACACAAATCTGTGCATAAATGAACCATGAACTAATTTCTTGTATGTCTGCATGGTCCACCTCTTCCCACCTTTACTGTGTCATCAAATAAACATCCTGAATTTAGAACTGTTTCCATAAGCCATGTTTCCACCAGCAATAACATGCTTGGTCCCTCAAGTGTATCATAATACACCTGTAGCACACATAAAAGGATTAAAGAACTGCATCTGTCATGACAAATGTGTCAGTCATGACAATTGAAACATGACCATAACACATATCTGTTCTGTATTCCATCAGATTTAGACATGGTTGTATATGCATACATCTTATTTGTATTAAAGTAATCTCAGAGAACCCCAAAGTACTGTTAATTCCCAGTTCAGCACCTCAAAATATGCTTATGCATGCGCTAGTACTTTGCCATCAACAGCACTATTGAGCTTACCAGTGTTGTGCACCATGCAGAGAGTAAAAAATATTTACAACAAATAATTATTTTTTTAGGTTGTACAACGTATTGCATGTCTTTATTGAATTTTGAAAATAAGGTATCTGGATTTCAGAGTGATGTTGACTCATTTAAGTGAGTCTGCTAATGGATATTTTCATTCCAATAGTTGCACTTTCAATTGTGTTACAATGTTGGGTAACACATTCACACATAATCAATCACTATTATTCTGAAGTGCACTGCCATATTTAGGAAGTAGCTTTTTGTATTGTCAAGGCACATTTTAGTGACAGTGATACTATAAATGTTTACTAGTTCCATGCCTGCATCCCAGAATAAAATGGCAAGAATGATTACTTGATAATCCAGTGTTTTGCAATTGTAATTGCCATTGGTATCCCATACTGTGAAACATGTACATGTCCTTCACAGTAACACAATGTACATGAAGGATTGTGCATAAATCTTAGCGGAGAAGGATGTCATTACATGGGACAAGCACAGTGCTTTATGTTGGCCTGTCCACATACACATGCATTTGTTCCAAAACCCGCTATGCACAGTACCAGCTTTTCTAAACAGTGAAGTTCTACTAATTGCAAATATGCTTTTTTCACATCATGAAATTCAGACTTCTCCTCTGGCACTTCCAATGAATATGATGTTTTGTAGAATGTGCATCTAGATAGGAAAGATAGATGGACGGTTCAATTCTCACTGTGGCAAACTTGCGTGTGTTTGGCGATCTGGTGGCAGGCAATTAACACTTCACTGCCAAATGTGTTGTGTCCATTTAACTTTAGACCCAGCTTCCTCTGCACTGTATCTGACTTTCAAAAGAAACATCCCCTCTGCAACACACTGATGAGGACATCCTGTCAAAAGAGCACTCTCTCCCATAAAGATTCAAACTTCTGCTGTGGTTCCTTACAATGAATACTGTGCTCTATAGATTGTGTAACTAGATGGACAGGATGTTCAATTCTCATTGTGGGGAACTTATGTGTGTGGCTTGACATCAGGTACATGTAGCTTAAAACTTCTAGTCAGGGGGGAAATTTTATCTGGGTAAGTATTCCACCATCTCTTAATCCCAGTTTTACCAGAAACATTTTCTCTGCAACACCATGATAAGGTCATTCTATCAAAAGTGCACTCTCTCCTCTTAAAAGTCAGACTTCTCCCATGGTACTTGTAACTATTACTGTGTTATCTAGATTGTGTAACTTGTTAGGAAGCAGGGTCAAATGTGATAGTGACAGACTTGGGCAGCTGTGTGGTTATAGTGTCATGGAAGTAAAGCTTCAATAAAATATGTGCTGTGTTCCCTTCTACTGCAGAGAAAACTTTAACTTTGGACATAGCTCCCTCTGCAGTTCACATACACTTCTTCTCTGCAACATAATGGTGAGGTCATCCTGTCGAAAGTGCATCATCTCCCCTTAACAGACAAACTTGCCTGTGGCATTTGAAGCTAATATTATGTTCTTCATATTGTTTCAAATGTCACAGTGGGGTGCTTGTGTATGATTTCAATCTCAGGTGCATATAACTTACCGAATGAATGTGCTGTATCAACTTCCAGTCCATTCAGGAGAATATTTTAACATAGGAGGGGATGTTCCCCATCCACGTTTACCACAGACATCTTTCCACATCACTGATGAGGTCAGCATGTCAAAAGTGCACACTATGCCCTTACAACATAAACTTCTCCTGTGGTGCTTGCAGCTAATTCTGTATTATATAAATTGTGTTTATGTGTTATAGAGATTGTGTAAATGAAGATATAGGGGTTTAAATCCAGCCCTGGATAACTAATCTGAGTGTATATACTGTCATATACAATTTGCTTCTGGAACAACATCCCTCATGTAAACCTTCACTTAGGAGAAGTATTTCCACTTGTAGAGGATTACCCTATAGTTTTGTAAACACAATGTTTACATCATGCTTTCATAAATGAAACTCATCAAAATGATCATACAAATTGTCATGTGGCACTGGCTGTTGACACTGTGCTGTGTAGACTGCATAAATATAGACAGAGTAGGTTTGAATCGAGCAATGACTGGTTACTGTTTATGGGTATTTATCTGTCATGCAATTTAGAAAAGGCTTTTAATACATGTACATGTGCACATCAGCCATATTCATACATTTTAGAAGAACATCAACATATAAATGAATGGCGATGTCATCCATTCAAACATGTACTCTCACAATTAAAGAGAACACCTTTTGTGACTGTGGTATTTAAGCCCTAACTTTGAGAGGGTTTCTGTCTATACACACTGGGCAGTGTGGAGGAGAGGTGTTGACTGCAACTCTTAGCTGAGATATATAAGTATCCTGTTTTTTTATTATTTATACTGATTATTGTTTCTAGCAATTTATATATAGCACTTTTTATTGCCTGCTGCATAGTTTTTGAGTGTATTTTATTGCTATTAACTAATCTGCACAGGTAACTGATTTGTTTGCAGTTAAAAGCATTCTGTAGAGTCTCATTTCTCCTTTATCTGTTTAAAAACTTTAATTTTGTGACTTTTTGTAGTGCTTACTGTCTGTAGGCTAATATACTTGGTGGCTTTGCAGTTGCCCGCCCCTACTTAATCTGATCTGGGACACTCCTCCCAGTCTAGTGTCATTAGTTCATTCTACATAATACAAAGAGAACATTTGATAAGGCCTTCTGTTTCTCCTTTTTCCCCTTTCAAAAAATAAAAATAAAAAAAAATTGCCTGAATCTCCTTGGTTCTGACTGTGCTTCTCAAACATTTTGGAAATATAGAGTATATTTTAGAGAATTTATTATAACTGTAATTGCCTTAATATTGCTACAACTCAAGTGCTCTAGGGTGCACTGCATATGAAGTGTTTGTGTGTTTTAGCTGCTTTTCTGTATATATAGACTTCTCTGTATATGTAGACTAGCTACTTATTCTGCTGTGTTACTGCCTCTTAAATCGTTTTTTCAGTAGTGCACTTGCCTTGCTTCATTGAAAAAGTTTTAAATTGCTAATTTTGTAGAGTTTTAATTGCATTTACTGTTTAGGACTACACACTCAAGTGTGTTAGCCTTTTCTGTGTTTATTTACTGTATTATTGCATTGTTTAGCCTGTTTCAACAAAAAACGTACTATCTTGTTTGCTCGTTTCCCACCTTTTCTAGCCAGTCCATATCCCAGGCTTTGCTTGTCTCAGGACTTTATTTTCTGTGCTCAGAGCTATCCAGACCTTACTGTGGTAGAGGGAAGTCCTACTGCTTACCACTGGGACTGGTGAGCATTGTACTGCCTATCTAACACTAGAGGAGTGGTTTCCAGCTCTGAAATTGTAATTTTATTAGCCTTTTTGGGCTGATTGCTATCCCTTTCAACGTTCTGGCTTAAAAACACGTGTGTTTGTACATTTTCACATCGTGCAGCACTGCAAGGCTACAGTTAAAC
Source organism: Protopterus annectens (assembly GCF_019279795.1). NCBI lineage: Eukaryota > Metazoa > Chordata > Ceratodontiformes > Protopteridae > Protopterus > Protopterus annectens. The sequence goes on along the minus strand of NC_056739.1, from coordinate 1,927,271,548 downwards.
TATTCCAGGTGCCAGAAAGTCTGCTCTTCAAATTTGCCCTTAGAACTAGCTGGTTTCTCAGTAGTAGCACTAAAATCTGAATCCCTGTGGCTAGCACTTGCTCTAGCACCTGCTGGAAAGCACTAGGAAGCCTGAAACAGATACAAGCACTCAGTTCTCCTTGTCAATAAGGAGAAATTAATCATAGGCACTAAACAGCCTATAATTGCAAAGTACCTTGCAAAGGTAAGGGAAAACAGCTCTTAAACTTTACAAAAAAGCACCTAAACAGGCATGTCCAAGGGTCAGCTTCCAGTGATTTCTTCTGTCCACCTGGTGAATCTGGGCATACTGGGGCAATGCGGCAACTGCCTCATGTACACAGACAATCATCTCCTCCTCCCACCCAACACTACAACCTGTGAGAGATGCACTTACATAGCCAAACTGGAAACGAAGCTCTCTCCGGTCAAGATTGTGCTAGACAGTCAGAAGGAGAAGGCTAACACCTGCATTACACCTCTAGCAACTCATAGCCCTTCAAAACCCACACCATCAACACCCACACATAGCAACACTAAACCCACATATGCAGAGGCCCTTAACATTAACCTGCCCAAGCAACAAAGACCTCCAAATCTGAAACGCAAACACCAGTCACAACCAAAGTGACACATAGCTCACAACATCAGTGTGCCACCCAACAACAGCCCCTAAGGCAAGACAATGTACCCAACACTTTAGTCATAGGTGACTCTATAGTCAGGCACACTGATGTCCCACTAACCAGGCTGAACAAGGAGAAAATTACAGTCAGCTGCCTGATGGGTGCCAGGATCCACCACATAATGCATGCACTCAAGTCACTCCACAACAAGTACAAATACGACTTTGTCATTGTCCATGCTGGAGTGAATAACTTGAGATGTACTTCCCTGGACTACATGAAAAGAGACATGAAAGAGCTCTTGGATCATGTGACCCAGGCAGGTATGACCCTAGCCCTGAGTAGCATCCTGCCTTCGCCCAGAATGTTACCACAGTATAAGGACAAAATGATTGACTTCAACAATTGGCTAAGCATCTGATGTCATTCAAAGGAGATCCAGTATTTGTCTGCCTGGGATGACATGATCGACAAACCATGATGCTTTGCCAGAGATGGTCTGCACCTGTCACCCCTGTGATTCAGGTTACTGGCTAAAGCTTTTACCACCCCTATAGTGCCTTTTTAGGCAAGGCTCAAAGGATAAAACCACCACCGTAAAAGATACAAGCATGCAAAATCTGAAGGTAATGCTACTCAATGCTTGAAGTCTAAACCTCAAAATGCACTCTCTCGAGGCACTCCTAAAAATGGAGAACATTGATATCTGTACAGTAACTGAGACCTGGTTCAAGGCTCCAGAGAGCACCCCTGCAATACCAGGCTGCAATTCTTACCACACTTTTCAGCCACAAAACCAAAACCGAAACACTAAAGGTGGAGGAGTGTCCATATTCACCAAGGATATTCACACCTCCAGGCTAGTCGCCCAACACAATACATCTGAAATTCTCCAGGTGCAACTAACACTAGGTAAGACTGCAATCCAAACTCTAGCTTGCTACAGATCCCCCACCATGCACCAAGATTCTCACTACGCCTTTCTAAACATACTGAAAAATATTAAGATACAACCAAACACTTTAATACTGGATGATTTCAACTACCCTGCCATTACTTGGGAAAACTACTCAGGTACCAACTCCTTTTCCCAACGGTTCTTGGAATTCATAAATTCCAATGCCCTGGATCAACTAATCCATGATTATACACGCATTGTGCATTATTGCCATTTTCCCATCACAGTGATTACTCTATTGTGCTCATGTGTGTCTAGCTGGATCACCTTTATATCCCCAAAATCGCGTTTCGCCGACACACTAATCACCGACACCAAAAGACCGACAACAAAAAATACCGACAACGCAAAACACTGAAAACCATTACACCAACACACTACACGTAAACAACACAGTACACTACATAACATATCCACTATCCCTAACCCAAACCCTAACCCTAAGGTCCGACACTACTGCACACTTACCCTACCTGCACCCTAACCCTAACTCACTTACCCACCCCTAACCCCAAGGTCCGACACTACACACTCACCCTACCTGCACCCTAACCCTAACTCACTTACCCACCCCTAACCCCAAGGTCCGACACTACCGCACACTCACCCTACCTGCACCCTAACCCTAACTCACTTAACCCACCCCTAAACCCACAGTCCCTCACTATCGCACACACACCCTACCTGCACCCTAACCCTAACTCACTTAACCCACCCCTAAACCCACAGTCCCTCACTATTGCACACTTACCTGTCCGCTCCCTAACACTAAATCCCTCACTCTATCGCACACTTACCGAGTCCGTCGGGTTCTCACCTTGTCGGTCATCTGCGTTGTCGGTCTTTTCGTCCTGTCGGATTCCGTGCCGGCGAAACGCGTTGTCGGGCATCTGAAGGTGACCTGTCTAGCTATACCTACCAGGAGGCAATGTTGTATGAGAAACTCACATATAGCAACAGTATTTTAAAGAAATGGCAGGCACACTTCTCCCCTTGCAGTAATAACATGATGACACAGTATCAAAGATCAAAATATCTCAGACTTGTAGCACCAGTGGCACCGTGCTACATTCATTCTTCCCAATATCGTGTAGCTTCAGGTATAAAAAAAAATACATTGGCTGACTGTAAGCATTATGTGTTGTAATACTGTTATGCATGAATGAAACACAAGCATTATAATTTGTATAATTACAGTGGGAGAAACTTCCCCAACCCTTTTATCTCATACAAATTGCAACACAATCATATAATGTAATGACTTCACAAAGGTGGTGCCTGACAGCTTTGTTAAGACTTCTGCTGTGGCTTATGTGATTCACATATATGTTTGTAATTGGTGGACTTACATTGCTTGTTGTTTAATTCCAGTCAAGGGTAATATTCTATGAATGTATTGACATTACACAAACAGCACTGCAGGAAGTTATTATTCTCAATTTTTAGCTTGAAGAAAGAATATCAAGTCATTTTGTAATATCCTCCCAGTGAAACTGGTGTTATGCAAATGTCATGGTGTGAGTGCTCCTGCCTAACAGGCATTCACCAATGACTTGCATAGCATATCTACCCAGATAACAGTGTGTTTAAAATCTTGGATGATATTGTTGAACAAAGCAACAGGAACAACTTCCATAGCTGAGAAACATTTGATATCGCAATGCTCATAGATGTGAGAACATTAGCATAGTTACCTCCTTGTCATCATTCTGACAAAATCATATTGTACATGGTATCCTCATATGTCCTTTATTACTTCACAGGTTAATTTTGTTTATTTGTGACAAGATCCATTGTTATGTTGTGTGACACGCATAGACAATACAAAGCTCTGCAGAGTAACTAGTATGACAGGCAGGGGATTAAATCGAACATCTGTCTGTCACATAACTATTTTAGGAGTGGCTCAGGCAAAGGAAGGATTTGTTGCCCAGTCAGAGGGCAACATGTTTAATGTATTAGCTTCTATGGTACGGGATCCATACCCATTACAGTAGGGAAGTGCTTTAAGCCCTTCAAGTGTGTTCATCATGACACACACAAAATGCCTATTTTGTGGCATAACAGATTGATACACATCTTTCTGATAGCTGTCCTGCCATGTGTTCAAATCTGGCAAGATGCAATTGGTGACTAAATCATTGATTGTTCATGGGCATTATGTAATTTCCAAATAACAATGCACTGTATTGCATGTCTTTCCAAACATTTATGTATGACTGTAATTGTTTTCTTTGCACTGTACAGTTTTATTGGACACAGGGACTTCCATAACATGTCTACCTGTATGGCATGATGCCAGTTCATGATAAAGTGTGATTAGGCCTGTGTTTGGACACTTTCTTGTATTTATTGCATTGACATGCTGCAATCATGTAGACTTTATATGAAGTCTACATGATTGTTGATGAATCCCAAGACCTGTCTACAAAACTCAAGACTATGGGAGGAGACCCTGTATCTACAGTTATGCATTTAGAATCGATAAGCTGATAATAGTGTTGACACTGTGAGTGGAACCTTTTCTACTTTGTATCTTTCTGTTTTTTTTTCTTTTCTTTCTGTTTCTGTTTCACATTTTTTAACAAAAATATTTAATAGTCCCTTTTTTCTGTTCTTCTTTATAATCTAACCCCCCCCCAGTAACACTTTTTGTTTATGCATTTATTGTTTTGGATGTGTCTTCCTTTTTTTTCTTTATCATTAAATTCACTTCTCTTTCCCAAGTTCTCCTTTTTTTCCTTACTTTTTTCTTGACCTTTACTCATTATTCCTGCCTTTCTTGGAAATGCCTATTCTATTTCACTTTTCCTTTTTCTTCTTCTCATTCTCTTCTCACTGCCATATATCATTACAAGTGACTTCTTCCAGGATAAGTAGAATTAGTCCTAGTCATATTTTACTTCTTCACAATCATCTGCAAGGCTTTTCTTCATCCAGTCAGCTTGAAATAGTCCAAGCTGCTTAGTATGGTTGGCAACTGCATTATCATGTTCACATTAAGCAAAATAATTTAATTCAATCAGAACTACCTGCACCTCAAACCCTGAATCCCAGTAATCAGATACCCTGCCTTCCTAAGTACCAGGTGCTGACTTTTTCATACTGACACAATTGCATTTGTGACAAGGGAGGATTTTAAGAGGAAAAAAGGCCATCATCAGGGTGGTAGGTACTATGTGGACCTCTCCACAGGCAAGCTCAGGTCTGCACATTTTACCATGAGAATCTATGAGGAATATTTGTAAAAAGCACATCTAACATTAAATGGTAAGACTAGAAAACATGGAGTAGGAAAGACTGTAGTCAACCAGACCTCCTAAAATTAGTAAAAAAAAGCTTACTAACCACAGCTACTCCCCAGTATGTATAGATGCATCCATATATGGTTCTTACTTTCCTGGTTATAAGTTTCGTTAATTAGACATCAGATTTTATGGTTGGATATGCTCTGGCACTACTCAGCCACTCTGGTCTGGTAGTGAAACTTGTAGAACTAGCCACAGTATCTAACCAGTGGTGCCATCATCATGAGCAGTAATTCAGAGTCATCTCAGTAAAGTATCATGAATAGCTGAGGTCACCTATTGGCTGCTCCATGACACTTGCCATTAGTGGTATCCCTTAAGAACTGCTCTTTTAACTTGCAGTGTAAACAGATTGTACACAGATGTTGGCAGACACATGTTGCCTCTAAATAGGTTTAACCAAGTCTTAGCCAAATACTGCAGAAGGGGTTGAAGCAAAACTTGCATTCCTTAGGGAAGCAAGGCTACTGCATTTCAACTTCTAGGTTTCATTCGACTTCTGACAAGCCCAGGAAAAAAATAAACTGACAATAAGTTGAAGATGAGGTCACTATTGCTTAACTACCTGCACAATTGAGATAGTGGTCTTATAATCATAATCTGACTATAGTGATAACAGTGTGGGCATGTGTGCATGCAGGTGTGTGGGTGTGCATGTGTGTGTGTGTGTGTGTGTGTGTGTGTGTGTGTGTGTGTGTGTGTGTGTGTGTGTGTGTGTGTGTGTGTGTGTGGTAAGACTTAACACTCTTTGATAGTCCTGAAGTGACATCAAGCACTCCTAGTATAGACAGGGTGATAATGAGGCCTCTTAATGAAAATCCATATTAGTGCTGGTGCAGATTCTTGATCTAATGCTTTAAGCAGACACACATCTATAACACTGCATATGCAAACAAATCAGTATCTGGTTACTGTCATATTTTTGTATCTTGTTCCCTGTTACATAATGCCTCTTAGATATTTGTTTCTACCTTTTGTCTGTGTGATACATTCATGATGAATCCATTAAACAGTCTGCCTGCAAACAAGCCAGCAGCTGCACACTTTGCTCTGTGCTACCTACGAATAATTCCATGGAATAAGTATGTAAAGCGTGAGCCATTTTACATATGTGCTAGCAGATACTTATCATGATCTGTGTCATGCCTTCACTAGCATTGCTGTTAGTCATTTGATGTGTGTTTGTTTTTGTGTGCATATATCTATCCTTCAGAGGATTAAGAGATGTGACTAGGATGTGAAACAGATGGAAAAATCAACCACATTAAGCTTGTATACCCACTTTCATCTAGAAGCTTTGATGTGGTTATTTGTTTATGACTTTCAGAAAGTGGAAGTATCTCACACATTCACACATCTAAACATTATTTAAACAGGTCAGAACAGATAATAAATACTGATTTTTTGGGAACTCTGTATTCTGATGGGCAGTATCCCAGTGGATGTTACAGTTGTGTGTACTTATTCAACAACATTTGACAGCCGTGGTTTAACCCAGTTATGCAGTAATTTAGTAATCATAATGTCATCCTCAAATCATTGCAGATGACAGGAAGAAATGGAAACAGATGATCCACTGTGGCAACCCCTAACAGGAACAGTCAAAAGAAGAAGATGTCATCCGCAAATCCACTCTATGTCAACCAGAGAAAAAAATATGAATACATTTTGTATACAAAACACATGGTATGGCCTACACTTCTGTATCAACTATTAAAGAATCAGCAGAAAAATATTGCTTCCACTGAAATTCCACAGAAAATTGACTTTAACACGAATGCAGGATGTCCTTTTGCCTATATTCCACAAATACAGTATAACAACAGAAAATTCAGCTGCCACCACTATTTTCTTGGGAAAAAACTCTATTTGTCCTTCCTAATGATAAAAGGCTTGTAGATAAATATTCTACCCACATGCATACAGAGATGAGGTATCAGCAGTTTAATGATGTTTCTGACTCTCAGGTTGCATTTTTTATTTCCTGGGAGCATATGTAGCTTTGTGTTATTAAACAGAAATCATTGCTTTCGCTTTGTAACATGGTTTCTTAATCCCTAAATGTGTCAGATTTTATGTGATTTTAGAAGAAATGGCACATCTCAGCACAACAGCTACTTCTTTGCTCAGCACTCAGCATTCAGCATATTCTAAATCAGTCACATTTCTTGTATAAACTGTGTATTAATTCAGTTCTAACTGCAAACAGCTATCAATCTGTAGTGGCATACACAGGGAGTTTTAAAGCTACACTTCTTAAATTAAAAACATCCATTCAACTAGCTCAGCAGATCCAGGAGACTGCATCAAACCATTCTTTGTATCATCAGTGTTGCTATTTTAAACTTGCTTCATTGCACACCTTGGGTATTATGGGAGTACTGTTGAAGCATGGTTTTCTAATTAAATACAATAAAACAGTTCACCCAGAAAATGTCAATGAACTCTCAAGTGATTTACTTTATTGACAAGAAAAACAAAATATCTTCTCGTAAAACAGCACAATACTTTGCTCATTGTTTATTTAAAATCTGTTTAATAAAATCATTTTATCAAGGTTTAAACTAAGACAGGTTCAGAACATGAAACTGCAGTGTCTATATTTATATGAGGTCGCTGTGGCTAGCCCTAACCAGGAAAAGCCGAAAGTAGAAGAAAAAGAGTCATAACTGTCAGCTGTCCTTGATAATGAATTGAATAATGTCAGCCGTTATGATTTCATATTTCGTATTGCTCAGAAAATGCATTTTAATGCAAAACCTGTTTGATTAGTTTTAAAGTGAATTAAAGTAACATTTAAAAAAATTGTCCCCTGATTTTCAGCCTTTGTCCCCATTATTTTTGGTTTTATACAGAATTCTTGAGCAAAGATGTTCAGAGGTATGTAGTTGTTATCCTTAGAAAGTGAGACTCTCCACTACTGCAGAATTAATTAGATGAGCCAGAAATTAATTTTATGCAAGTTTTGCTTAATTTGGGCACTGGAATATATTCACAGAATTACTCACTATTGCATAGAATCACCAAATCACTTATTTAAATGTAATAAAGCTTCAAGGCATCAACCGGGGCATGCTTAGTCTCCTACATATATAATAATATTCTAATTTCCTTCCTGGAAGACTACATTCATATTCAGGAATGAAGTAGGACCAGCATAGTGCCAGTATTCCAAGAAAAGGGCATCATAGTAAATTAGAAAAGCTACATTACTGGCAGCAGTTGTTTGAGTGACTGAACAGCAGCACTGTGGTTATGCTGTGATCATTCATGTGACCAATGTGACAGGAATGTTAAGGTGGCATGCCTAAGACTATGTATGTTTACAGGTGTACTTCTAAATTTCAAAGTTTCAAAACTTCGAATTTCTTATGGCTGAGACCATAAGATCAAAGTTTTGAAACTTTGAACCATTTAAATGGAGATCACTGTACAGTGCAGAACAATATATTTAACATTTTCCTTGCTGCAGTGCAATCTCGGAGTTGGTATATTTAATAGCAGGGGGGGGGGCTTGCCCCTCTGCAAAAATGTAAAAAAAAATATTTCTTTTGTTCTTATTTTTTTATTTACATTTCAAAGTTTCAAAACTTTGATCTTATGGTCTCAACTATAAGAAATTTGAAGTTTTGAAACTTCAAATGTAGAAGTAGATCCATGTTTACACATGCAATTATGAGCCTTATTGGCACACCTCTGGAACTATTAGCAGGCCACAGAGGACTAGTGCAGCAAAGTGCCAACTCAGTTCATTATATAAATGGGGTAGAAAGGAAGAAAATAGTAAAGGTAGAAAAGATGGGTGGGGGTGACAGCAAGCAGAGAAAACAGATGCAAAGGTAACCTTTAAGAATAATAGGCTGTGGGGGAGAAGGGCATATTTATTTTCTTTGTAAGCCAAGTGCCAGTCTTGTAATTTTTAACAAGAAGATTAGATTGTAAAGGTAACAAGTAGTTTGTATGGCAAGGATGGAGGAAATAGGGTAATTAGCAGGAACAAACAAACATGCATACAATGCACATGTAGACAGACAGGAACAGTCTGGACACAGAACAAGGGGGCAACAGTGGAGACACACAAACATGCAGAGTGAAGACAACTGATAACGAGGAGGTCTGGACTACAAGCAGGGTATAGGGGACAGCAGTTAACGAAAAGGAAAATCATGGCAGGAGATAGGGTGGTGTACGGGGAAACTGTCTGTTTAACCCAGAGAAGAAACCAACCAGACATCAGTCACCTCTGTGGCTCTGCCTCTGGTGAATCAATGACCTATGTCAGCCAGTTACATGACTCTGACAGCCACATCAAAAGCCACTCCATGATCCCAATGCAGTGCCCAACTGCTGATGTACCTTGGACACAACCAGCTGCCACATCTGATGCCAGGTGACCAATGGGGGGCTCCTCCAGGCCACTTTCAGAAGTAGACCTCCCATCTCCTTCCTAAGAGCTGGGCCTGAAAACCTCCAGCAAATCCTATGGGTCACCTTCAGTAGGGTGACCTTCATCCTTCTGCTGAGAGGTAGGCTTGATAACCATTGATGACCCAATATCAGACACATCAGCTGTTGCATTGTCAAGTGCCTACCACCACTCCACAACCTGCACCACAGTTGGATCCATAGAAAGATAAGAAACAAATACAGAAAAGAAATAGACAAAATGCAGCAATATACATGCATGTTACAGATTGAACTGCAATTGCACAATACATGGCATACATACCCTACCACCTGGAGATTCTCTCAGCTGTCCTGAGACAGGCATCCTTGTTAAATTCCCTCATTCCTTGGTTACAGTAAAAGTAATTATGGACAACTGAATATACTGCAGTCCTACCAAAAGAAGGCAAGGAAACAAATAGATGTTGTATCTTTTGGCTTATCCCAATTAGGGGTTGCCACAGCGGAACTCCGGTCCGCTAATGTTTGGTAGTGGATTTTTACGTGCCGAGTTACCAGCCCTGATGCACAACCTTCAATGAAGGCACGCCCATTCATGCATGCCTCCACACAGAAGACGCTCTAGCTGAGAATCGAATGCGACAACGTCTTGCTGTGAGGTGACAATGCTACCGCAGCACCACTACTGCAAGGAAACAAATAGATAATAGCCAAAAAAGGAAATATAGCAACATATTCTTCCTACCTTCTGCCTATAGTGATGCTTGAACTACTCACCAGAGCAGGGAATGCCAGTAGCATTACTCAGCACTTTCCCAAGCTGGTGCCACATCCACTTTATATAAAGTATCATTATAATGTCTCAGCAGATGCTCATTATAGTCTCTGTGCAGCTGATATAAAAATGTCTTAGGTTTCTTGGATATAGTATGCAGGAGCCCTGCTAAAACAGGTATAGTCCATTCTATTGATCTTCACAAGTAGTGAAATAATAAACCGTTATTTATGGCTGTACTTTTAGACATCTTGTGATGGGCATTGAAGGGTATCAGTGATGCACTAGAATGTATTACTAGTGGAGAGTTGTGTCACTACAGGCTTTACAGGCTCCATTTACAAGTATAGTGCACATGTCCCATTAGCTCAGGGATGGCCAGGAATAAGAATGTTAGCACTGCCTGGGTGTGAGGGCACAGTGTGCTATGACAATGATTTGTAAATATTCATGCTAAGTTACCTCATTATCATAATTGCTAAACTATGTGGCATGTTTTAAGATGAATAAAAACATTGTTGCTATATTGTGGGGGACAACATTAAGGCACGCAGGTGAGTACTATGAACTCAGTAGAGTGGAGAAGGTGTTAAACTGTAATATAGACATAGTTAAGGAAGAAAAGACAGGTGTGGCTTTTTATTCTTGTACCTGGTGCTCTCCATTGATCTGGCACCCCCCTCCAACTTTAAGTTCAGGAGCAAAAAAAAAAAAAAGAAGCTGCTACAGTTTATGCCAGACACTGAGAGCTACAGTAGTACTTCATTTATGACATCAAATGCAATACCACCATTCAGAAATAATGCACTGAAAATTAATCAGGAGCTGATCATGCCCCCAAACAAGTTGTACCTGAGGTAGTTGTCCTTCTTGCTGCACATAAGCTATGTCCATTTGAGACAAGGTGCCTGGTAATGTACCTCTGCACTGCACTGAGCATCCATGGAGCATGGCAGCAACAAGGATAGACAGACAAAATAAGATAACATAACACACATGCATGAAATTAAATGTCTAATGTGTAGGGTTCATGATGAAAAAGAAGTTAGCTCAAGGGCATGACATGTAAATGTCCCAATGGAGGCTCACCATGACAGAAAACATAGCATGTGGCAATGATAACTAACTCTCCAGTTGGGGTGGTACAATGTGGCTCAAGCTCTGAGATCGCAAGACATGCAAAAGTGTAAACAATGGTCCCTGCATGTAGGTCAAGCATGGCTACATGTACAGAACAAGAGGACAGGCAAAGGATCTGATCAGAAATAACGTCCATGAACATAGTGTTATAGGAAGATAGACAGTGATAACATAATCATTGCTACCATAGATACAGGACAGGGTGGCAACAGACACAATTTTACAGCAGAAAGGTATGTGCAAGTAAATGGAGGGAGGAGCAGAGCTGGGCATTTGATCAGCCAAGGGCTGAATTGCACATCATAGCACAAACGCGTGTGACACACGCACACACACACACACACACACACACACACACACACACACACACACACACACACACACACACACACACACACACACACACAACAGCACACAAACACATACACACTGACTGGTATGTGTAACCCGTATTTGTAGACATCTTATCATAGGCACAACAGTGTAGTGATGAATGGAAAAGTTCACCACATAACAGAAAATGTGTTACTGCAAGCCCTACACCACATTGCATGCACATCCTGGACAAAATGTAAAACAGACGTGCTTTCCAACACCAGCTGTAGCAGGGAGTGATGCAGGAAATCATTGCTGTTGGTGGCCATAATAGGACACTATTGCTACAGGTAAGTGACACAGTCACTGATATTATACTGCAAACCAAGACCAACATGTACTGCCATACATTTTAAAAGGAGGTAAAATCATTAAAGACATTTTTAATGCATTTTAGTTCTTCTGCATACATGGACAAACCACTGCATGGATTACTGGGGGAAATGTTTCATTTTGGTGTCAGTGAAATGCTTGTGCAGATGTGGACAAACTACTATGGGGTCATTGGAGAAAATGTTCATTTTGGTGTCAGTGAAGTACCTGTGTAGACACAGACAAACTACTAAAGGGTTCATTGGCAGAAATTATTCATTTTGGTGTCAGTGAAGCGCTTGTGCAGACATGTACAAACTACTATAGGGTCGTTGGAGAAAATATTTCATTTTGGTGTCAGTGAAGTACTTGTGTAGACACAGGCAAACTACTGAAGGGTTCATTGGGAGAAATGATTAATTTTGGTGTCATTGAAGTGCTTGTGCAGACATGGACAAACTACTGAAGGGGTCTTTGGGGAAAATGATTAATTTTTGTTTCAATGAAGAGCTTGTACATATTTTGTGAAACTACTGAAGGGATTGCTTGGGGAAATGTTTCATTTTGGTGCTTGTGCATACTTGGCAAAACTACTGAAGGGATCACAGATGACATGTTTCATTTTGGTGTCAGTGAAATGCTTGTGCAGACATGGACATACTACTGAAGGGGTCACTGGGGGAAATGTTTCATTTTAGTGCTTGTGCAAACCTGGTCAAACTACTGAAGGGATCACTGGGGAAAATGCTTCATTATGGTGTTTGTGCACACTTGGTGAAACTACTGAAGGGATCACTGGGGAAAATGCTTCATTATGGTGTTTGTGCACACTTGGTGAAACTACTGAAGGGATCACTTGGGAAAATATTTCATGTTGGTGCGTGTGCATACTTGGTGAAACAACTGAAGACATTGCTGGAGGTAATGCACATTTTCCTTATTAAAAGCTTCCATGCTCCACCCCCATATTTAGCCAATACTAGATGCCAGACCTTAGTTTGTAAGTATTCCAACTAAGCTATGTGGAGGTTCCCTTTAAGAGTAGTTCTTTATTTCCATTGTGTGTTTGTGTGAGGATAAGTGTTTGGCTGTACCTCAAATTGTTTTCACCTCCACTTATATTATTTCCACAGCTAGGGCATATGTTAGAATTCCCTGCCATAGACTTCTGGCAGTAAGCAACATTTTGCAGGCATGAGTAGTAAAAGAAAACGGAGCCTCTGAGAGATGCTGCACAAAGTCAGCATTACCTGTCTGGCTGGCTTCACTTTACCCAAACTAAGATAATACATGCTTTCTTTGCTTAAGCAAGTCTTTGAAAGAAAAAAAAAGCTTAAATGAGCAAGACTCCTTTCCTTTAGTATAGTGAATACTCAGTTTACCAGTGCCCCCCCCCCACAAGATATGCTATGCCACTGGTCAGTAGACCACATGCGGTGGACAATGGCTGAAACATGCACATAGCACAGTAAGATGGCACAGTGGCAATGTTAGCAATGCTAACACTGAAGACATGCGCACAACCCCACCTATGAAGTGATTGTGAAGGCAGGCTGAACTGAGTCACCACATCATCATCATCTCATAAAGCCCCTTTTTCCCATTTCCTACATGAGGCTGGAGTGTCATGTCAATTGTCTCTATCTCTCTCTCTCTTTATTTAATGCCACTCTCCTACCTTCTTCAACACTCATGCCTGACTGTCACAGGTCTTCTCTCATGCAGTCCCTCCACCTCTTTGTTGGATGCTCTCATTTTCACTTGCATTCTTTCTGTCTGTCTCAAATCATCTGCACCAGATTGCTTCTGCTTTTCTGCATATGTGCTTGAACCACAGTAATATGTTATATTTCACATTTACTGGAGCTACTTTGACTTCTGCTCTTATGTTCTCTTTTCTTCATCTGTCCCACATTGCGCATCCTACCACCAGTCTCAGACATTTCATCTCTATTGCTTTTACCTTCCTAAACTGCTCTGTCTTTAGTGCCCAGGTCTCTGTACCATACAGTAATACTGGTCACACCACTGTTTTGTACACCTTACATTTCAGCTTCTTTGTTATTTTTCTGTCATACAGTACCCCTGACACTCTTTTCCAGTTGGCTGAGTCACCACTACAGATGACCTCTATCAGCTGCACTGCCTCTGATATCCGGGCAACTACTATTAGGGAAAATCACATTGGAAGCCATTACCATCATGACCCCAGGTCTTTTCCTGACCTGGGTACGAAACTTAGCATCAGTAGATGTGCAGGTCAGTGGCCCAGGTACAGACAGAAATGGCATAAAGCATGGTAGAGATTGTGAGCCTACTATGAGGTCTGTGTGTGGATGTGCAACAGCTACATGGGCTACAGGATGACCTGCAGCACAAATAGAGTCACATGGCATATACAGACTTGGTGCAAATATACCTGGTCTAGTCACTGATAGCTCAAGTGGCATCCATTGGTGCAGCCACAAGACAAGTGGCAACTGCATTTCATTGTGCTTCTTCAGGCTATACCAGTCATGGCCATGCAAGGAACCTGATATGAAGTGGATGGGCAAAGGTCAGGCTTGCACATGTAGTACACACTGTCTAAGAGACTGCATAAGAGACCCCCATCATATCAGCTACCACACCTGGGTGTAATTAATCTCATGGACATGGCTAGTGACACTTGCTCTGCTTCCCACAGTTTCACACTATCCCTATCCCTTGTTGGCTGACAGTGTCATACAAAGCTGTCGCTGTCATTAAAGTTATGTATGTCATTCTTCCACTGATTCCCAGCATGTGGCAGAAAGTTAGTGTTCATACACATTAGCTTCTGAAGTGCTACATCATTCCTCATATAAAACTCATTGAGCCCTGAAAGTGCTAAGTCACAAGGTAAATTAGGCCAATGATCAAGACATAGTAGGTTCACCTCACCAGTGGAGGATGTAGTCCCTGATTCCCCAACCTGTTACCTACCTGAGAGACTATTGCATGCATCTCCCAAGACTCTTTCCTATATTATAGTGTTATTGTCACTAGTCATTATGCCCCACCCACCTATACAAATTATGATGCTGTGCCCTGTCCACCCTTTGACATGTGTGGATAAGTTAACGTCTGCTATATAGCAAAGTCAGTCAGTGCACTGTAATGCATAGCCTGAGTGTAATTATACATGCATCAGTTTTATTTTGTGTTATCATCATCATGACCCAGACTCTGTGCCCACTCTTTTGCTGCTGCTGCCAAAGGTCCTTTGAGCAATACTGCACTGTTCCAGAGTTGTATTTCCTTGCATACTACCATACTGTGTAATATGATGCAGACCATGAATAAGTGATTGTAGGTCTCAGATGCATTATTCAGCATATATCCAGATTTATCCAAATGTTGGAAGTGTCCCTTCAGGAGTCCAAACATTTTCTCAACACCATTCTGTGTCTGTGAATGTGTAATGTTGGACACCATTTCAGCCATTGTATTAGGTTTTGGATGGGATCATAATCCATGGTTACAAGAAATAACCAGTTTCAGCTGCAACACATACTGGTGGATAACATTTTCAGTAGCCTGATACATACTTATATAAGCAGCATATACCCTGGCCTATGTACATGGCAATACATATACTTATCAAGAAAATATGGTGATAAATGCCATACATACGCCAAATGTACAATCACTGAAACTGCCTGGGTAATACATGCCCAAGTTCTATATAATATCCAGTGCATTGCACACCACCTGACAGTTGAAATAGTAGAAGCCCTACAGGATGTTGTACCAGGCTTACCATGGAGTAGTTAGGAGATTGATGGTAATTTAATTGCAACCAGTAGCTCAACCAGCATGTCAGAAAAATTGGATTTGTTGTCAAATGTCTACATAATGTTAGTTCTCTCCCCTGCTGTGCATAAAAACTATAAATATGGTCCTGCACATATTGCATCATAATGTTAAGGAACTGGTTTAGGATTTGTGAAGCTGATGCTTACAAAACTCTTAACATATCCCCTGTCGGACATTAAAAGATCCAACATAGCAAGGATGGTTAATGCTACCCAAATTTTCATGTTAACAGGGATAGGCAGTCCATGCATCTTCCTTGATTCCATGTGTGGGTGATACATGTCTACTAACTCCTGTATGCAGTCTCTGTCCACACAGCAGAGGTCAACAATGTGCTAGTCATGAAAATGTACCAGTTGATTTGTCCGTGGCACAGAAGGAGACATCTTGCAGAATCACAGGCCTTGGCTTCAAGAGTGGCCATTAACACTTGTTATTCACTTAAGGCTGCTTCAGTTTGTAGCTTATTAGTGCAAGTGAAGTGCCTGTACAGAGAAATCCTGGTGTTCATAATAAAGGAGTGCTAGGGATTTATATTTCTGTGATCACTCTGCTATGTCAGGAGTCATCATTTACCTACATAGTAAGTCTCATTTGCATGATTACACTCATCTGCAAACCATTATACATTCATTTGCATACCACAAATACTGCACTATTTCTCCCATAGTAGAATTGTGTTACATGTGTTGCTGAATCACTCCCTCTCTGCACATTGTTCCTTATTGCACTGCTTAACCTATTGCTACATGCTAAATGTTTCAGAATACCACCAATATGTAGCTGGTTGAGTGAGATGCTGCTATACTAAACCCATGTACCACAGGCTTGTGCAGGATTTAAAAGATAACTCTAGGGATTTTATTTTCATTTAACATTTGACTTACATGTTTACTGGATTAGTAGGGTCCACTTTCATTTCGTCTAAAACAATGTAAACAATTGGAAGCTCTTCAGGGAGATACACTGGCCAGTGTGGGGCTAAAGGAAGAAGAGAATAAAAAAGAGGATGGGAAAATCTTTCAGCAGAGAGCTCATGTATAATCAAATATGAAGCAGTAGGAAAGACTCAAACTAATACTTGTATTCTATGTCTTGCTCATGACCTATTACTTAAGTTACTTCATCATAATGATGAAAGCATTTTCTACAGGCCCTGTAAGGCCCAGTCAGTCATACACATGTATGTTTTACCAGTATGTCAGTGCTGGCATGGTTACTTTTACATGCCAAGTATTTGCTTACTGTATTAAGCATTCATGGCTTTAGCTATCCTTTGGCAAAATTATGTCATACTATGCATTAGTTTTTAAGAGGCACACAATCAAGCAGAAAATGTCATAACAGTAGCATGCACGGTTTCTCAGAAACACACATGTAATTTTCCTGAAGATATATGTATTTAATCACACATAAGTGGGCTTTTTTTAAACTGTAGTTACATACTTCTTAATTTATTTTATTTATTTTCCATGTGCAAACCAAAAAAGTGGTGCAATAGTGCTCAACTACAACAACTGAAACAATAAAGCGCACTAATGCTGTGAGTCCTCAAAAGATAATTTATTCCAGGTATAAAAATTAAGCTCTTTTGTCAATGCCAGTTGACTTCATCAGAATAGCATAGTAATCATGAAAAAAAAAAAACAAATTTTGCACTTCATCTGCCTTACTGTATGTGTGTTTCTTCCTACTTTATTACCTTATTTTGCTTTTGCCTCTTCTTAAAAGTACTCAATTGAATTTATTCTGCTGCCTTTATTACTGCTTGTTAGTAGCCTGATTACATTGTAACTGTTATTCTAAGGCCCTTGGTTTAAGCACTTGGGCTTCAAACCAGTTTTTTTACATTAAGAAGGTTTGTGGTCTGCACTGTTGTGGCAGGACAGGTAGTGTACATCCTTCTAAGTTGGGAACTGCTGACTGAAGGCTCAGTGTCTGTTATTCTAAAAGTGTATTAGTTCTGGGTTAAGAACTTGGGCTTCAGGCCAGTTATTTTACATTAAGAAGGTTTGTGGTCTGCACTCTTGTGGGAGGAGAGGCTAGATTCTGCCCTTCTGAGCTGGGAATTTCTGGTTAAAGGCTTATTGCGCATGCTTACTTGAACTGTTTCTTTCTGAAATCGGTGCGCCTTGTTTGCTATAGCTTAGACTAGATTCAGGACGACTGGATTTAGCTTTGTTTGCATAACTTGTGCCCTGATATAGGCCGTCTTTTTTGGAGAAGGTTTCTCTGTACACTAGTGGCAGGACGGTGCAGTTAAAACTTGTTTGATTGAAGACTGCTGGAACAGGGCTCAGTTTTAAGCTTTTTAACTGGTTAATTGGGTAAAGTGTTGTTTTGATTGTATCTGCTCTATTTTCTGGAAAAAATATATATATACTTGTTTCTCGCCTTTCTGAACTAGTATAGTCCAGTTTTCATGTTATTGCTGGATCCAGGGCTGTGTTACAAGTTTCTGTGTTGCCATACCTGACTTGGATAGAAGGAAGTTTCTCTGTTCACCTGTGAGAGAGGGGAGCTTTGAGCAGGCTATCTGTCCCTGGAGGAGTGGTTTCAGCCCAGAAGTTAGTAGTTAATTGGCCTTTTTGGGCTAATTTTGATTGTATCTGCTCTATTTTATGAAAAAAAATATATACTTGTTTCCCGCCTTCTGAACTAGTATAGTCCAGTTTTCAGGTTATTGCTGAATCCAGGGCTGTGTTACAAGTTACTGTGTTGCCATTACCTTACTTGGATAGAAGGAAGTTTCTCTGTTCACCTGTGAGAGAGAGGAGCTTTGAGCAGCCTATCTGTCCCTGGAGGAGTGGTTTGAGCCCAGAAGTTAGTAGTTTATTGGCCATTTTGGGCTAATTTCTATCTCTTTCACTTCCCTGCTATAAAAACCTCATTTGCACAGTTTTTACACTTGTATTCCACTCAGCAAGTGCCTTCCAGGTGTTCTGCAGAGTCTACAGCAGCAGAGAGACAAAAGAGTGACTCTGGAGTGATTAAGTATCACTTTTCTGCTTTTCTTGCTGTCTTAACTAATTCCACATAAAACGCCAGTTTTTTTAGCGAATCTGTGATTTAAAAAGTTTGTTATTGTATACAACTCCGCACAGCTCCTCATGGTGTCCTGCAGAGTGATACAGGCAACAGAAAGACCCAAGAGAGACTTTTCCAGATTTAAGTATTTTTTTTTTCTGTTTTTTTGCTCCGACTGCCTTTTCCTGCCTAAAAAGCGGATTTCTAACTGATCTGTGCTTTAAAAAGTTTAAATTGCATTTGCCTTCTGCTTTTTACAGTTTTTGCACTTGTTTTATATCAATTTAAGTCGTTTTTGTATTGTATAACTGTTGTAGGCTACACACTAAAGTGTGCTAGCCTGTTTATAGCATTTACAGTGTTTTCTTTGTGTTTTTCTGCTGTTTCCTGAAAGAAAAAAAAAATATCTTTTCCCGCCTTTGCTGAAATAGATTAGTCCAGATTTCAGGTTTTGCTGAATTCCGGACTGTGGTATAGTTTCCTGTGTTGCCCATATCCTTACTTGGATAGGAGGAAGCTTCTCTGTTCACCAGTGAGAGTGGGGAGGTTTGAGCAGCCTATCTGTCCCTGGAGGAGTGGTCTCAGCCCTGAAACTAGTAGCTTATTGGCCGTTTTGAGTCAATTCCTATCTCTTTCAGTTTCCCTGCTTTAAAACCCGTATTTGCGCAGTTTTGCACGATTTTGCGAATAGAGCAGCATCGGACAGCGCCACTTAAATGGGTTTAAACTACATCCGGCTCCACAAAGTCTGCTGTTCACTTTTTCACTTAGAACTGTTCTAAATCTCAAAGTTAGCACTCTATTTTCATTATAAAGCCCTGCAGTTGCTCGTATAAGTAATCTTATAAGTACGCACTAATAAAATAAAGCACTACACCCTCTTATACTCCCTTAAAGTACTTGGCTCCTTATTGGTCCTTTTTGATCAGTCAAAAAGTAGTTCCTTATACTATTCTGGCATGTCCAAATGTCAGTTTTGGGTTTACTCTCCAGTCCAGCTGGTGAATCTGGGAATCTTGAGGCAATGTTACAACTGCCTTATGTAAACAGACCACCCTCTCCTCCTCCCAACAAGCTCAAATATATGTGAGAGATGCAACTATATAGCCAAACTAGAGGCTGAGCTCTCTCAACCCAGTACTGTCGCAGTCAGTTAGGCGGAGAAGGTAACCACACACACCACAAATCCAGTCTCACATAGACCTATCACAACAGCAAACCAAACACATAAACACACAAAAACATATTCGGAGGCTCTAAATAAAAATCTTCCCAAGCAGCAGAGACCTCCAAAGCAGACATCCAAGCAACCGCTACCCCACAACAATACCCACGTATCACATAGTTCACGAAGTCAGTGTGCCACACAGTCACAGCCCTTAAGGCTAAACAACACACCTAATACACTTGTAATAGGTGACTCTATTGTCAGACACACTGACGTCCCACTCACCAGGCTGAACAAGGAGAAGGTCACTGTAAGCTGCCTGTCGGGTGCCATGATCCACCACATAACACAAGCACTCAGGTCACTCCAAAGCAAGTACAAATATGACTCCGTCATTGTCCATGCTGGTGTGAATGACCTGAGATGTACCTCCCTGGACTACATGAAAAGAGACATAGAGGAGCCCAGGCTGGTATGACCCTGACCTTGAGTAGCATCTTACCCTCACCAAGAATGATGCCACAGTATAAAGACAAAATGATCAATTTTAACAATTGGCTAAAGTATTGGTGTCATTCAGAGGGGATCCAGTGTCTGTCAGCCTGGGATGACATGCTTGACAAGCCACGTTGCTTCGCTAGGGACGGCTTGCACCTGTCACCCCTTTCGAATATTGGCTAAGGCTCTTGCCACCCCTATAGTGCCTTTTTTAGGCTAGGCTCAAAAGACAAACCCACCTCCATAGACAACATAAGGAAAAAGAAACTAAGGGTAATGCTGCTCAACGCCAGAAGTCTAAACCTCAAGATGCATGCACTCAAGGTTCTCCTCAGTATGGAGAATATCGATATCTGTGCAGTAACAGAAACCTGGTTCAAGGCTCCCAAGAGCACCCCAGCACTACCAGGTTATACCTCATACCAAGCTTTTCAGCCCCAAAACTCGGACCGAACCACAAAAGGAGGGAGAGTATCCATATTCATCAAAGATACCCACACCTCCAGGTTAGTGGCACTGCACGAAGCATCAGAGACCATCCATGTGCAACTAACAGTGGGCAAAACTGCCTTTCAGTTTGTAGCCTGCTACAGACCACCCTCCCAAACTCAGGAACCCCACTCAGCTTTTCTGAGAATACTGGAGAATATGAAGGTCTCTCCAAACACCATCATATTGGGTGACTTCAACTACCCAAACATAAACTGGGAGCACTACTCAAGCCCCAACACCCTCGCCCAATGCTTCCTAGAATTTATAAACTCTAATGCTATGGAACAACTGGTCACCACTCCCACAAGAGGGGAAAACATATTGGACCTGATCATCACCAACATGGGGACTCTATGTTCCATACCAGAGGTATACCCCTCATTGGTAAGATCTGACCATAAATTAATCTCACTGGACATCCATATCCCATCCCCATCCCCAGCCAAGGAAACCACGGTGAAGAACTTCTCAAAAGCAAACTTCACACTTCTCAAAACCGAGGTGGAATCCTTCAAAGCCCCCGGGCCAGTGGAAAATATGGCCCAAACCACAGAATCCTTTACAAACGCATTCTATGGACACCTACAGGAATGCATGGATCGTGCTATCCCAAATAAAACCAAGACTCACTCCTCCAAAGGCAGGAGACCTGTCTGGTGGACCCCAGCCATAAATAAGCTATACAACAGAAGGAGGAAGCTACTACATGATAGAGCAAAATCCCAAAAAGGGAAGGCATCTCTGATCAGTACTAGCAAGAAACTACGATCCCTCATAAAATTATCTAAGGCCAGCTTTGAAAGAAAAATTGCACAAGACGCTAAAGATAATCACAAGGCCTTCTTTAGTTATGTCAGGAACCTGGATGGCAACTCCCAGATATGCTCTGAGTTAGTGCAAAATGACAAAAAATACACTGAACCCACAGACATTGCCAACATCCTGGCAGACAGGTTCAGTGAAAATTCCCCCCCAAAAGAGCAAATGTCTATTCCAACAGAGTGTAGCCTCCCTGACATCACAGATGCACAGGTGAGAGCTGCCCTCTCCAAAGCAAAAAACACAGCATCAATGGGACCGGACGGTGTCCCGGGCTGCGTCTTACATGAGCTCCAAGAAGAACTGAACCCTCACATAAAGTCACTGTTCAATCTTAGC
The DNA here is from genome assembly GCF_019279795.1 of Protopterus annectens. Taxonomy (NCBI): domain Eukaryota; kingdom Metazoa; phylum Chordata; order Ceratodontiformes; family Protopteridae; genus Protopterus; species Protopterus annectens. The sequence goes on along the minus strand of NC_056739.1, from coordinate 1,927,249,447 downwards.
CTTACTACAGGATATGTACCCAAGGAATGGCGTACAGCAACAGTGGTCCCACTCCACAAAGGTGGTGCCACAACAGACCCTGGAAACTATCACCCTATAAGCCTGACTAGCCTGGTCTGCAAAGCTATGGAGCGTATCATCATGGAACTCATAAAGAAAGACATTTTGAACCTCCAAACACTGGATCCTACCCAATTTGGCTTTGTTAAGGGCAGATCTTGCCTTCTGAACCTGGTCGACTTCTTTGAAACAGTCAACAAGACCATAGATGAAGGGAAGGTAGTTCACACAGCCTACCTGGACCTCGCAAAAGCCTTCGACACAATACCCCACTTGGGCATCATAAATAAGCTCACCAGCTTAAATATCAATCCCTATGTCAGAAGATGGGTTGCAAACTGGCTCAGGGATAGAACCCACATGGTCAGAATTGCAGGTGCCATGTCAGACTCTAAACCAGTTACAAGTGGCGTTCCACAAGGCTCAGTCCTGGGACCTCTCTTGTTCGGTATATATTTCTCTGAGGTACAGGCTAACACGGGAGGACTATGGCTGACCAAGTTCGCAGATGACTGCAAACTGGGTGCCATAATCACCTCGCCGACTGACACAAGCATCCTCCAAAAGGGTCTCACAGAGACGGATAACTGGTGCCAGAGCCATGGCCTAAAGCTAAATGCCAAAAATTTTATTTTATTTTATTTTACATTTGTTGACCGGGCTAGTCCAACTGGACACAATATCCGTTTTCAGTAGAGGCCCGGGGAGAAAAGCTCCATTACAGGTAAATACACAACAATTTATCACGTTAGGCATAATATTAGTCAAAATATAAGGTAGAAAAAAGAAAAAAATTTTTCAAATACAAAACAGATACTCATAATAGGAAATAAACTTATACTATATACAACTATATTAGACTATATAAAAGACGTAACAGTAACACAGGATACAGACAGAACAAACTTAACTGGTAAAAAGCCCAATTCTTAGATAATAACTCTCAAAACTCCTGAAAGTTTATAGAGGAGTTAAGTCAGGAGGGGTAGGGTGGAAGAGCTGGGAGAGTGTGGACATTATTTTAGTCAGGATTAGCACATGGACATATCCATTTTGTTTTGAGATGTTCTTTAATGTGTTTTTTGAAAAGAGAGGTAGAGGTTAGATTAGTTATTCCTTGAGGAAGTTGATTCCAGATTTTCCCTATTGAGTTTGCAAGTAATGAATCACCAGCTTTATTATTTGATTTAGGTAGTGATACTAGTAGTCGATTTGCAGAACGGAGTGTGGCTAGGTTTCTATATGGTATAATCATTTTGAAAGGCTGGGGTAACCTCAGGGTAGTGAAGGGTCTTATGAATGATAAGTAGTTGTTGATAGAATAACTGGTTATTTAGCTCTAACCAATCTAGTTGTTTGAGATTAAGACAATGATGAGTTCTTAGGGGAGTAATGAATCTGGCTATACTATTGTAGCAGATGGAGAGTTTGGTAGTGTTACTTTTGGATAAGTTGGTATAGATGGGTGAGGCATAAAAGAGGGCGGAGATCAGGTGTGTCTGTGCAATGGTCTTTCTAGTTTTAGGGGTAAGAAAAGGTTTAATTCTGTAGAGTGTCCCAATTTTTTGTTGACATTTTAACAGTGGTGTTAATGTGTTCATCATAATTGAGATGGTTATCAATAGTTACACCTAGCAGTCAGCGTGGTCTTGTCAGGGTTAATACAGGTTGCATTATTTGTAGAGATAGTGAAAAGAGAGATGTGGGAGATTTTTGGGTAGGAGTAAAGAGGAGAAGTTTAGTTTTTTTGGGGTTAAGTAGGAGGCAGTGTTGCAAAAACCAATTTTCCACATTTTGGAAGACTGTTTGGGTCAGGGTCTGGAGCTAGGAAATATTTTTTGCAGTGCAAATTAGCGTTGAGTCATCAGCATATTGAATGCAGGTGGCTTGTGGTATATTCAGATATAGGTCGTTGATAAATAAGGAAAAAAGAAGGGGACCTAGGATAGATCCTTGTGGAACACCAATATTTACTGAGAGTAGGGAAGATAGGTTGTTCTCCCAAAGGACTGCTTGTTGCCTGTTGTGGAGATAGCTCTTAAACCACTGTAAAGAGTGTGGGCTGAGAGAAAAAGGTTTAGTTTGTCCAAAAGTATATTGTGGTTAACCATATCAAAGGCTTTAGAAAGATCTATGAAAAGTGCTGAGGAGAAAGAATTATTGTTCCTATTTTTATTTATGGAGTCAGCAAGGAAAGGAGGGCAGTTGTAGTACTGTGGAAAGGCCTAAATCCATGTTGACAGTTAGCTAGAAGTTTGTTTTGTAGAAGGTAGCTAAGCATTTGTTTGTGAATACATCTTTCCATTATCTTGGCTAATGGGGAAAGTAAGGCAATAGGGCGAAAATTTGAGAGTTCATTTGATGAGCCTCCTTTATGTAGGGAATTATATGAGATATTTTCCATAAGGTGGGGATTGTTCCTTCAGTGATAGTCCTATTTATCAGTATAGATACGGATATTGGATAGCTTTAGCAGCTATTTGTAGGTATTCAGATGGGAGTTGGTCAGCAGATGGGGTGCATGGTTTGAGTTTCTTAGAAGCCTATAAATAAGGGATGTGGCAGGTTGGATTTGGAAGTCACTATATGAGGGAGAAGAGATTTTTGGTAAGGTTACAGATGGTATAGGTAATGAGTTAGCTAGGATTTAATGGCTTCTGTAAAATAGTTGTTAAAGGCATCAGGGATCTGTGTAGCATTGTTGGGATGAAAGCCTGTAGGAGTAGGAGTCGGTGAATGTCCAGGTTTAAGAAGTTTATTAATGTTTGCCCAGAATTTTTGGGAATTTTGACTATCTTGTTGAAGGTGAAGATAATAATCCTTTTATCTTTAACAGTATCTCTTTGGTGGCATTCCTTAATTGTTTAAAAGGAGATGATCTGATGGGCATCTACTGGCTCTCCATTTGGTCCAGATTTTATTTCTAAGGACCATTTTATCTTTTGTTTGCTTAGACAGCCATGGGGCAGGTTTGGTTCTTATTCTAGTAGTGTGATAAGGGGCATGATGGTCAAGGATTTGAAGAAAGTTTGTATTAAAGTAGGTTACTGCTTGATTAAGTTCAAGGTAAGTTAGTGGTGACCAGTTACATGCTTGCAATTCTGTAAGAAAGTTATCAAGGTTAAAACACTTTTTTTTTGGGGATGTTTTAGTTTATGAGTATGTGGAATATTCACTTTTTGTCTTATGACATATGTAAGCATATGATCACTGATACAATCAGGAAGGGTTCCTGGGGTGTAGATGCTGGGGTGGCTATTAGTGAGTATCAATCAAGAGTGGTTTCTTTTCTATTTTGTTTATGGGTTCTAGTAGGAGTTGTAATTAATTGTGAGAAACCATAGAGATTAATATGGTTAGTTGGGTTTTGGTTAGAGCAGGTTATCCAGTCAATGTTAAAGTCACCTAGTATTATGGTTTCCTGGGGTTGTTGGTTGGATGTTAAACTGAGTAAGTTTTCTAGGGTCTGAGTATTATTACCAGGGGGAAGATACATACAAATTAGATAAATAGCTTTGTTATTGTTGATCTGGAGTTTGGTGGATAAGGATTCAGCTTTAGGGTCTGATAGTGAAAGTTCATTATGGAGGAAAGTTGGAGATTATTTTGTAGAAGATGGCTATACCACCACCTTTCCTAGTTTTGGTCATTTCTGAGTATGTTGTAGCCAGGGGGGGTAATTTCCTGGTCCTGAGTGGAGGGTTTTAACCATGTTTCAGTAAGACATAAAATGTCAAATGAATGCAAGTTTAATAGTGCATGGATATGATGTACTTTATTATTTATGCTTCTAATATTAAGGTGAGCTATTAGAAGAGGGTTAGATGTTTTAATACAAGGTGGAGGTATAGATAGAGGATGTCTATTTGTGTTTGGATTGGTCTTAGTGTAGGGGCCAGGGTTAGGATGTATATCACCATGTAAGAGGAGGTAATGATTGTAATTGAATAAGAATTTAAGGAATTTAAGCAAGTTATTAGCATATTTTTGTTAAGGTAGAATGACATATGTGTTGTTCTGTGGTATTTGGTAGAAGATAAGTAGTGGAACAGGTTATATTACTGTGGTTAAGGGTAGTGAGAGAAGAGGATGGTAGTGTTTGCTTGAGATGGTGATTTTGTGTCTTTAAAGAGTTGTTTTCAAAGAAGGTGATATAGTAGGTTATAGAAAGAGAGGCTAGAATAAAGGTAAAGAGAAGGATGTAAGAGAGGAGGGGTTTAAGTGTAGGAGGCATGGTGTTGAGTAAGTGTTAGGATAAGATGAGTAGTGATGTAAGGTTATTTGAGAAAGAAAAAAAGGGAAAGCAGGAACAGTGTAGTTGTTATTAATAGTAAGTAGATGTTAGAAGAAAGTAGCAGGTGTAAGGGGTGGATAGGTTAGGTAAGGGTGCTGATAAGGAGAGAAGTGAAATAAAATAGGAGTACAACTGGTCACCACTCCCACAAGAGGGAAAACATATTGGACCTGATCATCACCAACATGGGGACTCTATGTTCCATACCAGAGGTATACCCTCATTGGTAAGATCTGACCATAAATTAATCTCACTGGACATCCATATCCCATCCCCATGCCAGCCAAGAAAACCACAGTGAAGAAATTCTCAAAAGCAAACATCACACTTCTCAAAACCGAGGTGGAATCAGTGGAAAATATGGCCCAAACCACAGAATCCTTTACAAACGCATTCTATGGACACCTACAGGAATGCATGGATTGTGCTATCCCAAATAAAACCAAGACTCACTCCTCCAAAGGCAGGAGACCTGTCTAGTGGACCCCAGCCATAAATAAGCTATACAACAGAAGGAGGAAGCTACTACATGATAGAGCAAAATCCCAAAAAGGGTACTAGCAAGAAACTACGATCCCTCATAAAATTATCTAAGGCCAGCTTTGAAAGAAAAATTGCACAAGACGCTAAAGATAATCACAAGGTCTTCTTTAGTTATGTCAGGAACCTGGGTGGCAACTCCCAGATATGCTCTGAGTTAGTGCAAAATGACAAAAAATACACTGAACCCACAGACATTGCCAACATCCTGGCAGACAGGTTCAGTGCAAACCCCCCCTCCCCCCCAAAAGAGCAAATGTCTATTCCAACAGAGTGTAGCCTCCCTGACATCACAGATGCACAGGTGAGAGCTGCCCTCTCCAAAGCAAAAAACACAGCATCAATGGGACAGGACGGTGTCCCGGGCTGCGTCTTACATGAGCTCCAAGAAGAACTGAACCCTCACATAAAGTCACTGTTCAATCTCAGCCTTACTACAGGATATGTACCCAAGGAATGGCGTACAGCAACAGTGGTCCAAGGTGGTGCCACAACAGACCCTGGAAACTATCGCCCTATAAGCCTGACTAGCCTGGTCCATCATGGAACTCATAAAGAAAGACATTTTGAACCTCCAAACACTGGATCCTACCCAATTTGGCTTTGTTAAGGGCAGATCTTGCCTTTTGAACCTGGTCGACTTCTTTGAAACAGTCACCAAGACCATAGATGAAGGGAAGGTAGTTGACACAGCCTAGCTGAACCTCGCAAAAGCCTTCGACACAATACCCCACTCGGGCATCATAAATAAGCTCACCAGCTTAAATATCAACCCCTATGTCAGAAGATGGGTTGCAAACTGGCTCAGGGATAGAACCCACATGGTCAGAATTGCAGGTGCCATGTCAGACTCTAAACCAGTTACAAGTGGTGTTCCACAAGGCTCAGTCCTGGGACCTCTCTTGTTCAGTATATATTTCTCTGAGGTACAGGCTAACACGGGAGGACTATGGCTGACCAAGTTCGCAGATGACTGCAAACTGGGTGCCATAATCACCTCACCGACTGACACAAGCATCCTCCAAAAGGGTCTCACAGAGACGGATAACTGGTGCCAGAGCCATGGCCTAAAGCTAAATGCCAAAAAGTGCATAGTCATCCCCTTTGGGAAAAACAAAGTGCCCACTAATTACCACATAGGTGGTAATCCATTAAGTACGGAAGACGTAATTAGGGATTTGGGGACCCAAGTAGATAGCAATCTCTCCTTTGACAATCACGTCACCAAAGTGGTTAGAAAGACCTTCTATATAGCCCACCTTATCATGAAAGGGTTCACATCTAGATCAAGAGAGGTCATTATGCCCCTCTACTCATCACTCATCAGGCCCATAATTAAATACAATGTCCCATTTGGGATGTACCTTACCCGACACCTGCAGCAACTGGAAAGACCCCAAAAGTACCTCACCAAGAGGATCAAGGGATTCAAACAGATGCCCTACGCAGTTAGGCTAAAGAAACTCCAGCTCTACTCAGTTGCTTACCGCCTACACAGAGGCGATCTGTGCCTGACGTATAAAGCCATGTCCAAACCAGAATTAATGGACATGCTCCACCTCAGGAAATCCATATCCCTTAGAGCTACATGCTCCAGGGACTTAAACCTCAGCACAGAAATAAATAGGACATGCTGGAGGGACAGATTCATATCCCAGAGGCTTCCCTCATTCTGGAACAAAATCCAAATCCATGTTAGGCAGAGCCCCTCAATGACCCTTTTCAAGAGAAATCTTGAAGAGTGGATGGGAGATCGTAGGTTTACCCCTGGGATCTCTTCTGTGTCCCTACTAGACAGAGGCACAGTAAACTAACCTTAAAAGGGCTAGCTTCTGTGACCTACTATACAGAGGCACAGTCAACTAATCTAAAAGGGTGGCGAAAGCCAAATACACTCTGGCTAGGCTTATAAATGTCCTAGGGCAGATAGCCTTGTATCAACCTATGAACCTATGAACCTATGAATGTGTTTAAATAATAAGAGCTTAACAATGATTGGCTCTTCTACCCCCAGTTACAAAACATGTTATATTCATTACTAAATATTCAATGCTTATACATAAAAACGTTTTAAAAATGCAGTTTTCATGTTTATATTCAACAATTTTACACAAAAATGTTCAATGTGATTAATATATGTTAAAACCACAGCAAAAAAGTATTTAAATGCATGTATATATATATATATATATATATATATATATATATATATATACATACATATATATGTTCTCATTTAGAACAATATGAAGGAATATAAAGGCATGAGACATTTAAACCTGTCCTGCCTTTTCTTTCAATATAGGTAATATAGTTAAATAGTCATTTAACCCCAGAGGGAAGTTAGCAGCTAGTCTTAATTGCCATAATAGTTCTTTCTTGTTTAAAACATTTTGCCAGTCACCCCCCCCCCCCCAACTTCAATATGCACAAGATCCAGAATGGCAAATTTAAATTCACAAAAATTAGCACATTGGGTACTGTGCTTATACAAAGCATTAGTTTCCTTTGTATTTTTTATGTCGTATAAGTGTTTGTATATTCTGGTTTTAAATAGCCTTTCTGTCTTCCCAATGTAAAAAGATGTACAGGTATTACACCTGGCGATGTATACCAACTTACTTGATTAGCAGTTGCCTCTTCTCAAATAAACTATACTCTTATTTTTATTAACTAGGGAAATAGAATTATCTTATAAGATGTATGAACAATAAGTGCATCTACCACAGGGTCTACTGCCATTTGAATTTGCATGTTCACCTTGATTTTTATTTTTGTTTTCCAAGATTGATTTTAATTTAGGGCCAATTTTGGTTGAAAATATAGGCTTCTCACCTAAGAGTTGAAAATTTTCATTATTAGTTTTGAAAATACTCCAATTTTTGTAAAGTGTTTCCTTCACCTGTTGGTATAAGGGACTTTATTGGACAACACATGCTTGTTGAAAATCAACTTTGTTCACATTCTCAGTGGTTGCTCCTGTATTATTTATTCTGTTCACACCTCTCCCTAATAATGTAGTGTATTTTATTCCCCAATCATCTAGTACTCCACCAAGAATTGTATCAGTAAACTCACCAGGGTACCCCCTCTCAAGGAACATGTCCTTCAGGTAAATGAATTCCTGAATTACATCCTGTTTCAAAGATGTCATTCTGGCAACCCTGATAGTTTGTCCCTTGATAATACTTTTCTTTTGTGACATAGGGTGATGGCTGTCAAAATGTAAATAACTATTACTAAAAGTTTTTTTTACGATAGATTTTGAAATAAACTTTTCATGGTCCTTAATTATCATGGTATCCAAATAATGGATTTCTTGTTTATGAAAATTAAATGTGAATTTTAAAAAAATTGTAGTTTGGTTTAGGTATTGGATGAATAATGGAATGGATGCAAGAGTTCCCTTCCATAAAATAGCAATATCATCCAAAAACCTGCAATAAAATGCAACATTAGAAAAAAACTCACTTTTAAAAACATGCTCTCTTTCCCAACTTAACAGGACCAGGTTTGCATATGTAGGAGCACGTGCAGCTCCCATCACCACTCCCTTAACCTGCTGAAAGTATTCCCCCTCAAAATATATGTAGTTGTTTTCCAGGATGTCTGTCTTTTGGCTTTTCCCGGTAAGAGGTTACCGTTACCACAGCGGAACTCTGGTCCGCTAATGATTGGCAGTAGATTTTTATGAAACGCCGAGGTGCCAGCTCGATGCCCAACCTTCAACGAAGGCATGCCTATTTATGCACGCATGTCTTTCGAACGCTACCCAACCATGGGGAGGACATGCAGACTCCACACAGAAGGCACTCCCAAGCCCAGCCAAGAATCGAATGGGAGAACCTCTTGCTCTGAGGTAACAACGCTGCTGCCGTACCACCGCGGCATACAGTTGTTTTCCAGGATAAGTCCCATAAATTCACATACTAAACTAATCTCATCAGGGAGCAATTTCAAACAGGTGAAGAGTATTTCTTCAAAGAAATTTAACCCTTCTTGTTTGGGGATACAAGAAAACAAATCTTGTACATCAATTGTCAGAAAGACAGAATCAGCACACCACAGGTCTCTTTTTAATTGTCCCAAAAAATCCCAGGAATCTTTGACCAAATGTGGAAACTGTTCAACCACATATTTAACTTTTTTTGTCAACATAAACAGCCAAATTATGTGTTTTCAAACCAGCAGCTGACACAATGGGCCTGAAAGGTGGTGTTTTAATATTTTTGTGTACTTTCGGTATACCGAAAATAACAGGAATTTTGGGGTGTATATTCAAAAGAAAATCATAATCTACCTTAGAAATCCTCTGGTCCATAACATACTCATATAAAAAGCTGTCTATCCTTTGATAAGAAATATGTATTTCGTTCCTAGAACATGTAGAATAATTTTCAGCATTAAACAAAATAGTTTGCATGATGTTTGTGTAGTCTTCAGAATTGTATAGTATAATTCCTCCACCCTTGTCAGGTGTCATAACACGTATACTTTTGTCCTCCCTCAAGTTTTTTAATAAATTTCTCTCATTTGCAATAAGGTTTGAGAAAATTCTTCTCTGGTTGCCCCACATTTTATAAATATCTTCCTTGACAACCTTCTCAAAGGTAGTGATAATGGGATGTAAGGGGGGATTATAAACACTACTTTTTCTCAATGTTCTAGTAAGACAATTAGTAGTGTAACTTTCTTCTTTATCTGAATGCATTATTTTTAAATTTAATTTTCTCAAATAAAGTTGCACATCAGCTACTGTATCAGCTATATCTGGGATTTTCGTGGGTACAAATTTAAATCCCTTAGAAAATAGGGAAAAGTATTCTGAAATAACCATGTCGGTGTAATTATAAATATGAAACCCGTTTAAAGTGTGCTGAACATTGCTAACTTGTTTATCTAAAACTAAAACTGGCTTTTCTACCACCTGGGAAGACCTCTGTACTGTTGTGCTACCTTGCTGTAAGTTTGGTAATTCCCTTGTTTCTGACTCGCTATTCTTTCTAAGCGTCTTGGAAGTGGAAAATACTGATAATCTAACAGGTCCCCTCTTCCTCTATTGAATGTTCATCTTCTCCTGTTAACTCAAAATCTACATGGTCTACATCAACTTCACCATTTTGCGTTGAGGGAAAACAGTCATCTTTATCATTGTTACTGATGATTAATTTGTTAATGGGGTATACCTTACAGTATTTATACTGCTTACAATCTCTATCTAATTTTTTAACTTTTTTGTTGAAAATGTTATCACATTTCTTATCAACCCTACTTATCACCTTATAATAAAACCCTTCATACTATGAAAACAATAAATCGTTAAAAATCATCTCATTAAGATCATCATCTTCTTTGTGCAACTTTCTTTCCATTTGCTCATAATAGAATACACTTTTACTAAGCAATTAAAGTCCCCACTTGTTGAACATAGTAGTAAACACATTAACAATTTCTGTGTTATAGTGAATTCCAAAAGGACATTTAAATACTCTTAAACCTTGTGGCACTACTTTCTTTTTGATACATTTGTTCAAGTAACATATTTCTATTTGACACATCTTGTACATGAAAAGTCTTTTCTCAAAAGAATAAATCATCTCTTTCAAGGATTTATAACTATAGTGACCATTATCTTTGCCACTAGTAGATGTTTTAGCCATACTTGTAGTATTGGAGAAAGAGAAATGTTTTTGAACTAGTGCCCCATAATGTTCTTTCACTTTATTACCACAAACAATTTCCTTGGTAGCAATGGAATTTTTACATGCACATAAAGAGGTTGTATTCAGTTCATGTGAAGTATTGTCCCTACTGTTAAAATTAGAGATTCTCTCTAACGAGCAGTAGATTCTACAGTATCTGAATTAGAAACAGTCATGCCTTTAATTAGATTCTCATTTTGGTGCTCACTTTGGCGTATTGGATTTAAATTGTTTTCCATGATATCTTCAATATCAACTCCAAAATGTACCGCACAATTAGTCCTACCAATTCTCGTAGGTAAAAAAGGAGCTGAACCATCTCTTACTTCGGATACGTGCTTGGACATCACAAAAAAGATGCTGTTCAGGTTCGCCATGATGAACCTGGGCTGTCATGATGACATCACCATGTTTCTTAAGGTGGTAGGATGAAGAATTAGGACTGCAGTTTGTAATCTCCGTATTAGAATGCCCATTATCCTTCTTGCGAGTATCCAAAGCTGAAAGGGAATTAAAATCACTGGAACAGGACTGGGAGAGCAGTTCAATCAACGGAGTAAGTTCCCCTTTGAGCTCTGCCACATCCTTTTTGATAAGTAACGATTCCGTATGTTGCCCAGATTCAAAAATAGATGACAAATTTAAAGTTTCTGGGGATGATGTATACTGCTCATTGTCTTTATCCTTTGCTTAAACTGCCAAACTACATCTAGGAGTAGTGTTGACATAGTTACCTATTTTAGACCTTATTATTTTGACTCTGGTTGCTCTTTCCTACATTTAGGTTCATATGTTTATATGTCTTTACTAGGCTAATGACAACAATGCCCTTTATAAGCCTAGCCATGTATCCAAAATCTCTGACATGTTCTAGTACCCTTGATAAGTGTGAGCAGGGGGCTTGGGAGATGAAACATTTATAAGCAAGGGCTGTAAGGTGAACAATATACAGGCTGCCTGTATCCAATAGAGGCATAGGTGACAAACTAGGGATGAATTTCCTGTTCCCCATCCAAATGTCCAATTTACACTTGAATTGGGTTAGGGGGGAACTCTGTTTCATATGAATAGGGAGCCTGTTCCAGAGAAGGGATACTCTCTGGGAAAAACACCTGTCTTTCCAGCAGGTCCTCTTTTAAGTCTTTAGGACTGGTAATCTGGTGTTGTTTGTTTTGTGGATATGCAGGAGGTCCATCAGAGTGGGGTCTGACAATGCCTTGTATGCCAGGCATATATATCCCCTCTCTGTAGGAGACAGAACTCAGGGTTAGGGCCTTGAGGTGGTCTGCATAGGGCATGTTATTTACACCCTATATTCTTTTATTGATAAACATCTGTGGACATTCAAATTGTTGGATATGACTGGTTAGGTACATATCAAAGGGGACATTGTACTCAATGGAAGGCCTGATGAATGCCAAATACAGTGGAGCAATGACCTCCTTGGATGTAGATGCCATACCTTTGTTTATAAGTTGCACAACTGCAGAGACATGATGGTCAAAGGTTAGATTACTATCAATGTGTGTCCCCAGGTCCCTGACTGCTGAGTCAGCTCTTAGGGGTGTGTTATCAATATGATAGTTAACAGGGGTGGATAACTTCCCGAAGGATACTATTTTGCATTTCTTGGCATTTAGTGTTAGTCCAGGCTCTGACACCAGTTATTTGTCTGTGTCAGCCCTTCCTGGAGATCATTTGTGTCAGTGTGGAGGGGGGGGGGTCAATGAGAGTTCCTAATTTGCAATCATCTGCAAATTTAGTCAGGAAGATGCCATTGGCATTGGCCTTGACTTCAGAGAAATAAATGCCAAAAATTGAGTGGTCCCAGGACTGATCCCTGTGGGATTCCACCTGTGACTGGCCTCTTTTTAGAAGTGGAGTCCCCAATTCTAACTTCCTGGGTCCTGTCTGTGAGCCAGCTGTACTTAACTTCATGAGTTGGCCAGGTCCAGGTTTGCAGTGTGAACCATTCTAAAAGAAGTCTGTCAGGCTAAGTAGCCATGACCTATTCTTATTGAAACCAAACTGAGTTGGGTCCAGTGTCTGGAGATTTTCTATGATAATTCTTTCCATGGCTTTGCATATGAGACTAGCAAGACTTATAGGTAAGTAACTTCCAGGGTTTGTAAATCACCCACCTTTGTGCAGAGGGAATTCCTGAGGCATGAAGCCTGTTTGGAGGTTACAGTTAAATAGCAATTCCAGAGGGCCTGATAGGTCATGTTTTATGCTATTTAGAAGGCATCCTGGGATATTGTCTGGGCCCATTGATGTAGTGTTCTTAGCCTTAGAGAGAGCATTAAAAACCTCTTCCCTAGGGATAGCAAAGGGAGTTATATATAATGGTATTTCCTGAGGGAAGGTTGAGGGCTAGAGAGGGGTAAAGTTGGAGCTGAATTTATTGGCCAGTAGGTTTGCCATTCTTTCTGGCTCATTATAGGTGGTTCCATTAACAATGAGCTCTGCAAACAATTGTGTATTGCCATTGCAGTTGCAGACATAGCCAAAGAATACATCATGGTTATCGTTGGCCTGGGAGGCCAAATTTACTTCAGATTTAGCTTTGGTAGACTGTATTTGTTTAGTTTGATGTGAGTGCCTTTATCCTGCTGGGTGCTGCACCTCCTAATTTTTAACATGATTTTCTTCTTTCTGTTATGCAGCCTATTGATGTTGTAATTCCACCAGGGTGGCTTGTTTTTTTTAGTTAGTTCTGTACTTCTTTCTGGTGGGTACAGCTACCTCTATGCTGCTATTAACATATTTGTATAGTATTTCTGTGAACAGTTCTGTGGAGGCAGCAGTGTTCTCATGGTTTATGGGAGCTTGAAATTTTGCCAGGTTATCATTTAATAGTAGGAAGTTAGCCTTAGACTAATTTCTGAATATTCCAGGGTTAGCTGGGGTTCCAGGTTTTAATTTTACTTCATAGGAGATCATTTTGCGGTCTGACCTTACCAGAGAAGACATTGCACTAGGGTGTGTGTATCACTATCCCATATTAGTGAGGAACAGATGCAATATGGTTGCACCCCTGCTTGGTGTACTGACAATCTGGTCCAGGGAGTTTGTGTTTACAAAATCCAGGAATTTCTGTGCCTGTACATTTGGTGTTGTATATGATTCCCACTTAATAGCAGGGTAATTGAGGTTGCCCATTAATATGGCATTGGTTTGGATGGTGAGTGTTTCCAATAAGTTTAAATACATGTTATGGATTTCCTGGATCATAGCAGGGGCCTATAGCTTGCAATGAAGTGGTATGGAATTTTCCCTATGGTGATTTGAACATGGAGAAGCTCAAGTGCATTGTCCTGTTTGATCAGCCTTGAGGTATATTTATTTTTGATGTAAATTGCCACACCTCTACCTTTAGTCCCTATCTGTGTAGTGACTGGTCTAAATGTGTGGAAGGCATTATAGGGTGCACTGCTTGTGTGCTAGCCACAGCTTTAAACCATGTTTCAGTGACCACACAGATGTCTGCATTCTCAAGGATGAGGAGAGCTTGTATGGAGTGGAGTGTTTTGTTTAGACCTCTAGCACGAGCAGTAACAACTTTAGATTTTCTTGGTTTTGATTTGTTATGCCAGAAGTACTTTCATTTTGTCATTGCCTAAAAAGGCACTATGGAGGAGGACAATGTTTTAACTAATATTCGAAAGCCTGGAGGGGAATGGTGCAGACCATCCCTGGCAAAGTAACATGGTATGTTGACCATCTCCTTCCATACTGACAAATATTACACCTCCTCAGAATAACACCAAAAATATTAAAGTCAATATTCTTTAGTTCATATTGTGGCATCATCCTTAGAAAAGGTTAAATATTGCTCAATGCTAGGCTCATACCAGCCTGGATCACATATTCTGATGGTTCCATCATGTCTATCTTCATATAGTCTAGAGAGGTATGTCTCAGGTCATTTACATCCACATGGAGTATGACTGAGTCACACTGGTACTTGTGGTCCAATGACTAGAGTGCATGCACAATGTGGTGGATCCTGGCCCCTGGAGAATGGTCCAAGAAAGTTTAATCTAGATCTGGAGAAGGAATTGGGTTTGTAGTGCTTTGCAAAAGTATGTACAGTGGACCAAGTTGCTGCTTCTGGAATTCTTCTAGAGGCTAACCCTTTCCAAAAAGCCATAGATGAAGTCAGGGCCCTGGTAGAATATGCCTAGATCATGCCTGGAACAGTGTTGTTATGGTAGGAATAACAAAAGGTAATAGCTCGAGACAACCATTCAAAATAGTCTGCTTTGATACAGATTTTCCTTTTGTCTTACTTTCACAAGAAATGAACAAATGATCAGAAGTTCTGAAAGATTTTGTTATGTCAAGATGGTACCTGAATTGCTTCTGGGCATATAAGGTATGAGGTATCCTTTCGCCCTCATTTTTGGGTTCATTGAACACAAGGAGATGGAGAGTTTGACTTAAAGTAAACTGCAGATTCCACTTTAGGCATAAAAGAAAGATTAGCACTCATTGAAAACCCTGTCACTGTGGAAAATGAGGCTAGGTTGACCCACCATAAGAGCTTGTGACTCAGATACTCTTCTTGCAGAGGTCAGAACAACTAGTAAAACTGTTCTCCATGTTAAGAACCTCAAGTCAGCCAGATAAGCTGGTTCAAATAGAGCGAGTATTAGCATCTCTTAACACAAAATTAAAGATCCCAAAGAGGAGCCACCAGTTTTCTAGGAGGTCTCTTATGCAAAATCCCTTTCAAAAGCATTTTGACTTGGGAATGCCTTTAACGAGGAGGTTCTATGGACAGACATGCTAAATGGCTGACAAATTAATCTTGATAGAGGAGTAAGACAGGCCGTAGGAAAGTAACTCACACAAATATTGTAAAACCAGGTCTACTTCACGATGTCGAAAGCCGACAACATCGAAAGTGTAGAACATCGTGCAGGTAAATGGAAATGTCCATAGGGGGAGATTTCCATTTACCTTAATGTAGTTGGGTCTTGGAGTTGGAATATTTAAGTAGAGGGGTGTGGGGGTACAGCCCCCCTGCCTACACTAGTTAGTTTTTCTTTTTGTTTTTTTTTTTAACATTATTCGATGTTTTACTACATCGATCACTAGAGGCCAAGCTTTAGTGATTCGCTGTAGTAAAATTTTGATAACGTGATATAGACGCGTAAAACCAGAGAACGACTATCCCTGAATGGGTGCTGGTTGTCTTGCTGGCACCATCTAGAAAACATTTTCCATTTGCTTACACATGGCTTTCTAATAGCAGGCTTTCTTGGCTTCATTAGTACCTGATGTATATCCTTAGAAAACAGGTGCCTAAAAGTTAAGACATTTTCATCCAGGTAATTTGAAGTTGTTTGGGGTGGGGATGAATCATACCTCTCAACTAATCAGATTTTCACAGATTGTCCAGATGTTTGCTTCATATTCTTGGTCTGTTCCTCATAAAATTTGTATTTTTCTGGCAAATCACTGGGCATTGAAGTCACTAAATAATGACAGACATTTGACTTTCAGACTTCATCTTTCAGAAAATGCATCTAAAACAACACCTGTTAGTCCAGAGACTTTTTAAGTTTATAAGGGCAATTTTTCAAATGTGCCCTTACTTTTGGCCCTTTGACCCCCCCCCCCCCAATTAGGTTTGTCTTTGACCAGATTTCTTGTATTAAGAAGTTGAAAGTTATGTATCAAAGACCCGTGTTCCTGTGTGAGTAGATCCAGTCTGTGAAGATGCTTATGATTATTGCCCCTCACCAATTCCAAAAGAAAGAAGAACCACTGCCCGGACCAGAAGGAAGTCACCACAGTGATCTTAGGAGGTTCCTTCTGAATTTTCAGAAGTACCCTGGATATCAGTGGAAGGGTGTTAAAGCATACAGGAACAATCCTGTCCAAGGAAAAGAAAATGCAGCTATCCTCCAGGACTTCTTGCATGGAGTCCTGAAACAGAATTTTGCTAGCTGATTGTTCAGTGAGGAGGAAAAAGGGTCCTTTTGAGGAACACCTCACAGATCAATCAAATCTTGGAAGACCCTCTGATCTAGTTTCCATTCAGGAGGGTCTACCTTTGTCCTGCTCAACTTGTCTGCAAACAATTTTGCTCTGATGGAATGTAGAAAGCCTGTGCAGTGTAACTGTGCTGTAAAGCTATATCCAGCGCTTACATGGTTAGTCTGCATATGAGGTAAGACATAGTCCCCCTTGCTTGTTTATGAATCACATCACTATGGTATTGTTTGTTGTCTGAGATACATTGCACTTTGATCCCCCTTGACACTGTTCCCTAAGCAAAGTCCAAGGTGCTTGTGGAGACTGATTCCTTAATAGCAGGAGGGAAGAAGGGGAAACTTGGATTCAGAAATATCTGATCTTTCCATCAAAATATTTCTCTTCTGACAAATCCCAAAACTGGAATTTGAAAAGATAATGGATGTTGGTGCTGGGAGCAAAGAGACTTCAGATGCCGTTGTATTTTTCTCATGTGGATGACAATCATAGATGTTATGAGACTCAGAATCCTGATGTATTCCCTCACAATAACTGAAGTCTGAGTGGAAAACCCCTGAAGTAAATAAGAGATCTATTTTTTCCTTTGCAACAAAAAACCTCTTGGTGTCTAGCAGACACCAAAGGAGCACAATCCATTATGACAAGAGTCAAAAAAGACTTTTGAATGTTCTCTTGGAATCACAGCTTGCAGAGGAGATCTCTCTCCCAAATGAGTCTGCAAATATAAGTAAGTCATCTAAATATGGAAAATGTAGATATTGCATAGCCTATGATGTGCTATAGCAGGAGATGGACACTGTGCATACATTCTTAGAGCAGTGGATAGCCCAAAGGGTAAGGCAAAGAACTGATAATGTATTCCAGACACAGAAAACTTTAAGAAAAGTCTGAAGTCTGGATGGATAGGAATGTGAAGATAAGCATCTTTTAAATCTAATGTTACCGATAAAAAACTCAGATGTGGAAGAAGGAGTAAGATTGCATAGTGAAGGCATTTTGAACTTGTGCCCTATCGCAAACGGGTTTAGAAAAGAAATGTTCAGAACAGGTCTCCAGGCATTTTCTTTCTTTGGCACCAAAAACATTCTTAAATAAAATAAAAATCTTCCCCATTGGGAAGGAGGAACTGTTTCTATTAATTCCTAAGAAAGCATGTGCT
This sequence comes from Protopterus annectens, assembly GCF_019279795.1. NCBI lineage: Eukaryota > Metazoa > Chordata > Ceratodontiformes > Protopteridae > Protopterus > Protopterus annectens. The sequence continues at coordinate 1,927,231,686 of NC_056739.1, read as the reverse complement.
GAAGGACAGAAGGGAACAGAGGGGTTTGGTCTAGTGGATCTGGACTCATTCCATGGAAAAGAGAGATTTCTTCACACTGTCATCTGTACCCCTGCTGAATTAGTCTCATAATCCATTTGTCTGAAATACTTTGTTGCTAAAAAGAGAAATGGAGATTCAAACTTTCTGGAAGTGATAAGGGGTTGCCAGTGTGTGTGTGTGTGGGGGGGGGGGGGCAAAGAGACAAGGACCCTTACATAGTTATTTTGATTTACTTGATTGTCTTTTTTTCTGGGAGGTTCCGATTTTCTTTATGGAACTTTCCTGCCATTGTTTTTTTAAACATCTACTTACCAGCATTTTCCTGAGAAAGTCTTTTTTCTTTCTTGCCAAAACTGGATGAGGGAGCAGAAAAAAACAATAGAAAATTTAGGGAAGGATACCTGAAAAATCTGCGAGATTCCCTGAATCAGCTTATTCCTCTCATCATGTTTTTATGATAACAACTGCAACATAAGGATCATAAACAAAATATCTATCCAAAGGTGAATTTAAAATATCATTTTTTACATCCTCTGGGAGGTTCTGAGAATGCAGCCAGGCAAACCTCCTCAACATAGTACCAGTGGCAACAGCCCTGGATGTGGTATCTACAGAGTCATGAACACACTTTAAACAATGAGTAGTGACATGAAAAAAAAACAGAAAAAACTAAACCACACAAGGCAGATTTTTCCTCACAGGAAGGAAGTGCAGACAAAACATTCATCATGCTTTCACAATTAGTCAGAATAAATTTTAACAAATGAGATTGAGAATTTAAAATTGTAAAAATTAAATTTATAAGAAGCATATTTTCCCATACTTATTAATTGCTTCTACTATCCTTGTCAGAAGAGGAAAGGTTTGAGTTAACAAAAAGCTTGGCAGTAGCTGGAATGACTAAGACTATGGCTGCTGGGTCAGGTCTGGGATAAGTGCATAGAAATTTGAAAGGAACTTTCAATGTTCATCGTGTTTCACTGTTGCAGTCAAGACTGTAGGGTTCTCCCCTGCCGGCAGGCAGCCCTCGGTTGGCCAGAATCCCAAAGTCTGGGTCCCATGTCGGCTGTTCAACCATGCTCCCTGACGTCAGAGCGCCAGAAGTATAAAGCTGACAGCTGACGCCATCTTCCCCAGTCTTTCTTGCCGTGCGGTGATAGCAGTTCGCTAGTGCCGGTCGGCTGACTCCTGACGAATTCTATTGATATACTTCGGTCCGAAGATTTTCTTCTCCACTCTCAGCTAAGTACCCCATTGGGGAAACTTTTTTCTTGCTCCACCCTGATGTCAGAAAAAAGTTAAGAATTGTATTTCATGTGGGAAGCAAATACCTCATAAGGATTTTCATTCTTACTGTATTCCTTGCTTGGGCCCTGACCATGACGTAGCTAGTTGTCGGTTTTGTGCTAGATTCAATCAGCATACAATTAAGCGAAGGTACGATTTTGCTTTTCATTACTTCGGTAGGCGCTTTAAATACAAAATGTCGCCGGATACAGTCCCGGCTACCGGAGTTCACAAGCGTCGCAAGGATAAAGACAGGCCTCCGAGGTCCAAATCTGATGATAGCGCACAAGCGGAGCCAGCTTCAGGTTCGCCCGTCATCAGTGAGGCGCTTTTGCAGCCCCTGTCATTGGCCATTTCAGAACCAATGGCCGAAACGGACTCTCATGAGGAGCCAACCAGGCCTTTAAATATTTCTGTTGCAGGACCTTCGGACAATGCTCCTTTGGATGGGTCTGGAGCCGCTGTGCAGGTACCGGCTTCCGAAGGGGTTTTCAGGCCTACTCAGCTCCTAATAAAGGCAAAGACAAAGGCAAAGACTCCTTCAAAATCAAAGACTTCAACACAGGCCTCTTCTGAACTGGCTCCTAAGTCACAGAAACAGTTACTCAAGATGGCGGAGGATTTAATTACTATGATTAGGGGTTCTCATCCCCCTCCAGACAAAAGGCCAAGGCAGGATGTTTCTTATGATTCCTCTGATCAGGCTTCTGTTTACACAGTTTCTTCTTCTGATCAGGAATATTCTTTCCCTCCTTATGAGGATTCTGATCCTGAAGAATCCATTCCTTCTGCTTCTCCCCCTGAGGATTTCTCTTTTAGGGAAACTTTGCATGAAATGAGGGAACATTTCCATTGGGAAGGACATGAGTTTTCAGAATCCAAGAAAAGACTGAGGGAATTTCTTCTTCTTCCCCAACATAGACCCCTGGCTATTCCTCCTGTTTTGGATATTGTGGATGATGCCTTTTCGGAGGCTAACGTAACCCCTGACTCTTTTCCTCCTGCTCCTGTTAAGCCTGATAGATATTACAGGGTTCCTGCTTCCCATCAGTTTTTATACAGAACCCTTCTGCTGACCCTGAAAACATTTCTCAGGGTCCCAAGGGAGTTAAGGCCGCTTCTGCCAAAAATCCCATTCCTACTGAAAAGGATTCTCGATCCTTAGAAAGATGGGGCAAAAAGGTGTACACTTCTGCTACTTTGTCCATTAGGGCTTTCATTTCAGTTTCAGTTTCAGTTTCATATGTTTTAATACCAGCAATTTCTATTGTCTGTCTTAAAACAGAAGCTTACTTCCATTTCTGCCTGTGCAGATGATAAGGAATTACATGACTTATTGCACGCCACTGAACAAGTTGAGAAGCATGGTTTACACTGTGGATTTGATGCCTTGGAGGCTTCTTGTAGGGCTGCGGCCTCTGGCACAGTCATTAGAAGGCATGCATGGCTAAAGGAACAGAATTTACCTGAACAAATAAAGGCTAAATTATTGGATGCTCCTGTTCAGCATGATGTTTTGTTTGGATCTAAAGCTGAAGAGGTAATTAAAAAGATGGAGTTTAAGGCGAAATCCATGCAAACAGTTAAATATTTCTTACAAGTACAGCTACCTAGATTTAGCAGGAATTGGCCTTCTAAAAATTGGTCCTTTCCCGCTTCTGACAGGCCTCAGAAGGGGTAGATATAGGCGTTCCAGAGGGAGGCCTCAAACGCAAGCTGCTTATAGACCAAGACAGTGGACTGCTTCCACCCCTAGGGGAGGAGAGGACAGGTCACAATCTCAAAGGAAACAAACTCAATGACTCCCTCTGTTGGGCTACAGGAACTTCTTGCCTGGAAGCCCCTCTTGGAGGAAAACTCTCTCTTTTTTATCAAAATTGGACTCAAATAACCCAAGACAAATGGGTTTGGGATGTGGTTTTAAGAGGTTACAAGTTCCATTTTCATACCTTGCCAAGGCCAAGCGGATGGCCAGACCTTCCAGAGCATCAATGGACGGAGGCCTTAAATCAGGTGGAAGCTCTTTTGGCTATGAATGCCATAGAACAGGTTTCTCTTTCAGAGATGGGAAAAGGTTTTTATTCAAGGCTTTTTCTAGTCCCAAGGAAGCAAAACTCATGGAGACCCATTCTGGATCTGTCGGTCTTGAACACCTTTCTAGAGATTCCAAAATTCAAGATGCTTACTCTACAGCAGCTACTTCCAATGCTGTCCAAAATGCATGGATGGTAACTTTGGATTTAAAGGAGGCATATTTACACATTCCCATCAGGCAGGATCGCAGAAAATACCTCAGGTTCAAAGCCGGATCGAGGCACTTTCAATTCTCTGCACTGCCCTTTGGATTATCTACTGCACCCAGGGTCTTCACCAAATGCCTGGCTCCAGTAGTAGCTTACTGCAGACTCAAGGGAATTCAAATTTACCCTTATCTGGATGATTGCCTTATTCAGGCAGACAGCAAGGATGTCTTACTCCAGCATCTAGAATTTGTACAGAACCTCCTCAAGTTCCTGGGATTATCTGTAAACATAAAAAAGTCAAATTTGACACCATCACAACAGATAACTTTTCTGGGTGCGCTACTAAACTCCACAACCCAGATGGCATTTCTGACATCCGAAAAACAGTTACAGCTGGCTTCAACTTTCAGAACCTTGACAACTTTAACTCATCTATCTGCAAGGAAATTCCTGCAGGCTTTGGGTTACATGGCCTCCTGCATCCTTCTCATACCATATGCAAGACTACACATGAGGAAAATACAGTGGTACCTAAAAAGTGTATGGTCTCAGCATTGCCACAGTTTAGACATACTGATCTCCGTCCTTCCTTGCCTTCAAAAGGAATTTCTTTGGTGGTCCAGGGCATGTGCTCTAAACAAAGGCAAGCCCTTCCGTCTGCCTCCTGCCTCTCAGATTCTAACCACGGATGCCTCGGATTATGCTTGGGGAGCCCATTTTCAGGGCAATTGTTTGCAGGGCCTTTGGACAAAGGATCAGAAGCACCTGCATATCAATTTAAAGGAAATGTTAGCCATTCAGAAAGCTCTGTTGGCCTTCAGGAATCTTTTACAACCAGGACAACTGTTAATACGGACAGACAACACCACAGTTATGTGGTACATAAACAAGCAAGGGGGATCTCATTCCTACCCCCTTTGCAGACTAGCCATGGATCTATGGAACACAGCTCTAGCTTGCAATCTGTATATTCAAGCTCAGTTTCTACCAGGGAAACAAAACTTCCTGGCAGACAGTCTGAGCAGAAATCTTTCGGATCCACACGAGTGGCTGCTGGACACCAAAATATTCAGGATGATAACACCAGTCTGGGGATGTCCTCACATAGACCTCTTTGCATCCCATCTCAATCATCAACTACAGATTTTTTGCACCAGGACTTTCCACAGAGAAGCTTGGAAAGTGGACGCCCTGTCATTCAGTTGGAGGAACCTCTCGGGATATGCCTTTCCGCCTCTTCCTCTTCTTCCATGGGTTTTATTGAAGATAAAACAGGACAAGCCCAATGTTAGAAAAATATGTACTTAAACATATATGAAGTGCTAGTTTAAAAGCAAATAGTATGTAATGCATTTTATTCTATTTTACAATATGGCAGTAAGAATGATCTTACATGTAATTGATTGAAGCTTTGGAGCTGCAGTGTGATTGAACTCTGACCCTGGCAGTAGCCAGCTCAGCAAGCTTATGTTTTTCACTAATGATTATCTGCTGGGTCAGGAAAAAGCATGTATCTTCCTTCCTCTGAGATAGTTGGCCTTGTGAATATTATCAGCACAGCTGCTAAAAGTTAATGTTGCAAGAAGGAACAAAGGAACGTATTAAGAACCAAACTGACTATTGTATTCAAGCAGGACTGAAACCTTGAAAGAGCAACATTTACAGAAAGACATTATAACTCACCAGGTGCCTTGCAAGGCTGTATTATTCTCATGGGAAAGTTTTTAAAAAGTATAACCTCAGCACTTTCTTTTGAATAGAATATTGTAGACTATAGTGATGTAAGTGCCCTGTGACTGACCACGTCAGTAAGGTGGGCAAAGCTGATTGTAAATACTATAAAAAGTTGATTACTTCCTGAATGTAATTAGTCAAAATTCTATACTTGCATTGTATAGTCTTTTGCCTCCTGGTGTACACTAGTAAAATGTTTTGAACTTGAACCTCCTGTATTATTGACTGTTATTTAAGAAAAACCTGATGATTTTACAGTCCGTTTTAATAATTTTGCTGACATTTTGGTCCTTCTTAGCCGGAATTCCCTTGGTAAGCTACAGATCAGAATACAACGGTGGTGGAGAAGCTGCAGGAGAAGTTACGTTCTTCTTGAAGTGAAAAGACCTCCGACTAAATTGTCGTGTAAAGAGGCTGGCCACTTTCTGATCTGTGGCTGAAGAGCGAAAACTGGCCCCAAGAAGAACGCAGTCATAAACGGGAGGCTCAGGTATGAAGAATTTCCCTCTTTGCTTTTGTTTTAGATCAGGGACCAGGCTACAGTATAATGTTACTAAGGTTTGTTTTAACAGATCAGGAACGAATTGCAGTACTGTATATTTGGTCATAGATCAGGAAAACAGAATAAAGTAGACAGTCATTATAGACAGGACTGAACAGAGGGAAGAAGATACCACGTGGTAAGAAAAGGGTTACGTAACAGTCTTTTTAAGACATGGGAAATCAGTGCACTCTAACTGATAATATATGCAATTGCAACGAGCAGATAATATCAGATACTATACAAAATGGGTTAACAAGTATGAATTTGATGGTAAATTAAACAAAATTTCGTTAGTTAAACTTTTAAATCAGTTAAAATCTGGAAGGTCAGGCAAAAACAACGACAGTTAGGCATTCCTTAGGCACATAGGTGGATTGAGGAAGTGAACCGAAGGGAACAGAAGATTAAAAATACAAAAGCATTACTTTTAGATAAAGAAGATAATAATACAGTAATCCTCCACCCCTCAGATACCTTTTCAGGATATGAAGCAGGAGGACAGGCCAGTCCTCCTCCACGATATCCTGAGATTGCAGGGGCTTTGAAACAACCATTCATAAGAGAACCTATTGAAACTAGATCCCGAACAAAACACTTAGGGATACAGATTTATATCAAATAGGAGAGATTCACTAGAAGAAAGTGAAGAAATCTGTCCACTAATCAGTACCGAACCCTCAAGCAGGACAGGAAGGACAGGACCCAACTCTCCTTGTGTATAGACCATGGAAGATATCCGAAAGCTACAGAGGAATCCCTCATCCAAAAATTAATCATGAGAAGTTTATACAAGATTTACAAGGTATGAGACTAAGTTACCACTTGAATGGGGAAGAAGTGGAGAAGGTAGTTAGACAAATTATAGGTCCAGACTGGCACATGATTTGTGGCACCTGGACGGACAGCTCAAGCCACTCCTACATAGTGGCCTTAGAGCTAGATACCAGAGTGAAAGGTCTTACAGACCGAATCTCTGAAAAATGGAAACCTAGAGCAGATTGGACTTGTATTAATCAATGCATACAACAAGATAATGAAACTGTAGATGGATACTATGGTAGATTATTGGAATGTTTTAATAACCATAGTGGTATGCCTATTCCTGAGAATCAGAAGAATGATAGTTCATATGAACAGCAGTTGAAAAATGCATTTTGAAAGGTTGTATTGCCCCTATTAGTAGTTTTATTACAAAACATATGATAGATCACAGTAGGCTACAAGCCCTACTAGAGTATGCTAGGCATGCTGAAAGACATTTTAATAGTAAAAAGAAGAAGAAAACGCAAGTCTTCCCAGCTGAGAACGGAGCAGAAGTCTTTGTAGTACAGTCAAACAAAAGGGTAAGAGAAATGCTCAGGCAAAACCTCAGAGGATTTAGAAGAAAGAAAAGGAAAGGTGAGTGCTTTAAGTGCGGCAAAAAGGACATTTGGATTGCAGGTCAAATAAAAGATGACTACCGAAGAAAAGATAAAGGTGATGAGGATTGACTATATGATAGTGATAATAATCAGAACTCATCAGGAAAGGTTAATAGACAAAAGAAAATGTAAATGTGGTAGAAGGGATAGAGGAAGTCCAAACAGATGCGGAGGATGATGAAAGTGAAGTTTTAGACTTAGCATTATTGAGCTTGGAGCTCTGTTTCACTTCTAGTGGAAGGAAGGAAGTGAAATTCTTGTGTGACTCAGGAGATACACCCTTCAAAGTTGCCAGAACACTCTGAATCACCTGACTATATATTAGTGAAAGCAGCAAATGGGCAGCTATATAGGGAACCACTTTCCCATGATATAGCAATAACTGACCCTATTTCAGGTATGACCCAGAAAAGTAAAATAGTGGTTTCTGCAAAATGTCCAGTAAACTTACTGGGAGAGACCTTATGCAGATTTTGGAATAGCAGTAGTTCCTACCATGGGTATGGAGGCACAGAGACAAATGGATACTTTTGTAGTGCGATCGGAGGGCAAAGCCTATTATTGGTACAGCCAGGACTTAGTTATGACTGGTCCAGGGGCAGTAACCAAAGAACTGATGAACGTAGCCATCAGTAAGGTATCCTCCCTTAACACTGATCAGCAGCATTTGTTACATTGTACTCTATACTACTGTAGCACACCAGGACCTGATAAGGAATATGAGCAAGAATTGTTTAGAAATTCGGCTAATAGACTACTATGAACCCTATATTGGGATACTGAGGGTAACAGTGTAGCAAGTTGTTCACTGCCTCAGGAATTCATGAAATTGTACAAATCAACAGACTGCCACATGTCAGTTTAACAAAACATAAAAGTGAGATGGGCAGATTTGGGTGAAAAAGTAACAAGATGGGAAAAACAAACTGATTTAGAATTATCAGAACAGGGTGTACAAAAACAAAATTGAATTGGTTAACACAAGCCGTCCAGCTGTACACTTACAACATAGTGAGGACAGCTGATTAGCATTTTACTAGAGGAAGAAGAAAAAGCCTTGTTTGATGTACCAAGCATTCTTTGGTCAACAGGGAAATCAGATGTGGGACTTATTCGACAGCAGGTCCAGTAACCATTACACGAAATCAGCCTTTAGACCACAAAAAGACAATACCCTTGAGGAAGGATGCAGAGCAGGGAATTCAGCCTATAATAGCAGCATTACTCAAGGAAGGAATACTGGTAGAATCTTTGGATTCACCATGTAATACCCTCTATTCCCTGTTAAAAAGCAAGCGGGGAATGGTGGATGGTACAGGATTTACAAGCTGTAAATGATGCAATAATACCTAGACACTTTATTAAACGACTTGAAGCCACAACAAAATATTTTACTGTAGTAGATATAAGTAACGCCTTCTTTTCAATACCTATACATCCTGATAGCCAGTATTGGTTTGCCTTTACATTTCAGGGTAAGATATACTTATACTCTGCTACCACAGAGATATTGTGAAAGTCCGGCGATATTTGCAGATACTACTTTATGTAGATGACATCCTGTTAGCAGCCCCTACCCAGCAGCAGTGTAGGGAAGATACAATTGCATTATTAAAACAAGAACAAGTTACAACTTTGGAGAAAACAGGTTAAATACTTGGGGTATGTGATATCCAAGGAAGGTAGAATACTAGATGAGGATAGAAAAACAGCAATTTTACAGGCACCCAAACCAACTACCAAGAAGGAAATTATGTCCTTCTTGGGAGCGACTAATTTTGTGAGTTGGATACGCTCCATTGGCTGATTTAATATTTAAAACACCAATGGCAGCACAAGATGTATTGCAATGGACACCTGAAGCAGAAACAGCTTTCTGCAGACTAAAACAATTGATAGCTTCATCATTAGTTTTAGGACTATTACCACAAAAGATTTTTCAAACTGTAGATTGTAAACAGGGATATAACTATTCATCACAGTTAGACCCAGTCAAGCAGTAGTCGCAGCTGCAATGGCAGTACAGGCTTCAGCCTCAATGGTGTTATTCCACCCTCTCACTTTGAGAGTGCCTCATGCAGTACTACAAGAAAAAATAGCATACCTGTCTCCTGCTAGGCATTTTTCTTGTATGACCATATTGCTGAGCCAACCTCATATGGCAATTGAACATTGTACAACATTAAACCCATCAATGGATGGCACACCACACAGTTGCCTGCAGAAAATTGAGCAAATAACTTCGCCTAGACAAGATCTTACTGATATACCTTTGGATGATGCTGAAGTAACATTTTATGTGGACGGCTCATGCAGAAAGGGTCCTACAGGGAAGAATCTAGTAGGGTATGCAGTAGTCACAGACACAAACATTTTAGAAACACAACCACTGCAGCATAACTTGTCTGCTCAAGCAGCAGAACGAAACAAATGTGTAAACATATATACTGATAGTCAGTATGCTTTTCTACAGTGCATGTTTTTGCACAGCAATGGAAGAACAGGGGAATGATAACATCCACTGGAAAACCAATTAATCATGCAACTTATTTTGAATTTATTGGATTCCATCCAATTACCTACCAAAGTAGCTATTTGTAAATGTGTAGCTCATGCAGCTTCAGACTCAGAAACTTTACTTTTGAATGAGGAATTACAACCATCAGAGATTTTAGATTTAGAAATGTTAAAAACAATGCAGACATTAGGACTGTACATCTCCAAAGAAAAGCCAATATTACCATCTAACTTATTTAGATATTTTGTTGAGCCATGGGCAGAGCCATGTCTCAACAAGTTAGTAAATAAAATATTTTTGTGCAGCATGTCACATTTGTAATAAACATCATGCACAAGGAGCATTCAAACCCAAGCAAGGAGTTTTCCTACACCACATACTATTTGTCTGGATTTCATAGAATTGAATAAATGTGAAGGGAAAAATACTGCTTAGTGATTATAGATATGTTTTCAAAATGGGTGATGCAGCAACAGTGGCAAAGGCCCTGGTAAAAGAAATAATTCCTAGATTTGGCATACCGAAAGAATCTATAGTGACAATGGGACACACTTTGTCAATCAGACAATCCAACAACTTTGGAAATTCTTTGGGATCTCCTTGAAAAATCATTGTGCTTACCACCCCAGTCTGCAGGACTGGTGGAGAGATATAATGGGATTTTGAAAATAAGTTAAGGAAGTTGATAAGTGAGACTCAGAAGAATTGGATTTGCTGTTTGCCTTTAGCATTGCTGAGCATGAGAACAGTTCCAAATGTAAAGGGCTTGACCCCTTTTGAAATAATATTTGGGAGGGCATATTATGTGCCACAATGGAAAGCTCTCATGCCTGCAGAGCTGGAGGCTGACAGCTCATTAGCTAGTCACATGAAGAAATTGTTAACCAATAAGACTGTTTTGCAGTTAAACTCTTTTTCAGATAAAGAACAAATGAAACCGGAAGCAGTGCTGACCCCAGGGTCCTGGGTTTGGTTGAAGGTTATCAAAAAGAAAAATTGGACAAGTCCGAAGTGGGAAGGTCCATACCAGGTACTACTGCAGTAAAGATTGCTGAGAGGTTGTCCTGGGTTCATCTGACACACTGTAAACTGGTAAAGAACTTTCAGCTTGATAAACATTTTGTAGCTGATGCACCACAAAAGCAGGATAGCCAGGAGCAAAGTGTATAAGAATGCAAATCAACCCCAAAGAAATTGTTTAACTGTCTTGCTAATTATACACCTATTGACTATGATTGTGGTGACTTGCCTTTTGTTGTGGTTTTTCTTGCATATAACCACACAAATGAAATTGACAAAACGTGATGAACTGTCTATAGACTGGCATCCAAACTTTAACACATACCTGGCCATGAAGCGTGTATATGTAGAGACTATAACTGCTGGGTTTGTACTGCTATACCAACAGCATATGGAGGACTTTTGATGTCCGCTGTCCCTTTGGGGATAAATGAAACTTGGGAAAATTTACATTTTGACACAGGTTCTGTGAGGTCACAGGACAAAGTTGCATTGTATTTACCCATTACACAGAAAGGAATTGTTTGTTTCTATAAAAATGATACACTCCAAGTTGGTTGGAGTAACTGTAACATAACTGTATCTTACAAATGCTATATTAAGGCCAAAGATAAAAGTACTAGTTGTAGCACAAATTATGATTCATATTTGAGCTTAATGAAAACAACAACAAAAGATGTGCAGAAAAATCCTGAATTGCATAAACAATTATCTGTTATAGACAAGAAAATGTTTCATTCAGAGTTAACATCAGTACTAAAGTAGAAAACTGTTATTTTGTTTGTGGGAAAAAGGCATATAAATGGTTACCTGAGAATTGGTCTGGCAGTTGTTTTTTGGGTTATCTGGTTCCAGCTATAAGGCATACTGCTGAATTACCTCTGGGTAAGATAGAGATGTAGCCCAAAGGACTGGGAACTCAGTCGAAAACCTGCTAATCCAGTGGGTAAGATCGAGGCTGGCTGGAAAGACCATTCATCCATGAAAGATAAAGAAAAATTAACTCATATGGACTTAAGTGACAGTGTTATACCCTGGGCTGGAATATTCCCAGCCTATGGAGCAGTCAAATCAATCTGGGAGCTGAGGAAATTGTCAAAACTTCTCGAAGTAATGAGTAATGCAACCTTTTCCACTCTCGAACTTGTAACTGATGAACTGAATGCAATGAGAACTGTTGTGCTACAAAACCAAATGGCTCTTGACTTCACCCTAGCGGCGAGAGGTGGTACATGCGCTTATCAAAGAAGAATGCTGTGCATACCAGATAATAAACATGAAATTAACGATCACCTAGAGGTAATACAGCAGGTATCGGCCATGACTGAACCAGGCCCAAACCCACTGATGAACTTTTTCCAGAGTCTGTTTGGTGGGTGGGGTTCAATCCTGATGAATATTTTGATTGCCATTTGTGTTGTTTTGCTCATACTAGGAGCATGTGTCTGTTGCGGGATACCCTGTATGAAAAGATTAGTTAGAGAATTTGTTGATATAACTGTAACTGAGACTATGTACCAAGACATTGAATTGGATTTATTAGTTCCAAATGAAATTCTTTCTGAAATGTAAAACAAATGACTTTCCTAGTTAAAAATCTCTGAGAGGAAAAGGCTAGGGAACGAAATGATGTTGTTTATGTTTCTGAATAGAATAAAAATAATTAAAAGGAGGGAGAATGTTAGAAAAATATGTACTTAAACATATATGAAGTGCCAGTTTAAAAGCAAATAGTATGTAATGCATTTGATTCTATTTTACAATATGGCAGTAAGAATGATCTTACATGTAATTGCTTGAAGCTTTGGAGCTGCAGTGTGATTGAACTCTGACCCTGGCAGTAGCCAGCTCAGCAAGCTTATGTTTTTCACTAATGATTATCTGCTGGGTCAGGAAAAAGCATGTATCTTCCTTCCTCTGAGATAGTTGACCTTGTGAATATTATCAGCACAGCTGCTAAAAGTTAATGTTGCAAGAAGGAACAAAGGAACGTATTAAGAACCAAACTGACTATTGTATTTGAACAGGACTGAAACCTTGAAAGAGCAACATTTACAGAAAGACATTATAACTGACCAGGTGCCTTGCAAGGCTGTATTATTCTCATGGGAAAGTTTTTAAAAAGTATAACCTCAGCACTTTCTTTTGAATAGAATATTGTAGACTATAGTGATGTAAGTGCCCTGTGACTGACCACGTCAGTAAGGTGGGCAAAGCTGATTGTAAATACTATAAAAAGTTGATTACTTCCTGAATGTAATTAGTCAAAATTCTATACTTGTATTGTATAGTCTTTTGCCTCCTGGTGTACACTAGTAAAACGTTTTGAACTTGAACCTCCTGTATTATTGACTGTTATTTAAGAAAAACCTGATGATTTTACAGTCTGTTTTAATAATTTTGCTGACACCCAAGAAGATAATCTTGCTGGCTCCAAATTGGCCTCGGCAGTTTTGGTATCCAACTCTAAAAAACCTATGCCTGGAACCCCCTTGGGTTTTACCTCAGTCTCCGAACCTTCTGTCCCAACATCAGGGTCAGGTTCTACACTCTCATGTCAGAACTCTCAGCTTGGCAGCCTGGTTAATCCAGGGCCTTTGATTTCTTCTGTACTGCCCAAGCAGGTTATGGATGTCATTTTAGAAGCCAGACGTCCTAGCACTAGAAAATCTTATGCAGGAAAATGGAAAAGATTTTGTTCCTGGATGCAGGCTCAGGATTCTGATCCCCTTCTTCCTAACATTACTTTAATTTTACTTTACTTGACAGATCTTTTACATAAGGGTCTCTCTTTCTCTTCCATTAAGATACATGCCTCTGCTATTTCTGCTCATTATAATACAGACCCTCCCATCTTTTCCCACCAGCTCATGTGACAGTTTCTCAGAGGAGCTAAGAACTTAAGACCTCCTAGATCTCCTCCTATTCCTGCTTGGGATCTCAACTATGTTTTGGAAAAACTAACCTTGCCTCCTTTTGAGCCTGCTGCCTCTTCTGACATCAAGTTTTTATCTTGGAAGACAGCCATCCTGTTAGCCCTTACCTCGGCCAGGAGAGTTTCAGAGTTGCAAGCTTTTATGGCTGTGGAGCCTTATATTATTTTTCATCAAGACAGGGTATCTTTGAGGACTAATCCTACCTTCATGCCTAAGGTGGTTTCCAAGGTGGCTTTAAATCAAACTATACACTTGCCAACCTTTTTCCCCACTCCTCAAAATAAGGGGGGAAGGATCTTACATTCCTTGGATGTGCACAGACAGCTACGTTTTTACCTGAACAGAACCAAGGACATCAGAAAATCAGATCAATTGCTTGTTTCTTATGCTTCAAGCTCCCAAGGTAAAGCCATTTCAAAACAGACCATTTCTAAATTGATAGCTCATGGAATCCTATTTTGTTATTCTAACCATGGAAAGCAAATCCCAGGGAGTATACAGACTCATTCCACCAGAGCTGCTGCCACTTCTGCGGCCTTCCTCAGGGGAGTTCCTACCAAGGACATTTTGGAAGCTGCAACTTGGAGTTCAGTGCATACATTTTCTAAGCACTACAATCTACCTCTCTACTCTAAGTCTAGGGAAGGCTTTGCCTCTGCAGTCATGCAGGGCCTTTTAGCCGCCCCCTTCCTCTCTATGACCACCTCCCTTTCTTTCAGCTTTGGGATTCTACCCTACAGTCATGACTGCAACAGTGAAACACAATGAACATAGTACAGTTGTGTACACCTACCATAAATGTAGATGTTCAAGTGTCTTCACTGTTGCAGTCTGGGTTTCCCTCCCTCCTGTCCCCTCTTATTTTTACTTTTGTGTATTTCCTTTTTTCACCATTCTTCTGAGGTGTATTTGCAAAGGTTATAGGACCTTTTTCATTTTGGGACTCCTGACATCTGGGGCAAGAAAAACTGGAGAAGATGGCGTTGGCTGTCAGCTTTATACTCCTGGCGCTCTGACGTCAGGGAGCATGGTTGAACAGCCGACACCGGACCCAGACTTTGGGATTCTGGTCGACCGAGGGCTGCCTGCTGGCAGGGGAGAACCCTACAGTCATGACTGTAACAGTGAAGACACTCGAACATCTACATTTATGGTAGGTGTACACAACTGTACTTTCTATCTGCTTTCCTGGAAGCAGCAGGTTGGCTATCAGAGAAACCACAGGCTGTGACAAATACATCCTCCAGTGCTTGCAAGCACTGGGGGTTGGGAGGAAGTTCTGGGAATTCCAACTGTAACATTTCAAAGGATTTTCTTAGGGACTGAGAATTTGAAATCTCAGTGTTTCCCACTGAAAACACAGGCAACATTCCAGAAATAGTCTCAGAAAAAGAACATCCTTGATAGGGAAATTCAGATAACATGCTCTCCTCTGAGTCTGAATCAGAATTCTGAGAAGAAAAACCTGCATCTGCCCCATCATGTTCCTCTCCAGATTCAATTCCTTGAATCACATCAGAAGACAAATCCCTTTTTCTTTTACCATAAACCACCTGATAAGAAGGGTCAATAGCCTTTTACAAGACCCTGAGCCAGATATAATAAAATATTTCTGTACAGTGAAACTGGCACAGGAGAAGGTACATGTTTAGCTTTCTGGGGGGCACAACATTCTGGTTTAGCAATGGCACCTTCCCTGCCCATTTTTCTAACTGCAGCAAAGGTGTCTCTTCCTTGCTCACTAAGCAGACCCCAACAGCTGCAGAGGACATGGCTAAACCCCAATCCATAGAGGCTGTAGGTGCAATACCAAGGGATATGGGGAAAAATAATAATGGTCTGAGGAACCAGCTTTGGCCACAGCTGTGTCAACCACATGTGGCTGAGGCACAATTCTAGTCTGCTGTGGTGGCAAAGGCTGTTTAGTAAACTTTTTCATTTTCTGGCTGGAAGAAGGACCAACAATGGGTTCGGTAGTATGCTCCATGGTTGAGCTGAAAATAGTGCCTCTTTCCTGAGAAAACTACCAGTACAAATCAATAAAAATATCAGCTTCTTTTTATCCTACTGGGTGCTGCACCTCCAAATTTTTGCTATGATTTTCTTCATTCTGTTATACAGCCTATTGGTGTTGTGATTCCATCAGGGTGGCTTGTTTTTTTCAGTTAGTTTTGTCCTTCTCCCTTTTGCCTTTGTGTAGCTTTCAACATGCTTGTGTAGGGTTTCTGTGAATAGGTCCATGTAAACAGCAGTATTCTCAGGGAGTTTGAAATTTTGCCAGATTATCAATTACTAGAAGGAAGTTATCCTTTGCGTAGTTTGTAAACATTCCAGGGTTAGCTGGGGTTCCAGGATTTATTTTTACTTCAAAGTAGACCATTTTTGGTCTGACCTGACTAGAGAAGAAATTACAGTAGGAGGTGTGTAGCACTCCCCCATATTAGTGAGGACCAGATCCAGG
This sequence comes from Protopterus annectens, assembly GCF_019279795.1. Classification (NCBI taxonomy): domain Eukaryota; kingdom Metazoa; phylum Chordata; order Ceratodontiformes; family Protopteridae; genus Protopterus; species Protopterus annectens. Next base: position 1,927,215,501 of record NC_056739.1, on the reverse strand, counting down.
ATGTTTGCATGCCTAGTCGGTGTATTGATATGCTGGTCCAGGAAGTTTGTGTTTACAAAACCAGAAATCTCTGTGCCTGCAAGTTTAGGGTCATATATGATTGCCAATTATTAGTGAGATAATTAAAGTCGCCCAAAAATATGGCATTAGATTTGAATGGTGGGCGTTTTTTATAATGTTATGGGTTTCCTGGGTATGGTATGGGATTTTGCCTATAGTGATTAGAACATGGAGAAGCTCATGTGCTTTGCCCTGTTTGACCAGCCTTGAGGCATATTTATTTTTGGTGTAAATTGAGACACCTCCACCTTTAGTCCCTGACTGTGTAGTAGCTGGTCCAAATGTGTGGAAGACATTATAGCATTGCACTGATGGTGTTCTTTCCATAACTTTAAACCATGTCTCATTGACTGCACAAACATCAGCATTCTCAAGGCTGAGGAGAGCTTGTAGGGAATTTAGGGATTTTATTTGTTTGTTTAGACTCTTAGCATTGAGCAGTAACACCTTTAGATTGTCTTGGTTTTGATTTGCTGTGTTGGAAGTACTTTCAGACTGGCATTGCCTAAAATAGGCACTATGAGGGAGGACAATATTCGAAAGCCTAGAAGCGAGATGTGCAGACAATCCCCTGACAAAGCAGCACCGTCTGTTGACCATCGCCTTCTATGCTGATAAATATTGCACCCCCTTAGAATGACACCAGAAACTAAGCCAATTATTAAGGTCAATCATCTTTTGTTTGTATTGTGGCATCATCCTTGGAGAAGGTAAAATGCTGCTCAGTGCTAATCTCATACCAGCCTAGGACACATATTCCAAGAACTTCATGATGTGTCTTCTTATATAGTGTAGGGAGGTATGTCCCGGGTCATTTACACCCACATGGACTATGATTGAGTCATACTGGTACTTGTGGTCCAGTGACCTGAGTATGCGTGTAATGTGGTGGATCCTAGCTCCTGATAAGCAACTGACCATGATTTTCTCCTTACTCAGCCTGGTGAGAGGGATGCACAATGAAGTCTCAAATGACTATAATGTTGGATTGTATGGGATTAGAAGTAGAGGCTCCATAAGATACGGCTGTATGTGTTGATGTGGGTGTTGTTTTTCAAAAGTACATATGGTACTGCTGAGGGTATTTATTATGTATACTTCATCTAGGAGATCTTTGGGGTTTAGGAAGGTTACATTTAAGTGCCTCACTGTATGCGAGTCTATATGTCTGCTTTGAACTGTCTGTAATGGGTGCAGTGTGTGTACTACTGACAACCTGATTGACATTAGGAGTGCTTTTATGTGAGAACTTTGCCTCCATTGACATTGTGTAAATACATTTCTCGCATATCATATCCATTTGTTTAAAAATTAACTCGTTATCAGTAAGCATGGAACAATTTCTGCACTGCCTCAGGATGTGCAGATCCACCAAGGTGGTAACAAAGATAAAGGGAAAGTTCATATCCATGGCAAAAGGCCCTTTTTTTATTGATTAGACAGTTGCAGTGAGAATATAAAGTAATGTCAGGAGTATCTATCTGGTTTGCAACTCTGGGGGCAGTGCTTGCCACTGTAAACTAGTTTCCCCTGTGTGCAACTAAGCATTGGTGAAATTTCAAGAGTGCTTTTACAGGAAAAATGTCAACTTAAGGTGTCTGAATCTATACAGGGCACTTATAAACACTTGAGGGGAAACTGATAAGTAGACTCTGATGATTTATGGATGAAGTATTGAAGGAGATATTCTGGAGTTAGGTTAGAAAGCAAGTAATCAAGCAGTACGTACTGAGGAGAATGAATTAGCTTTCCCAAGAATGATAAAAAAGAGAGGATTCACCACCTAATTGACTACTGCCTGGCTACTACTTCAGCTGGTCTCTGCACAGCTTCATGCTGCTGGTATATAATGCTCCTTTGCTTCTTCTCTCACTAGAAGCAAAACAACAACATCAATCCCAAGATGAGAAGCAGGCTATGAGCTCTTTGGTAACTAACAGTCTTATCCCAGATGATGAAAGGGTCTGTAGGCTTGTTGTAGCCTTTTCCCGGTAGATGCCTTGAACAGCAGCCAGACCAATCAGGAACTCCAAGCACAGGCACTCACTTTCCAATCAGAAATAGTCAGGAATCAATGCATTCTGCTCCTTCACTTACCAGGAGCAAAATATAAGCACAAATTCCAAACTGGTACCTATGAAGCAGTTACCAGGCTTTCTGGTTATCAGCAGTCTCCAGGAAATACTGTCCCTGAGCTCCTTCACTCACCAAGAACAAAACAGAGACACTAATCCCAAGATGACTACTAACAAGCAGAATGGAGGGTCTCCAATAATTGGTTGTCTAGGACTAGATGATGCAGATTTTAAAGGTAAGATGGCAAAATAGGTTAATACCCTAAGATTTACAGTGTACACTGAGCAGTTAGCTATGAAAGAGGGGTAACTTAAGCTTTAGCAATTTAAGTGGAGAGTCTCTAATTTTAAAAGAGCAAGATAGATTGGAAGGGGATGGGCACTTTGTAGTCTGGCTCTATGGAACGCAGTTGGATGGCTAATAAATTTAAATAGCTGAAGGGTAATAATTTCACAAAATGATAATTGTGTACTTACTCACAATAGCCAATGAAAAAGGAGAGGGAGGAAATATGTGTTCAAATTAACATAAGGAGCAGGCAGTTAGAAAGACAGTTGAGTTTAAAAAACACAACAGCAGGGTACAATGGTGGGAGGGTGAGGGAAATTTAGTTTTTCTGTGACTCACAAGAGACACAGCTGTGGCCTGTTTCCTAGTTTAAATTGTAATATATTTACATAATCTACATATATGCATAGCTTTACATATATCAGTATATAGTATCGTGAGTTAAACTCACCCACTTTTCCTGTTGGTGAAAATAGCCATCCCATCTGATTAAGATCCATCTGAGTAGCTCAGTCCAACAATGAATACTATTTTTCAGAAATGATTCAGTATTGGTACACAGTCATGTGTGTTCTCTTCCATGTTTCATAGACATTTCTGGTACACTGTCAAATCTTGTCTGTGTTTCAGCTGTATCACTGCTTCCTTGCAACTTTTCAGGATCACTGTACTTTGGGTATGCATACCACCTAACCATTTTGTGTATCCGTCCTTATGCAGTGCCTTCAGGTCTATATTACTTTGTCAAACTCACAGGAGTTCAAACAATGTAATATCAAACCAGGAAGTTCGAAATCCAAAATATACGAAAACACAGAACAGCAATTTGTTTCCCAGGGGGAAAAAATCGCCATTCTGGTACAAAAAAAAAAACACGTACACTTTAAACATACACTGATGTGGGGGGGTTTCACCTCCGCACCCCCCAATGTGGGGAGCTGTGGCCCCACACCCCCCATACTTAAATATAATAACTCCAAGATCGCACCACAGTGGAGGAAACAGCAAAGCCATGAAAACATACCACCAATTTTTTTCCGTGGGAAAGAAATCGGTGTTCTGTGGCTTCACTATTTTTGCATTTCGAACATATGGGTTCGATATTACAATGTTCAGACTCCTGTGAGTTCGACGTTGTAATATAGACCCATGCCTTCAGCCCCTTGGCCACTCCTGTAACAACAGGGCTCCCATACTGTGTTGTAGTATATGTGTATGCCAACACCTTTATCTTTCTGTTTATATATTTATAGTTTGGTTGCCATGTTGTCTTACTTAACCAAAACTCATTTACAGAAAAAGCCTAAAGAATAACTTCTTCTCAGTTGCAATCAAAGTTACAATAGCAATACACTATAGGTGACAATATAATATATTATAAACTGGAGAGATGAGTGATTAAATATATTCAGATATTTCTGTCTTTCAGTCTTACACAAAATTCTATCAATTTATGTACTCTTTTTGCTAGAGAAGGATGGAGAAGTGATAATAGAAGAAGAGTAGGATGTGGCTATAGAAAGCCAGGAAATGGTGAATAAAACAGAGTAATATTTAGGTGACTAAGAAGAAGGAAGTCAAGAAAAGAAATTAAACTCTGAAAAATAGAATAATTGAAAATCCAGTACAATATTGGGTGAAGAAAATGAGTAATAAAATTGAAAAGGGTAGGGATTCATTCAGACAATGCTGTCAAGCCACATCTAACTCTAGTAGTGACCACATAAGCAGGCACAGCCATCCCCAGAGTTTTCTAGGCAAGTAGGGGATAGAAGTAAATTACCGGGCCTTTCTTCTGTATCACACAAACCTACAGACAATTTGGAGTCACCGTTCTAACTACTGAATGTATTTGGGAAGAAACCCGAGTGCCCAGAAGACATCCAAGTTCCACATACAAGGCACCCCAGCGAAGAACCAAATTGGAGAACATCTTGCAGTAATGTAACAATACTACTCTCTGTAACTCTTTGCCTCTCTTTGGGTAGGGGCACAGATAAACTAAGCAAAGTAATTTCTAAAAATTTAAGATTGCTGGTACAGTGTAAGAGCATAGATTCTCTTGATCAGTTTGCTGATTTGAATAAAACAAAAAAGTGCTAAGATGTATTCTGTCTTTCCTGCAGCCATTAAATGAATTAAGAAGGGAACTGGAAATTTAATGAATGATTACTAGATTGTAAAAAAAAAAAAAAAAAAAGTGGTACTTTGAAGCAGTCATGCAATTCCATTACGGTTTAAGCATTTATTCTAGCACAGGAGTTGGCTATTCACCTTGAATATATTCTTGCTAGTTTGAGTCTTTATATTGTTGGGCAACTTGTTTTATATTTTCTGTGGAATTGCATAAAACCATATCACTGAAGCTTTGTGACTTTTGATGAAGCTGATTTTTTTTGAGTAAGGAGGTTGTAATTTCCTTCTGGGGTTCCGATACATTATGTTAGGACAGACAGAACAGGATATGAGGACATGTAGGTAGGGCAATAGTAATAAAAAAGAAGAGGCCATTCTAGATTTCTGTCTGGCAAATGGCTTGATGGTGGCCAGTGCATGGTTCAGCAAGAGAGACAGTCACATACAAAAGTAGCCAACATGAACCTCAGGTAGACCTCCTGCTAGTAAGGAAAGGACACTGGGGTAGAATCAGCGATTGTAAAGTCATCCCAGTGAAATAGCTGGCCCACAGCATAAACCACTGGTTGCCACAATCAGTTACAAGCAGTTGTCAGAGAAGGCTCTAAGGTCAACAGAGACCAGGCTGAAGACATGGAAGTTGACTGGAGAGAAAGAACAACAGTTCAAGGAATTACTCAAAGCTCTAGCACCTCAAGAAGAAGAGGAAATAGTAGGAGTTAAAGAAGAAGAAGAATAGCAGCACCTCAAAACAGCACGTGTAAGAGCTACAGAACAGAGATGCAACTGAGCCAGGTATGGAAATAAGGTAAGTATGAAAAGGTGGTGGTGGTGGAATTCAGAAGTGCAGGAAATCATTGAATGAATAAAGGAGTGCAGGAAAAAGAAGGGATTAGAAAAGACAGACCAGGCTAGGAAGGAATATTGGTTGGCTAACAAAGAGGCTAAAAGAGGAGTTGAGATAGCTAAGAACAAGGTATCAGAGGCACTCTACCAACTTCTGGAAAGTGACTCAGTGGATGACATGAATAAACTCTATCAGGTTGCAAGTCAAAGATAGAAAGATAAAAGAAGATAATCAAACTTCATAAGGGATGCCAGCAACAACCTGTTCACAAGTCCAGAAGACATCAACAGCAGATGGAAGGAGTACTTCAAACAACTTCTGAATGAAGAAAAAAATACAGAAGCTGTACTGCCCCAGACACAGTCCATGGTTAGAGAAGAGGGGGAGCCCACTCTAGAAGAAGTAAGAACAACACTAAGGAACATGAAGTCAGGGGAAAACAGTAGGCTCAGATGAGGTCACAGCAGATATGATTAAGAAATTGGGTAAGATAGGGGAAAATGGCTCCTGATGGTTCTCATAACAGTATGCAGAGAAAGATGTAGCCCAGTTGACTGGAGAATAACCATACTAGTTCCAGTGTTCAAGAACAAAAGGGGTCTTTCATAACTGTGGGCAGTATAGAGGCATCAAACTCCTATCACATGAATGTTCTGGGGAGGGTGAATGATAAACAAATACGCAGAGTAATAGAATGTAAGATGGGAAATAAGCAGTTCAGATTCAGATCAAGATGCAGCACAACCAATCCAATATTTGCAGTGAGACAGATGCTTGAGAAGAAGCTAGAAATGGGGAAAGAGTCCAACTGGATATTCCTAGACCTGCAGAAAGCATATGACAAGGTCCCAAGAAAGCTGATTTGGGCAGTCATGCGATGGTTCGAAGTCCCAGAAACATTGGTAGAATTAGTGCAAGCTATGACTCAAGTATGAAGAGTGTTTGGTCTTACAGAAGGGTTCCCAGTGGGAGTGGGTATGCATCAGGGTTCAGCTCTGAGCCCACTGACGTTCATAATGATGATAGACTACATTAGTAAACAGGTCAGAGGAGACCAATCAACAAAGCTGCTGTATGGAGAAGATGTGGCATTATAAGCAGACTCTAAGCAAGAATTTCAGCAAAGGGTAGGGGAATGGAATGCAAAACTGAAGTCATGTGGGATGAAACTTAGCACAGATAAGACAGTTGTAATAACAGCAAATGAGGGAAATCAGAAGTAGCTGAAAATTGAGATAAAAGGGAAAACAATGGAACAGGTTAACAGCTTCAAGTATCTTGAAGGGGTGGTAGAGGAGAATGGAACTCTGAATGCAGAGGTCAAAGCTAGAATCAGTGGGGCTGCAGCCAACTGGAACAGAGTGTCAGGGGTAGTGTATGACAGAAGAATGCCAAAGAACCTAAAAAGTAAGGTATATAAAACATTGGTGCCACCAGAACTACTGTATGGTACAGAAACCTGAACAGTAAAAGCAGAGCAGTTGAGGCAGATAGAGGTGATGGAGATGAAATGCCTGAGATAGGTGGTAGGATGCACACTGTAGTTTAGTTGAAGAAATGAGGACATAAGAGCAGAAAACAAAGTAGCTCCATTTACAGAGAAGGTAAAACAGAACAGATTATGGTGGTTTGGGCACACGTGCAGGAAAGCAGAAGAAAATCTAGTGAAGAATATTTGGGACAGACAAGAAGAAGGCAAGAAGAAATTAGGGTATCCAGCAAAGAGGTGGATGGATTTTGTGAGAGAAGAGCTGCGACAATCAAGCATGAGTGTCGAATAAAGTAGGAGAGTGGCATTGAATAGGGAGAGATGGTGACTAGTGACATGACACCCAGACCCCATGGAGAAAATGGGGAAAAAGGGGTTGATGATGATATGCTGAATGATTACTTAGATATGGTCTGGGAGTGCTATGAAAAAGAGTGAAAGCATGTCTTAATTGGATATACTGCATTTGTATGATTCAGATATATGAAGTTATAAACCCTGATTCACTTGCCTACTTTTTACATGATTCAATTTTGTTATGAGTTTTTAAATAAGATGGTGAATTTGATTGCACCAATCCACATTAGAGAGTAATAGTGCAGAAGCCAATTTGATTCTTTTTGGGTACAAGAAGGCTTTGATTCTGAGTAGACATCTCATAGTCTGATTACATTATTTAATTGTATATCCAGGTGTTTATCCATAAATAGAAAATTGTCTTTTTTCTTGATTGCTAGAAACTTGTTTACAATTTTGTGACAGTTTCACAGATGTATTATGCAATTATTATGCTATCTATGTTTGGTCTTACACATTCTCTTTTACTAGTGTAATTTACATGCAAATGCCTGGACTTTAGTTATATCTGCATTTTATTTCAACTTTTCTGACAGTTCCTAGATGTTGTTTGGATAATGTATTCTGTTTTACTGTTCTGGTTTGCATGATAGGTCCTGGGAACTGATCCAAGTGCATTGTGTCATGTTTCTGGTCATTATTATAGACTATTTCAAAATAACTTGCACAAGTGTTAGAAAGGCTCTATAGATGCATGACAGGAATGTCACTGAAGTGCTCCTCCCAGATGTCACTATGTTATTTCTCTGACCTTCCATACAGAGGTATACCATGAGATATTTTAGAACAATCTCATCTTGCTACAGATTATATTGCATACTTAACTGCATTAAATTTGTTTGCCACTTTCCTTGGTGTAGTGTGTCATATCTCAGTGTTGTACTGTCTTCTCTCTCACATTATATTATATTGCTATAGCCATTATTTGTTTAAATGGCAGCATTGTATAGCTTTCTGGATTAGCACAAAACGTACACTGTCATTTCTTATGTTAATGGATCCTAGCATGTGTCAAACTATAAAAAAGTCAGCACTAAAACTGATAAGTAACCACAAAAAGACAGACCAGCTCTCACAGTTGGAGCAAACAGTATTTAATCCTCCAGTAACACCGGAAAGTGCCAAATACACAAAATTACTAAAAATTCTTAAAAAACTTTTAAGTGCTTTTCGTTTGTCATGAGACAAACTTCCTCAGAAAGTAAAAAATAAACTCAGTAACCAAACTTTTAAATAAAAAAGTGCGGGAAAACACAAAACTTTTAAAGTTATACATACATATAAATAGAAAAACTTGAAATATATTGTCATCACTTTAAAACACATATTAAATGAGAACTATACATAGTAAATGAAAAAACCTGATCTCCCTTTAATAAACTGTATATAAGAAAAACTATGTATCAAGGCAACCTACTGTTATTATAGCAAAACTATATATGTGTTTAGATAATTTATCTTTGTAGACTCTTTAATTTGAGTATACAAGAGATGGAACAAGTCTCGTTCAAACCCGGAAAGTTGAAAGCATTCAACTTGATCTGCCATAACAATTCTAGTTCCTCCAGTTTGAATGAAGCAGGGCCACCTCTTCCATCCTGGATGTATTGATGTATGACCAAGAATTTGAATTTATGTCCAGGAGATGAGTGGAGATGTTTAGCCAAAGCATTGTCAAGTTTATTGTGTGACATAGCATATTGATGTTCATAGACTCTGTCCCTAAGCCGGCGCTCAGTTTTGCCTACATAGAATGCAAAACAATCAGAGCATTTGGCTAAGTAAACTAAGAATTTGCTGTTACAGTTGAATTTATATTTCAACTTATAACGGTTGCCATTAATGGTAAATTGATTAGTGCAGTCTATGTATCTACAAAAGTTACAATTCTCACACTTAAACATACCCGTTGTTCTAGGGATAGGCTTATTACCATTCTCGAAAAATTTTTTAATGTTTTTACCCTTACCAAAAACAAAATGTGGTTTTGAACCCAAGAAGTCAAAAATAGATGCATTACTCCTAAACAATTCCCAGTTTTTTAATAAAATTCCTATAATAGATTTCGATTGAGAATTAAATGTTGTTATGAATGAACGTTGAAAGGTTTGTTCTATACCTAAACTAGAAACCTCTTGTAAGGTAGTACTTTGCTCATCAAAGGGTACTTCCTCGACCAACAAGTGGTTTGGATTAAGCAGTGGTTGAAACTGTTTAGATAGTCTTTTAAATTTCACTTCTTCAATGAGTGTATCGACTAACGGCTCCGGATAGCCACGATGTAAAAACATATGTTTCAAGAGGTTGCATTCATTAATAAAGTCATGTTGTAAACTACAAATACATGAAGCCCTCACTAACTGTCCCTTTACGACCGATCTTTTTTGGTGGAAAGGGTGGCAGCTCGAAAAATGTAAGAAAGAGTTGGAATAAGTTGGTTTTCTATATACCTGAGTGGTGAAACAACCCAAACTCAAATTTTTAACTAAAAAAATGTCCAAGTAGGCAATAGAATTAACATTGAACGTAAAAGTAAACTGTAGAAAATTAGTAGAAGAATTGAAATAATTAACAATTTCCATGGCCAGTGGTTCATCGCCATTCAAAAGGATAAAAATGTCGTCAAGAAATCGGGTATAATAGATAATAGCATCCGGTCTGTAAGCCGATGAGAAGACAAACTGGGACTCCCATTGGGCCATGACCAGATTGGCCACACTGGCTCCACATGGGGAGCCCATGTCTAAACCAATTTTTTGAAGAAAAAACTTATTATCAAACATAAAATAATTATTAGTTAAAATCAAATCAAGCATTTCAGAAATTAAAGAAATATCAGATGATGAAGCTCCATGCTTTCTCATTGAGTCAGCCACCCATTCGATCGCAATATCATGAGGGATACAGGTATAGAGATCTTTGACGTCAATTGTCAAAAAATTGAAGTCACTATTGAAAGCTAACTCATTGATCTTTGACAAAAAAGACCAAGAGTCTTTACATATTTGGAGCTCAAGGGCCACGTATTTTTGCAGCATAACGTCCACTACTTTTGAAATGGCATAGGTAGGGGAACCACGACCATCAATGAGTGGTCTCATAGGGGGTTTTTTTTCATCTTTGTGGATTTTAGGTATCCAAAACAACGTTGGGTACCTAGGAAAGATAGTGCACATGTAACTGAATGTAGATTGGTCAATACGACCGTCTATAAAAAAATCATAGATAGATGATTTTATAATGTTATAGGCCCTGTTCACTTCAGACCTAGAACTAACCTGGTATGTCTCATTATCAAGGAGAGCTAACATGCGAACTGTATAGTCAAGATTATCAAACACCACAAAGCCTCCCCCTTTGTCAGGTTTACAAATTCTGATGTCCTGAGATTGTATATAGTTCAAAAAGTCCCTTTCTAGACCGGAGAAGTTCCCCTTAATACTCCTTTTACTGGTAGCTAAATTCCTCAAATCAAGTTCACATACTTGTTCAAAAATTTGAAGAAGTGGATGCAAAGGTGGATTAAAAGTGCTATGTACATGGAACTGACTTCTCACTACAGGGTCATTATTATTCATAAAAAATAAACCTAAATTTAGCTTCCTAGTGAAAACTTTAAGCTCCAAAATGGTCCTACTAATGTCCATATTAGTCCAAGGGACATAAGTATACCCCTTTGATAAAAAATCAACAAGGTCCGTAGTTAAAACACTGTCAGAAAAGTTATAAACTTTAAAGTCATTATCCTTGTTGAGTATTATAGATGGATGCACAGTAACAGGTTCGTTAACAAGTGGTTCAACAGTATCAATGGTGTAATCACTTCCATCTTGTGAACCATTCACCTCCAAAACATTATTGTCAGACACAAGGCAAGAAGTCAAAGACACAGGTGAAGAAGTCAATAACTCACAAGGAAGCAAAGGGAGTGACTCGGACAAACAAGACAGTAACCCCTCTTCTTCTATGGAAACCAGCCCATCATCACCAGGAAGAACCAGGTTCACCTTGGTGGTTTCTGTCCCTTCTGTTGCTTCGGCCTGGCACCCATTAAGTTGTAATTGCGAAAACCCTGTTGGTTTCTATTATAATTATCAACAGGGTCACGCTGCTGTTGACCGAGTTGGTTATACTGCCTAGAGTTATAGTTGTAATTTACTCTAGAAGAGTTCAAGTCTTTCACTCCTTCGAGGAGGTTCTTGACAAGGTTCATTAGGAAGTGTCACTAAACTAGTAGGACAAAAATCAGTATCAGATGGTTGTCTAGGTTGCCTAATTGTCTGAGTGACAACCTAAGCAGAAGGTATAACATCTGCCACAAAATTCGTATGTAACTCATTAGAAGACATTTCAAACAATGAATATCCCAGTTGCCAAATCTGTGCTGGTGGAGGAGGTGGATAAGCGAGACCTTTTTTATAGGCCAAACTGTCTCACTCAAGTTTTTTAAACTTGTTGTTATTTAACTTAGAGAGATGCTGATTAATACTTGAAAAAATTCTATTATAATCAAATTTATATCTCTCAAACTGCGCATCTTTAAGCACTTTAGCATCCACACCTTTAACAAAGGTTAAAATTTTATCAGCCATTAGAGAATAGTGTTTAATCATTACTTCTAACAGCTCAAACCCTTGCCAGTCAAACAGATTAATCAGTTCCAAATGGAAGGGAGAATCTTTAATAAGACCCGTCGGGTACTGTACTCTACGTAACCCTTTGGGGATAATTTTCTGCTGAAGACACTCTTTAAAGTATGCAACTTCAAGTTGCGTCTTTTTATATTTAAGTAACAAGTTATCTAACAGTTTTAACTTAGCAACAATGTCAGTTTCAGAAATATTCCCTTCAGCTACATGGTTAGATGAAACATGGGAACTTTGTTCAGGACCAAAATGAAAACTGTTGTTCAACCATGCCGTAAGCGAAAAAGTGTTCTCATCATTGATCTGTAAAACATTAGATGTTAACCCTTTCCTTTGAGTATAATTCAAATCAAGAGTCGGGTTACTTACAGGAGTCAGTGTAAGTTGAAAAATAGCAGGTAAACCATCAAAAGAAGCTGTCAGTACAATAACGTTCAATGATGAGGCAGGCCCCGTTGACTGCTGAGCCTGAGCAGTAACATTTTAAGTTGAAACAAGGCTCACTGGCCACTGTGCTGGAGTAGGTGTACCCTCATCAATAACGCGTACGACTTGCTGCTCGTCTTGTTGTTCAGAATGATGGTCAGTTAACAAAAATCGCTGATTTTGATTAACAAGTATGCCACTAGTTTTTGGTGAAGCATGAGTGTTCATGAGTTCAATACCCTGCTCAGGGTTTGAAATTGTAACATTGGTTCCCCGCACCTCCGTATCATTCACAAGAGAAGCGTGTTTCTCGTCTGGCTGAGCCAAACGTTTACTGATGAGTTCAATTTCATTAAACAATGCAGATAATAGCCTGCTGACAGAATCACCATCGGGTGTCCTTAGATTACCGGACAGGTCAGCCACAGAAGAAAGACAAAGCTCGTTGTTGATACCCGACAGAGGCTGTGCTGGTTGAGCTTCCAAAACAGAGAGAGCCGGAGAGTCAGACGCCATAACAAACAACAAAAAAGCCGGCACTAAAACTGATAAGTAACCACAAAAAGACAGACCAGCTCTCACAGTTGGAGCAAACAGTATTTAATCCTCCAGTAACACTGGAAAGTGCCAAATACACAAAATTACTAAAAATTCTTAAAAAACTTTTAAGCGCTTTTCATTTGTTATGAGACATTTAATATGTGTTTTAAAGTGATGACAATGTATTTCAAGTTTTTCTATTTATATGTATGTATAACTTTAAAAGTTTTGTGTTTTCCTGCACTTTTTTATTTAAAAGTTTGGTTACTGAGTTTATTTTTTAATTTCTGAGGAAGTTTGTCTCATGACAAACGAAAAGCGCTTAAAAGTTTTTTAAGAATTTTTAGTAATTTTGTGTATTTGGCACTTTCCGGTGTTACTGGAGGATTAAATACTGTTTGCTCCAACTGTGAGAGCTGGTCTGTCTTTTTGTGGTTACTTATCAGTTTTAGTGCCGGCTTTTTTGTTGTTTGTTATGGCGTCTGACTCCCCGGCTCTCTCTGTTTTGGAAGCTCAACCAGCACAGCCTCTGTCGGGTATCAACAACGAGCTTTGTCTTTCTTCTGTGGCTGACCTGTCCGGTAATCTAAGGACACCCGATGGTGATTCTGTCAGCAGGCTATTATCTGCATTGTTTAATAAAATTGAACTCATCAGTAAACGTTTGGATCAGCTAGACGAGAAACACGCTTCTCTTGTGAATGATTTCTCGCTCCGGCTGGTGCGAGATACGGAGGTGCGGGGAACCAATGTTACAATTTCAAACCCTGAGCAGGGTATTGAACTCATGAACACTCATGCTTCACCAAAAACTAGTGGCATACTTGTTAATCAAAATCAGCGATTTTTGTTAACTGACCATCATTCTGAAGAACAAGACGAGCAGCAAGTCGTACGCGTTATTGATGAGGGTACACCTACTCCAGCACAGCGGCCAGTGAGCCTTGTTTCAACTTCAAATGTTACTGCTCAGGCTCAACAGTCAACGGGGCCTGCCTCATCATCGAACGTTATTGTACCGACAGCTTCTTTTGATGGTTTACCTACTATTTTTCAACTTACACCGACTCCTGTAAGTAACCCGACTCTTGATTTGAATTATACTCAAAGGAAAGGGTTAACATCTAATGGTTTACAGATCAATGATGAGAACACTTTTTCGCTTACGGCATGGTTGAACAACAGTTTTCATTTTGGTCCTGAACAAAGTTCCCATGTTTCATCTAACCATGTAGCTGAAGGGAATATTTCTGAGATTGATATTGTTGCTAATTTGAAATTGTTAGATAACTTGTTACTTAAATATAAAAAGACGCAACTTGAAGTTGCATACTTTAAAGAGTGTCTTCAGCAGAAAATTATCCCCAAAGGGTTACGTAGAGTACAGTACCCGACGGGGCTTGTTAAAGACTCTCCCTTCCATTTGGAACTGATTAACCTGTTTGATCAGCAAGGGTTCGAGCTGTTAGAACTAATGATTAAACACTATTCTCTAATGGCTGATAAAATTTTAACTTTTGTTAAAGATGTGGACGCTAAAGTGCTTAAAGATGTGCAGTTTGAGAGATATAAATTTGATTATAATAGAATTTTTTCAAGTATTAATCAACATCTCTCTAAGTTAAATAACAACAAGTATAAAAAACTTGAGCGAGACTGTTTGGCTTATAAAAAAGGTCTCGCTTATCCACCTCCTCCACCAGCACAGATTTGGCAACTGGGATTTTCACTATTTGAAATGTCTTCTAATGACTTACACACAAATTTTGTGGCAGATGTTTCACCTTCTGCTCAGGTTGTCACTCAGACAATTAGGCAACCTAGACAATCATCTGATATTGATTTTTGTCCTACTAGTTCAGTGACACTACCTGATGAACCCTGTCAAGAACCTCCTCGAAGGAGTGAAAGACTTATGAACTCTTCTAGAGTTAATTACAACTATAACTCTAGGCAGCATAATCAACTTGGCCAACAGCAGCGTGACCCTGTTGATAATTATAATAGACACCAACAGGGTTTTTGCAATTACAACTTAATGGGTGCCAAGCCGAAGCAACAGAAGGGACAGAAACCACCAAGGTGAACTTGGTTCTTCCTGGTTACGTTGAGCTGGTTTCCATAGAAGAGGAGGGTTTATTGTCTTGTTTGTCCGAGTCACTTCCTTTGCTTCCTTGTGAATTTTTGTCTTCTTCACCTGTGTCAACAACTTCTTGCCTTGTTTTTGACAATAATGTTTTAGAGGTGAATGGTTCACATGATGGAAGTGATTACATTATTGATTCTGTTAAACCACCTGTTAATGAACTTGTTACTGAGTGTCCATCTGTAATACTGAACAAGGATAAGGACTTTAAAGTTTATAACTTTTTGACAGTGTTTTAACTACGGACCTTCTTGATTTTTTATCAAAGGGATATACTTATGTCCCTTGGACTAACATGGACATTAGTAGGACCATTTTGGAGCTTAAAGTTTTTACTAGGAAGCTTAATTTAGGTTTATTTTTCATGAATAATAATGACCCTGTAGTAAGAAGTCAGTTCCATGTACATAGCACTTTTAATCCACCTTTGCATCCACTTCTTCAAATTTTTGAACAAGTATGTGAACTCGATTTGAGGAATTTAGCTACTTATAAAAGGGCTATTAAGGGGAACTTCTCCGGCCTAGAAAGGGAATTTTTGAGTTATATACAATCTCAGGATATCAGAATTTGTAAACCTGATAAAGGGGGAGGCTTTGTGGTGTTTGATAATCTTGATTACACAGTTCGCATGTTAGCTCTCCTAGACAATGTGACATACCAGGTTAGTTCTAGGTCTGAAGTGAACAGGGCCTATAACCTTATAAAATCATGTATCTATGATTTTTTTTATAGACGGTCGTATTGACCAATCTACGTTCAATTACATATGCACTATCTTTCCTAGGTACCCAGCGTTGTTTGAGATACCTAAAATCCACAAAGATGAAAAAAAAAACCCTATGAGACCACTAATTGATGGTCGTGGTTCCCCTACCTATGCCATTTCAAAAGTAGTGGACGTTATGCTGCAAAAATACGTGGCCCTTGAGCTCCAAATATGTAAAGACTCTTGGTCTTTTTTGTCAAAGATCAATGAGTTAGCTTTCAATAGTGACTACAATTTTTTGACAATTAACATCAAAGATCTCTATACCTGTATCCCTCACGATATTGTGATCGAATGGATGGCTGACTCAATGAGAAAGCATGGAGCTTCATCATCTGATATTTCTTTAATTTCTGAAATGCTTGATTTGATTTTAACTAATAATTATTTTATGTTTGATAATAAGTTTTTTCTTCAAAAAATTGGTTTAGCCATGCGCTCCCCATGTGGAGCCAGTGTGGCCAATCTGGTCATGGCCCAATGGGAGTCCCAGTTTGTCTTCTCATCGGCTTACAGACCGGATGCTATTATCTATTATACCCAATTTCTTGATGAAATTTTTATCCTTTTGAATGGCGATGAACCACTGGCCATGGATATTGTTAATTATTTCAATTCTTCAACTAATTTTTTACAGTTTACTTTTACGTTTAATGTTAACTCTATTGCTTACTTGGATATTTTTTTAGTTAAAAATTTGAGTTTGGGTTGT
The DNA here is from genome assembly GCF_019279795.1 of Protopterus annectens. Taxonomy (NCBI): domain Eukaryota; kingdom Metazoa; phylum Chordata; order Ceratodontiformes; family Protopteridae; genus Protopterus; species Protopterus annectens. The sequence goes on along the minus strand of NC_056739.1, from coordinate 1,927,199,009 downwards.
TTCACCGCTCAGGTATATAGAAAACCAACTTATTCCAACTCTTTCTTACATTTTTCGAGCTGCCACCCTTTCCACCAAAAAAGATCGGTCATAAAGGGCCAGTTAGTGAGGGCTTCATGTATTTGTAGATAACAACACGACTTTATTAATGAATGCAACCTCTTGAAACATATGTTTTTACATCGCGGCTATCACTCATTGAAGAAGTGAAATTTAAAAGACTATCTAACCAGTTTCAACCCCTGCTTAATCCAATCCACTTGTTGGTCTTTGATGAGCAAAGTACTACCTTACAACAGGTTTCTAGTTTAGGTATAGAACAAACCTTTCAATGTTCATTCATAACATTTAATTCTCAATCGAAATCTGTTATAGGAATTTTATTAAAAAACTGGGAATTGTTTAGCAGTAATGCATCTATTTTTGACTTCTTGGGTTCAAAACCACATTTTGTTTTTGGTAAGGGTAAAAACATTAAAATTTTTTTCGAGAATGGTAATAAGCCTATCCCTAGAAAAACGGGTATGTTTAAGTGTGAGAATTGTAACTTTTGTAGATACATAGACTGCACTAATCAATTTACCATTAATGGCAACCGTTATAAGTTGAAATATAAATTCAACTGTAACAGCAAATTCTTAGTTTACTTAGCCAAATGCTCTGATTGTTTTGCATTCTATGTAGGCAAAACTGAGCGCCGGCTTAGGGACAGAGTCTATGAGCATCAATATGCTATGTCACACAATAAACTTGACAATGCTTTGGCTAAACATCTCCACTCATCTCTTGGACATAAATTCAAATTCTTGGTCATAGATCAATACATCCAGGATGGAAGAGGTGGTCCTGCTTCATTCAAACTGGAGGAACTAGAACTGTTATGGCAGATCAAGTTGAATGCTTTCAACTTTCCGGGTTTGAACGAGACTTGTTCCATCTCTTGTATAATCAAATTAAAGAGTCTACAAAGATAAATTATCTTTACACATATATAGTTTTGCTATAATAACAGTAGGTTGCCTTGATACATAGTTTTTCTTATATACAGTTTATTAAAGGGAGATCAGTTTTTTTCATTTACTATGTATAGTTCTCATTTAATATGTGTTTTAAAGTGATGACAATATATTTCAAGTTTTTCTATTTACATGTATGTATAACTTTAAAAGTTTTGTGTTTTCCTGCACGTTTTTATTTAAAAATTTAGTTACTGAGTTTATTTTTTACTTTCTGAGGAAGTTTGTCTCATAACAAACGAAAAGCGCTTAAAAGTTTTTTAAGAATTTTTAGTAATTTTGTGTATTTGGCACTTTCCGGTGTTACTGGAGGATTAAATACTGTTTGCTCCAACTGTGAGAGCTGGTCTGTCTTTTTGTGGTTACTTATGTGTCAAACTATACTTGTCATTTTTCAGACAAGTTAATGTGACCTACAAGGAAATGTTCACTTTATCGTACTCTTCTTTGTAAGCCAAGCTTATAAGATGTTATGCCTAAGATCTGGGACATAAATATTCAGACTCACCAAAGCTTAGACTCTCTATATATTTTTGTGACTGCAGCCACACAACTGTCACAATGCTTCAGTAGTTTTATTATTAGCTATTGTGGTGCTGCGGTAGCGTTGTCGCCTCACAAAAAGACGTCCTGTTCAATTCTCCTCCAGAGCGTCTTCTTTGTGGAGACATGCGTGAATGGGCGTACTCTCATTGAAGGTTGTACATCAGGGCCGGCAACTCGGCATGTAAAAATCTACTGCCAGTCATTAGCGGACCGGAGTTCCACTGTGGCAACTCCTAACCGGGAAAAGCCGAAAGACACAACAACAACAACAGCAACAATACAAAATTCTTACACAAACAATCTTAAAGGTGTGTCACCAAATTCCACCTAATATTTTTAATGGTAGTAAATATTATGTCAAACTATATAGCATTACCAAAGTTATGTACATTAGCAAACAAGCACAGCGTGTGCTTAACTAAGAGGTTTCTTTCTCATATTTGCAGTATGATGTACCTTTCATTTTAGCATTCTGAATATATGTTAAAAACCCTAACCTATCGGATGCATATCTTATCTATAACCTTCTTGTATGCTCCACAGCTGTTCTCCTATATGCTCTTAAATCATTATCCCCTGTTTTATTACACTTCCATTTCACCATTATCTTCTGTCCTTTAGGTATAATACTCTCCTAGGTGGAGCAAATGGGCATTTCTTCACGTCTCCATCCTCACTCCTTTCCCCATCACAAAATACGACAAACCTAATTTCTCAGAACTGGTTTCCCAACTACATTCCCACTTTGAGATGTGGCTTTCCCATAAATTCCTAATCACTTCTCTCTCCCAAAGCATATGCACAATATCTGCAGTACCTTTACAACATTTCCAAGACTTCCAATGCACATTCTTCTATAATTTGCTTAATTGTTCGGGAATTCTAAACAACAGTGCAAAATCTGGATCTTTTGATCCTATTCTACTGGTACAGATCTACATTACTGACCTGTATTAGTGGTTCTTCTCACTCTGGCTGAGAACAGTCCAGTCTCTCCACTCCAAATTAGCCTAAGCCACTTCATTGCCTGACTATATGTATGGCAAACCAAAACCTTATAGAATTTCACACACCTAGGATCATATTCAGCAGCTTCAACATCTAATGCATTCGCAGTCTCTAGACCGTTATCTTAAATATGCATCAATATACACCCTCTATTAATCAGTCTGAATGACTATTATAGGGAGGTCAAATTGTTCTATAAATGTTTCCAAAAACAACTTTTTTCATTCTTTCTTTAACATAAAGTTGCAAAATTCTTTAACCCCTTTATCTTCCATTTCCTCCAATCTACCATGTGACTTTCCACCAAGGGTGCTGTTTTTTTTATACAACAAGCTTGATAAGGTCATTTTATGATCCCCTTTCAGTCCACTCCTTTCTCAGAATTTCTTAAGCAGATTTGTTTAGCTGAATCAGTCCAGAAGATCTATTTATTACTTCTCCATTTCCCTTACTTTTCTTCTTCCATAATTTCCCCATCTTATTTTACATGTTCCACCCTTCTGAAAAATGGGGTGCGAGTGTACCCAATGTTTACAGTTAAAAAACAGCATACCCCATCATTCCACAGCTCTTAAAAGCCTGAAACTCTCCTTTCTGATGTTGCTTCCCCTACCTCACATACACATTTGTCACAGCAGGTTTAAATTCCTATAGCAACTTAAAATTGTAATCCAGCAATAAATGCCTAAACATCGTACAAAACCTTACGCAAAATCAGCATCTGAGTTACAGGTATGTGGCAAACGAGTATGCTTGCTTTTCTACCCCATTTGATTAGAAGTTGGGATATTTGCTTTGATCGCTCAGCATAATTTGTCTTAGCAATGTTTTTACATGCCTTTTTACATGCCTCTTTAACTTTAATGCCAAATACTTCATGCTACCTTAATAAACCTGTCCTCATAGGATCATTTACCTGCCTCACTGAATTGTTCTATTTTCATTTGGTGACAGTTTAAACTCAATTTCAGTTTAAAATATTCAAAACTTTTCCACAGTCCTGGTAATGCCAGAGATAACCTGTCCAATATTAGCATACATCATTCACAAGGAGACAGAATGATTTCCATTTACACAGTATCTATTCCAAGATGATGTTGGCTCTCTATAGCGATACTCTATGGCCAATAGAAGTAGGCTGGTGAGAGAGGGCACCTCTGATGTCCTTGTCTTTATAAGTTTGTAATTATTTGGATGAGTTTATTTTGCCCTGCCTTTAAAATAAGAATCACTAACCTTAGTGAAAGAGTCCCCAATTCCCTTGTCTCATTAATAATCAGACATGATTGGTTCAACATCTCAATGCCAACTGCTATATATAATCCATTGTTGAGTCCAACTTGTCCTGGAGCTTATCCTACATTTCTGTCTAACTCAGCTGCCTCTTCACTTTTGAATACTTTTCTCTGCCATATTCTAGGTTTACTCTACCATAGTTTGTGGAATAAATACCTTTCATCTCTTTGGATTTGTAATCTTTTCTGTAAAATCTTTCATTTTCCTACAAAATTTTATACCATCAAGTACCAGGCTATCATAAGGCCCCTTAAGCAAAAAATCAAAAATTCTTGCCTTTGTCCCTCATTTTCCATGCCAGTAACCTATTGGATTTCTCTGCTTCTGCCCGCCAGCATTTGTTCTCTTCACCATTCCTTCCTTTCTTCATTTGCATGACATCTACTTCTGCAATTTTTGCTTTCAAAACCTGTATTTTAAGCCTTCTTTCCACCTGATGTAGGCTTTCTAACCGTTTTCTTGATTCCTGTCTAATGTCTGTTCTCTCACCATCAAACAGCATGTTAATGCACACTTAAGTACATCAGACTACTGCATAGTCTATAGATTTTTAACCCACAGGGTTACAACTAAAACACTTAGTGTAACTGTACACATTCTTGTCTTATCTCATCAGGAACCCACAGCCAGTCTCTCTCCAATTCCATAACCTGTCTTCCTCTTTCCTTCACTGTATGTTTCACAACCACTTCAACATGATTGTCATCTAATCAGCACCTCTCCTCAATACTGGTCTGCATGATTTCTATTAACAATGCCCCAATGTGAGCTTTTATAGTCTAGTCATCTGCCCCCTGCACATCTGATTACAAGTGTTACAGATAAGGCATGTCTACAAAATAATTTGACTAAATTGACCATTTGGGCATGGGAGAATAATACGCTGATAAATACATCAAAAACTAAGCATGTGAGATTTGGGAGACATACATTTAAAGGTGAATATTTAATACAGCACACAGCAATTGAAACTGTAGACTCATTTAAGGACCTCTGTATATGGGTAGATTCAGCCATGGGTTTTTCTAATCATATCAACCAGTTGGTTATTATTAGTTATAGAACTATAGGTTGTACAAAAAGATTTATAAAGTCTAGGAAGTCAAAAATGATAAAGCCATTGTTTCTTAGTTACATTAGACCCAAAACTGAGCATGGCATAACAATATGGAAACCTTGTACGAAAACAAGCATAAGTAAACTGGAAAAAGTACAACAGAAATATACCAAGGGCATCCATGGATGTGAAAATTTAAGTTATTCTGAAAGACTAAAATATCTGAACTTGTACAGTATCTCATAGATATCTAAGAGGAGATCTTATTCAAGTATATAGGGCATTTAGAGACAACTACCTCTGGGAATGTTTGGGGTTAATAAAAAGTACTAGAGAATCATCAGACAACCTATGTAGAAAATTCTATAGGAATGAGAAGTGCACTAATTGGATCTCTGACAGAGAGCTGATGCATGGAACAGACTACCAAATTACATTAAAGCAAGTACTAGTTAGATATTTTAAGAACAGCCTGGATACTTATTATGGGAACAAGTGTTTTGCTATATTGTCAAGCTAAAAGGATTTTTTAATGTCAGTGCTTGAAATATTTGTATGCATGTATATATCTGGTATCAGGAAAATGTAAATATCCTTGGCTGCAGATGACCCCTCCTCCAAAAATAGACAGTGAAATCTCTGTGAAGTAGTAATGTGGTATCCCAACCTGCAGCCTCAACAGTCTACAGGACAAAGTAAAATATCAGGAATAAGGATAACTGTCCAAAATGTCTGATCCTGCCCACAGCTAACTTAGCAAAACTTAGCGAAAAATAAAATAAAGTCCCGTTTCCAGAAAAAAAAGCAAACAATCCAGTTAGGGGTTTAAGCTGATCTTTTTTTCAATAATGGATGAGTGTTCTTATCTCAGACAAGACAAATTTCAGAATATAATATTCATAAAGTTGCAGACAAGATTTCAAGAACTAGGCCAACATGTGAATGGATAAATGAGATTTTGCTGACAGGGATGACTGCAAAAAGGGGTACAGAAAATAGCTAAGAGGGTGCTGGAGTTTACTACAGATAAATGACAAAGGAACCAAGGTATTTGAAGCAAATAAGTGGAAAGGAAAAGGTAATAAAGTGGGATGAGGCAAAGCAGAAATTTAGACTGCAGGTTAGAGATTATCTTCCCTGCCAGGTATGGATATCAGAGTATAAGTAAAAAAAAAGGATGGAAGATGTCCTACCTGAAAGACCAGTTCTGATAGAGTTTTCAGTTGAGCAAAGATAGAAGCTAGTGTTAAAAAGGGGCAATTAGTAGGGAATATAAAATATTGTATGACAGCTATAAGAATCACCAGAAGACATTAAAAAAGATTGGGAAGACAGACTGGAAAAGCAGTTTGCAAGGGACCAATGGAAGGTCATATGTATGTCTCTCAAGTATGCAGCAAAGTCCAGAAGGTTTGGGATTTTTACTTGGAAGTGTTTGCACAGGTATTTTTATACCCCAAGCAGACTTTAAAGTATTTCTCCCAAAGTAGTTAGCATATGCTGGAGGTGTGCTAGGGAAGAAACAGACAACTGGGAACATGCTTTTTGGAAGTATAATGAGTTGGCAGATTATAGAAGTTCCCTACAGAGTATTCTGTCATAAGTAATGGTGGGGCAAATGGCTGTAACTAATGAAATGATTCTTTTGAGCTGGGACACAGGATCTGAATTGTCCTGACATAGTAAAGCCTTAATACATTTAATGTTATTGGCTGCCAAAGCAAGTACTAGAAAATCTAAATCAAAATCTAAACCAAGTGTAACTGAAGTATTGAATTTGTAAAAGAGATAAAAGAACTGGAACTGGTATTTTTAAAAAAGGGAAGGAGCAAATTACATGGAAATAAATGGAATCTATGGGAAGAGTACATGCAGAATACTGTTCAGGAGGAAGAATGAGGTTTAAGGAGAGGCAGAAACTGAGTAAATTATGTATATCGGACTGAATGACAGTTGACAGCATATATGTACTTTATAATGCATGTAAATGACAAAAAAAGTTAATATGGCTTGTTTGTGTTCTTTTCAATTACTGTATATGTGCCTATGTCTTAAGTGATAATTTAATAAAGGTGTTAAAAATTGGCCCATAAAGACATTGGGCTTGATTCCATAAGACTTGCTCTCAGCGTAAGTGATGACTTACACTGAGAGCAGGCTGAGTGCAGGTCTTTTGATATAATGTCTGTGGTGTAAGCCTCTTTATAACTAGGCCTTGCACCGAAGTAATTCATTTACATTGAGAGCAAGTATTTTGGAATGAAGGCAAATTTACACTGAGAGCAACACTTTTGGGATCAGGCCCATTGTTTCAACATTTTGATTTCAGACACCTCGTATCCACCTCTTTTTGATGCCTGCTTTATCCATTTCAACATCACAGAGACCTGGATCCTATTCTAGTAATCCCTAGGCATAATACAGAAAATAATCTGTTTGACAAAAAATATACAAAATTGAACTTGATGAAATTGCCTTTTTGTTTTAAATATTCTGCAAATTGTTCAGTTTGGTTATTTCATTCTCAATTAAGTAGTGGAAGATATGTTTGTATATTCTGGCTACCTGGTGGACCAATAATTATTTATATTTGTTACACACTGAAAATTAATAAAAAGAAACGTGACAAAAAAGGAATCAATCATGAATGGGACACTGACATCACAAGCAGCACAGATATTTCTTCATTGCACAGCATGAATGTGACTGTTGTCATTTCGCAATGTGACTGCATTTTTTTTCACTCTTATCAGCAAATATAATTTTATCATTGGATGGTAGCCAGTGGCACACATGAAAATTTCAGTTCCTATTACCTGTAATGCCTGATTAAATGATAGACCAGTTACTGGAAAGTTAGGTAGTCAGGAAGAAGAGAGAAGATAGCCAGTTCTCTTGTTCTTGTCTTTCTTGCAGAGGGAGGAGGAGGAAAGTTACTTTAGGTTTGACATATACCGATGACTCCTTTTGACTTTTATTTATTTCAATATACTTTTGTTTTCTCCTTTTCCTGCTGTTGTGGCTGTCACCTTCCCAAGCTCAAGTACTTCCATAACAGCATAGGGATTGTGCAAGTGCAATGCAGAGGAAGTCAGTGTACATCATTTCAAACTTGACTGTCAGAGGACTAGTCCATGGCCTCTCAATATTTATAAGATGGTAGGATACTACCCAGCTCTCTAAAGATCAGCATTATACTGCTATACACCCACAGCCTTCCCCTAAAAAAGACTTCCAGACATCTGATCAATATCCACAACTGATCGTCCAGTATCTAGATAGCTAATGAACTCCACCTACTAGTAGCACAGTCTGATCCATTTCTCCATACCAAATGACTAATATCTTATTACCATTATTAAACTAGTGTGACACAGATATTTTATTTTTTTTATTTATTTATTTTATATTTGTTAACCGGGCTAGTCCAACTGGATATATTTCCATTTTCAGCAGTGGCTCGGGGAGAAAAGCTCCACAGTAATATTTAAATGTTTATAATGTACAATTATAAGAGAAAAAAATAAAAATGTAAGACAAAAATACATGAGAGAACAGTAGTTACAAAGTCATACTATCTAAGAAGATACCATATTCAAAGAGAATTATTTACACAAATATAAAGAAATACATTAGCTAAAAATAATTAGAGAGCCTTAGCTACAGAGAAGTAAGCTAATTAAGAAATACAAAAACTTTGAAAGGGATAAGATACTCATACAGTAAGGTATGTGAGGTTGTTTACAATATGTTCACAGTTATTTCATATCCTATTTGCAGGAAATAATTTAAAATAGTTTCCGCTACTCTGTGGTAAGTAGTGTTAAAAAGGTGAGGGGAGGCAGGATAGAGAAAAATGGCAAAAGAGAATGCAGACAATTAGTCAGGGTAACAGCAAGGGCATAACCAGTGTGTTTTAAGATGTTGCTTCAGCCTTTGCTTAAAGAGTGGGAAGGAGGGAAGTGCTGTTAGATCTGATGGCAACATGTTCCAATATTTTCCAGTGGTATTAGAAAACAAGGAGTCACCTGCCAAGTTATTAGATTTGGTAATGCTAGCCAGTAGTTTAGTGGAAGAGCATAAGGAATTGAGGTTTGCATAGGGGGAAACAAGGTTAGTGAGTATCGGTGTGTTCTTAGGTTGGTAGAATAGCCTATGAATAATGGTAAGTTGGGAGAGTATCAGAATGTTCTTTAGTTCAAGCCAGTCAAGCTACTTTAGGTTCAGACAGTGGTGAGTTCTGAATGGGTTCCCAGTGGCAAACCTGGCAATATTATTATAGGAGTTAGTTAGTTTAGTGAGATTATTTTTCTTTAGGTTGGTATAAATGGGGGAAGCATAAAGAAGAGTGGAGATTAAATGGGAGTGGGCAATTGTAGTTCTGGCTGTTGGTGTTAAGAAGGGTTTTATTCTATATAGGGAGCCCAATTTTCTATTTACGGATTTTATAGTGTTATTTATATGATTGTCAAATGTAAGGTTATTGTCAATTAAGACTCCTAATAGTTTGGTGGTAGAGTCTGGGGTTATAATGGTGTCATTATTTGATTTGATAGAGAAATTGATTGGGGGGGACTTACTGTTAGGTGTAAAGAGTAAGAGCTTGTTTTTTTTGGCATTCAAGAGGAGGCAGCATTTTAGGAACCATGCCTCGACTGAGTTGAATACTGTCTGAGTTAGGGATTGTAGTTCAGATGTGGAGTTGGCAGAACATATGAGCATGGAATCATCTGCATATTGTATGCAAGTAGCTTGAGGGATCACTAAGTATAGGTCGTTGATGAATACTGAGAATAGAAATGGACCGAGAATGGAGCCCTGAGGTACTCCAAGGGAGACTGGCAGGTGGGAAGATAGTTTATTCTCCCAAAGGACTGCTTGTTGCCTATTGTTAAGGTAGGACTTAAACCAGAGAACAGCCTTGGTGTCAAGAGCAAGGGATTCAAGAGATTTTAGGATTAGTGGGTGGTTGACCATGTCAAAGGCTTTTGACAGATCAATAAAGAGTGCAGATGAGCGGATGTTGTTGTTACGTTTTTTATTGATAGAGTCAGTGAAAGATAGGAGGGCTGTGGTGGTACTATGAAATGGCCTGAAGCCATGCTGACACTTAGCTAGTATATTATGTTGGGTTAGGTGGTTCATAAGTCGATGGTGAATACATTTTTCCGTAACTTTTGCTAAGGGTGATGAGTGTTATCGGCCTGTAGTTGAAATACTCATTGGAGTTTCCACCTTTATGTAGAGGGATAATGTGGGAGATTTTCCAGATATCTGGGATGGTTCCTTCATTTATGATTCTGTTTATAAGGACAGATACAGGATAAGCCACTGCTTTGGTTGCTTTTTGCAGGTATTCAGATGTTATTTGGTCTGTAGAGGGGGTACATGGCTTAAGTTTATGTATAAATTTTTGGCTGTACGAGGTAGCGATGGGCTGTATTTGGAATGTTGGGACAGTATTAGGTAAAAAGGTTTGGAGTTTAGAGTTGTTTGTGGACAGTTGGCAGACGAGATTTTATGGTGTCTGTGAAGAAGGTATTGAAGGCATTGGCAGTTTGAAGGGAGGTATTGTTATCAGCCCCTAGAGGGGGTGGTGTACTGGAGTGCCCTGGCTGAAGGAGTCTATTAATGCTAGACCAGAATTTTTGTGGATTGTTATGGTGAGATTGCTGTAGTTTACAATAGTAGGTTTTTTTTCAGTCAGTATAGCTTTTTTATTTGTATTCCTTAGCTGTCTAAATGTTTGTAGTTCTGAGATATTTTGGATGCTCTCCACTTGGCCCAGGATTTATTCCTAAGCACTATGCGTTGTCTAGTTTATTTTGAAAGCCAGGGGGCAGGTTTGGACTTCATTCTGATAGAACGTTTAGGAGCATGTTTGTCAAGGATAGTTAAGAATAAATTTAGAGTTGAAATATTTAACTGCCTGCTCAAGAGGGAGAGTTTTTAGTTGGTACCAGTTACAGGCATTAAGTTCATTTTGGAATAATACAGGGTTAAAATGTTTGTTGCTTTGAGAGATCTTGTAAGTAGGGGTGTTAGGGATATCATTCTTTTGTCTTATAATGTAAGTTAACATATGATCACTTAAGTCATCTGGTAGAGTTCCTGCATGTAAACTTGTTGATGTTTATTGATGAGCATCCAATCTAGGATACCCTCTTTTTTGGGTTTTTTAAGTCTAGTGGTGGTGGTAATAGTTTGACTAAAGCCATGAAGATTAATATATGATGAAGGATTCTCTGTGTTTACACATTTCCAGTCAGTATTAAAATCACCAAGTATAATGGTTTCTTGTGGGTAAGAAGCCGATACCCAGCTTAGAATGTCTTCTGTCGTAGAGATATTATTACCAGGGGGTAGGTAGATGCAGATAATATATAGGGCTTTGGAAGTGTTTAGTTGAAGTCAGGAGATCAAAACTCCAGCCTTACTATCCTGAGGTAGGTTGTAAGATATGGAGGAGATCTGTAGGGTAGATTTATACAGTACAGCTACTCCCCCACCCCCATGTTTAGCTCTGTCGAGTCTCAATATGTTGTAACCTGGGGGGATTCTTTCATTATCTCTACCTATATATAATATGTATATATAATATGCTCTGCATCAGCTCACAGCATTAGGTGACTTTGCTTCACCTATTAAACCTTAATGTCAGATGACTGGGCAAGGATATAGAACCAACTGACTGCTTGACTTTCTTGCAGGAGGAAGTATATGAAAATACTGCACATCTTATTTGCCTCTAGGGCATGTTTAGAAAGCAGCATTAAGCGGTAGCAGTGTCATATGGGGGTATAAAAGATAATTAGTAAGGAGCATCCAGGTAGGATTATATCATCTCTTTTCGTATCCCTTGCATATCCTGAAAAGATGGTTAAGCAGAAGAAGAATCCCTACATAGGATGGATTATTGATGGCAGATTACCAACCCCACCATCCCCTTGATGATAAGAATACAGTTTTTATAGTGCTGCATAAAGTCTGGAAGTATGACATAAGGTAGGGGATAGAGCAGGGGCTTGTTTGGTCCACTGATGCAGGAAGTTAGACGCCCAGTGATCTATTGCTGAGAGTACCAGAAAAGTAGCTGTGTTGCATAAAAAAAAAGATATTATTGAGAAAAATAAAAATCTTTCTAGGTTAAGTAAGCATAGCTTGGTGTTTTTCACTTCCTTTTGATGTACCATGAATGATTACATCACCGTTATCCTTTCTGTTTGTTTTACCATATTCTCTTTCATAGATGTATAACAGAGGATTATGAGCAGGTTGCTGATCATAACAAGCGTATTAGATGTTCAAGACGTTGATGCCAAGAAATTCACCTCCAGAGCAAAGCCCAAGAGGTGAATCTTGCTGATCATAATTCTTTGCACTAGTAGATACAGGAAAAATAAAAATTCTAAGTGTTTTGCTGGCTTTTAAAGTCATGAAGTACTTAGTGAGTGCTGTCAGAAAGGCAGTGTAAGAGATTCTGTTATGTTAGAAAAAAGTTAAAAACACATTACCAACACAGACAGAAGGCCAAAACAAATCAATTTTTTTTTTATTCTGCAGCTTTTGTTTGCTGGTCAGTACTGACAGGTTTAACTCCCTAGAGTGATACCCGATCTTAACAACTGAAACAGGTGTGTTTAACAATTGTTAAGCCTGAGTCTTGCACTATAGAAGCTTTTAACTGATTTGTCTTTTTCCAGATATTGGAGTGTAGTTACCACTCTCCATGCACTACAAAATAATAAACCTTGTTGTCCTTTCCAGTAAACAAAGTAAAAGATACAAAAAATAATCAAGATCTCATATTAAGAATGCACTTCTTTTTGAGCTAACCATGTTATTTACCTACCCGCTTTTTGTTATTGTAAGTGTTGTTCATGAACTTAGATTTAACATTTAGTACACTAGTGAACTCTGGGTATGTCATTTTATTTTTCACAAAATTCACAAGAAGGCAAATCTTATATTTTCTGCCACTTGCCTTTCTTTTGAATCCAGACAAATAGATGGTTAGAAGGTGTGAGAGAGAGAGAGATGGATTACATTTGTGACTATATCTGTGAGTTAATTGTATTCTACATATTTTAATATCTGAAACTAGAGACATAGTATAATAAATAATGGTACGGATTCATGAAGGCTTACACAGAGTCTAAGAGTAGACTAAGACTCCATGCAGCCAACATGTCCACCGAGTGATTCAGGAAGAGCCGGTAGGGGCGTGTAACAGAGCTCCTTAAACTAGTTCTACACGGACAGGGCTTGGATATGCAAATTACCTCAATTGCAGATGAAAGCTATGTAAATGAGGTAAATTTGCAATCCAGGAAACCTGGACCTGTCCGAGTAGGAGTAGTGTTATTTGCAGAAATGTACTCAGTTGATAACTGAGTACAGTTCTGCAAATAGCAAAACAGAGCCATGACAGCTGCAAAAAAAGCATGCATTTAGAGGAGGAAGCATGCCAATGGCCAAAAATATGGCCATTGGCAATGGGAAGTGATGCAAAATAGAAATAAAATAACTTTTTTTTTTATCCCGATCTCCGGGGTTTAACCGTAGCGCAGCGCCACGCAAATGCTCTGCGCCCTAAAAACCAGAAAATTCATAATTAAGATCCACAAATGTGGATTTTATAGCTAAAATGAATTTGCAATGCAAGTGAATGGCAGGCTGAAGACAACATGGCCACCGAGTGGAAGTTGCTAAGTGGGGAAGCTCAGTCTAAGAGATGTAACCAAGCATTTGTAGGCAGTCCTATGCAAATGAGAGTTAGGACAGTGAATCGCAAGTTTACATAGGAAATAGGCACAGTCAGTGGAGTGTAGGAGTAAGAGAAGGGAAGTAACAGAGTAGAAGATAGGTGACATCACAAGTGGGGTATGTATGAAAGGAGTGAAGCTCATTGGAGCAAAGCGTCATGTGTCAGCCGACAATTACATATTATTGAAAGAGGTGTGTCAACAGGTAGGCCAGGTAAAGTCAAGAAATGGAAGGTGTATGCCGTGGATAACACCAAAGTTTCTTGATGAGCGTGCATGCGTGTGTGTGCGCGCCAGTAAACCCGAGTAAGACGTAAGCGTGTGTGCACGCATGTAAGCTTGAGTAAGCATATGTAAGGCTGTGTAAACAGTTGTAAGTGCGTTTGCACCAGTGTGCACGTGTTTTAACAAGAATAAGCAGGTTTTAGTCTGTGTAAGCATGTGTGCGTGCATGTTAGCTGCTGTGCGTGTGTTTGCGCTTGTGTGCGCGGTGCTCCCCCTGAGCAAACAGAAAGGAAAAAGGAAGCACACCAAATAGTAGGGAAGTTACCAGGGAGTACTAGCAGAGCTAGAAGATGAAAACAATCAGAATCAGGCAATTACCCAGGCAGAACACTAGCCCAGCCCAGCCCAGCACTTAAAATGCTGCAAACAACAGTGCATCATGTTTCTCTCAAGAGACATTGCAACACTGCAGTAAGCTAATAGCAGTGAAAACTGAAAAAGCTGTACTGAGGCAAAAAATGTTAGGGGCTGCCATTGCTGTTATAAGGTGACATATGCAACATGCTGAGGGTGGTGATGATGCAAATGCTGCTGGACAACCCACAGTGAGGAGACAGAGAAGAGTGTACAGGCCCAGGGTAACCTACCAGGGGCTATATGAGCTGGAGCTAGTCAAGCACTATAGAGTGGAGAGAGACCTCTTGCAGCAAATTGTTGAGCTGTGCAGGCCACGCCTCACACACAGAACCAACAGGGGGGAACCCATCCCAGTGGAAACTATGGTATGTGTTGGCCTAAGAATATTAGCAACAGGTACCTTCCAGAGACCAACTGCTGATATGATGGGAATATCACAAGCATCAGCATCCAGGGTACTGCACAAGTTCCTGGATGCCATGTCAGCACATGTCGGTGATCATGTATACTTCCCCAATTCCCATGAGGTATTGGCCAGCAATATGCATCTCTTCCAGCAAATAGCGGAATACCCTGAGGTAGTGGGTGCAACAGACTGCACGCATATATGCATCAAAGCACCAGCCGGTGAGCAGGGTAGGGTCTACTTCAACCGCAAGGGCTTCCCCTCCATCAACTGCCAGGTTGTGTGTGATGCCCAGGGCATAATACTGAATGTGTGTGCTGGCTGCTCTGGAAGCTACCATGATTCCCATATCTGGCATCTGACACAGCTGTACCAGACATTTGCCAATAGGGACATCCCACATGGACACCTAGTGGGGGATGCTGGCTATGCACTGGAGCCATGGCCGATGACACCCATCAGAAATGCACACACACCTGAACAGGAACGCCATAATGAGGCACACGCACAAACATGAAATGTAATCGAGCATGTGTTTGGGAACCCTGTCATAATCAAATATGTTTCGCAGATACCTAAGCGGTTCATAGAAAGTGGGAAAGCAAAGATGATAAAAACCTGCAAACAGTATCAGCAATAAACATTGTGCATCATGAACATTTTTATAGGCTCAGGGGTTGATACAAGGCTATCTGCCCTAAGGCATGTTCAAGCATAGCCAGAGTGTGTATGGCTGCTGCAACCCAGTCAAAACACTGTGCCTGTGAATAGTAGGTCACACAAGATAGCCCATTTACGTTTAGTGTATTGTGCCTCTGTCTAGCAGGGACCCAGAAGATATCCCATGGGTACACATACGATCACCAATCCACTTGTCAAAATGTCACCTGTAGGTGGTCAGTGGGTGGCTCTGCTTATGCAAAACTGGGAATACACTCTGCAGTGAGTGGAGCCTTATGGATAATAATCTGTCCCCCCAGCATGTCCTATCAACATCTGTGCTGAGGTATATGTCCCTGAAGTGTGTAGCTCCAAGGGAGTTGGATATCCTGAGGTGGAGCATGTCCATTAATTCTGGGTCAGATATTGCCTAAAACTACGGGCACACAACACATCCGTGTAGGTGGTAAGTGACTGAGTACAGCTGGAGTTACTGTATCTGAACTGTGCAGGGTATCTGTGTGAGTCCCTACATCTGCTTGATGAGTAACATTTGTGGCCATTACAGTTGCTGCAGGCATTGGGTAAGGTACAACCCAAATGTGGCATAGTAACCAAGCACGGTTGTGAAGAGTATAGGGGCACATTGACCACACGTGATCAACATGTGAAACCATGTGGGATATGGTGGGCTATGTAGAAATACTGTCTAACCACTCTGGCAATGTGATTGTCAAAGGCGAGAGTACAAACAGGTTGTGTCCCCAAACCCATAACAACTACTTCCATATGTAATGGATTACTACCTCTGTGGTAATGTGTGGGCATGTTGTCATTCTCAAAGGGAATGACTATGCAACTAATGGCATGTAGCCGTAGGCCATGGCTCAGGCACCAGTCATCCTATCTCTGTGACACCCTGTATGAGTATGCATGTGCCAGCAGGAGAGTTGATTATGGCACCCAGTTTGCCGTCATCTGCGAACATGGGCAGCCATATCCCTCCTGTGATAGCCTGTACATCACACAAATATATATACTGAACAAGAGGGGTCCCAGGACTGAGCCTTGTGGGATGCCATGTGTAACTGGTGTATAGTCAGACATGGCACCTGCAACACTGAGCATGTGGGTGCTATCCCTGATCCAGGTAGCAATCCATCGTGTGAGATATGTGTCTATATTGATGCCGGTGAGCCTATGCATAATGGCCGTGTGGGGTATTGTATTGAAGGGTTGTGCAAGGTCCAGGCAGGCTGTGTGGACAACTGTCTTAACACTGATGGACCTGTTAACTGTTTAAAGAATTCAAACAGGCTCAACAGGCAAGATCTGCCCACAACAATGCTGTAATATGTAGGACCCAGTGTCTGTAGGTTTCCCATGCCTATGTGCATGAGTCCCATTACAATACACTCCATAGCTTTTCAGAACAGGCTAGATAGCCCTATAGGCCGATATTGTCTGTGGTCTGTTATGGCAGTATTCAGTGGAGCGGGACCACTATCGCTGTACGCCATTCCGTGAGTACAAATCCTGCAGTAACCCTGATATCGAACAGTGACGTAATGTGAGGGTTACATCTGTCATGAAGGCCATGTACAACACAGGCCAGGACACTGTCTGGTCCCATTGATGCTGTGTTGTCCGCTGTGGGGAGGGCAGCACTCATCTGTTTATTTGTGATGTCATGGAGGTTACACTCTGTTGGGATGGACAGTACTTCCTTAGGTGGGATGGGGGGGGACATCTGCATTGAACCTGTTTGCCAGGATGTTGGCAATGTCTGTGGGTTGAGGGTATGTTCAGTCAGTATGCAGTAACACACAGCATATCAGTGCATGTCCAGCCAGGTACCTGAATTAACTGAAGAAGGCCTTGTGAGTGCCTGATGTATCTGGTGCAATTGTCCGTTAGAAGCGGGCCTGACATAAATACACGAGTGATTGTAGCTGTCTGCTAGTACAGATCACAGATGCCTTCCCTGTCTGGGATTGTGCTCTATCATGTAGTAGCTTCCTCCTTTTGTTGCATAGCGTATTAATGGCCGGGGTCCACCAGACAGGTCACCTGCCATTGGAGGAGTGAGTCCAGGTGTTATTTTGGATAGCATGATCCATGCAGTCCACTAGGTGTCCATAGACTGTGTATGCAAAGGATTCAGCAGTCTGAGCCATACTTACCACTGACCCAGGGTCTCTGAAGGATACCACCGTGGTATGGAGAAGTGTGACGTTTGCTTTTGGGAAGTTCACCAACATTACCCAGGATGGGTGTGGGGACGGGATATGGATGTCCAGTGAGATAAAGTATGTTCTGTCCTTACCAATGAGGGGTATATCGCAGGTGTGGAACATAGAGTCCCCATATTGGTGATGATCATGTCCAATATATTGTCCCCTCCTGTGGGTGTGGTGACCGATTGTGCCATAGCATATGAGTTTACAAATTGTAGCAACTGTTGGGCGAGGATGTTGGGGCCTGAGTACTATCCCAGTCAATGTGTGTGTATTTGACGTCACCCAATGTAATGGTGTTTGGGGAGACCGTCATATTGTCCAGTGTTCTCTGGAAAGATGAGTGAGGTTGCTGAGTTTGTGAGTGTGGTCTGTAGCAGGCAACAAACCAAAAGGCAGATTTGCACAATGTTAGGTGCATATGTATGGTTTGTAATGCTTTGTGCAGTGCTACCAACCCGGAGGTATGTGTATCTGTGATGTATATGGATACTCCCACTATTTGTGTTGGCCATTCCAAGTTATGTGGTCAGAAACATGGTACGAAATATAACCTGGTAGTACTGGTGTGCATGTGGGAGCCTGAACAATGTGTCTGTTAGTGCACAGATATTGCTATTCTACATACTAAGGAGATTCCTGAGTGTGGTCAATGTGAGGGTAATACATCTGGTGTTGAGCAGCATTACCCTTAGTGTCATGTACGCTGTAATGTCTACGGAAGTGGGTCTGTCTTTTGAGCCCTCTTAAATAAGGCAGTATGGTGGCAGCAAGTGCCTTAGCCAGTATTCAAATGTCCAAGGGTGACAAGTGCAAGCTGTCCATAGAGAAGCTACATGGCATGTCGAGCATGTCACCCCAGGCTGAGAGACACTGTATCCCCTTTGAATAACACCAATATGTTAGCCAACTGTTAAATGTGATCAGTTTGTTGGTATACTGAGACATCATACTTGGTGAGTGTAAGATGCTAGACAAGGTCAGGGTCATACTGGCCTGGGCTACATGATCAGAGAGTTCCTCTATGTATCATGTCATGTGGTCCAGGGAGGAACATCTGAGGTTGTACGCACCAGCATGGACAATGATGGAGCCAGTCCTGGACTTGCTTTGGAGTGACCTGAGTGCATGTGTTATGCGACGGATCCTGGCACCTGAGAGACAGCTCAAAGTGACTATTCCCTTGTTTGGCCTGGTGAGTGAGATGTCAGTGTGTCTGACATTAAGTGTCACCCATTACAAATGTATCAGGTGTGTTGTTTAGGCTGAAAGGCAGTGACTGTGTGGCACACTGACATTGTGAACTATGTGATATGTGGGTATTGTAGTGGGGTAGCAGTTTTTTGTGTGTCTGCTTTGGAGGTCTCTGCTGCTTAGGCAGAGTGTATGTAGAGCCTCAGAGTATGTGTATGTGTGATAATGTGGTTTGATTGCTGTCGCTATCAGTGTATATGAGACAGATATGTGGTGTGTGTGGTCACCTTCACCACCTGATAGACCATGCCAGTCATGGGTCGAGAGAGCTCAGCCTCCTGTATGTCAATATTGTTGCATCTCTCACATATATCTGAGTGTGTTGGGAGGAGGAGAGGGTTGTTTGTGTACATGAGGCAGATGTGACATTGTGTCATAACCACAATATTCACTAGCTGGACTGGAGAGTACACACGAAACCGACCCCTGGACATGCCAGTATATTATGATGACATACTCTGTATCCTGACCACAAAGTAGGGTGTTAAGTGTGTAAAAGTGTATAACCGGGATTAGTGCTCAGGTTTGTTGGGTTTGTAAACAGTAGCTGAGAAGGAGTCCAGACTGAGAATCATGACATGTCCTTCAGCTATGTCATAAATAGCAATGTACACATATATGCCCTGAGTCAGGGCCAACTGTACCTTACCGACAATGCCGACATCCTGTCAGACAAGCCCAAATATTCATAACCACCTCCCACGGACGATAGTCCCTGACATCATACCAGGAGATATCATGTGTAGAATGGCTGACCAGCTCCCCCCAAAGCCAAAAGCATGGCAGCAATTGGATTACAATGTTTCCCAATATGTGTCATGCATGCACTACAGAACAAACAGACCCTGCACCTGAACAGTCTGTTGAGCCTCACCCACTCCACAGGGTCTGGAACCATTGAATGTGTTACAGCAACATATGGCACTCCCCACAAGTGTGGGTGCACAACACACCATGGGAAGTATAGTCCAGTAAGCCTGTAAAGTCTGATCTGCAAGACCATGGAGTGCATCATGGCTGAAGTCATAAACAGAGCTATTGGAAGCTAACAAACACACAACCCTACCAACTGTGGTATGTTCATGTGCAGATCATGGTTCCCAAACATGCTACACTGTTTGCAAGGCAGCCACCCAGGGCATACATCACTGAACAGAGCTACACATGTCCCACATAGACTTTGCATAGCTCTTCATCAACATCACAGACACATGTTGTATCCACAAAACCAACAATCTGTGCATAGATATGTGTTGACATATGAAGGGATGTCAATGTGTCCACAGATAGATCACACAAGGTGCGACTCACAGGGTCCTGTTCAAGCTGTTGATACCTGCCGACCCACATGGATCATTCCTGGGATTGCATAAAAGAAAGTGCACACACATTCCCATGTCCAGTCTGATGATGTCAGCATCCTACAAATATACCAGGAGAATAACAGCCACCCAGTAAAGCATATTGCACGCCATGTTAATGTGTATCTCTCTAGTATCATAACATAGTTAGGTAGGGGTTTGAATCCTGCAAGCACTGTTAGTGTGTGTGTTTTCCTTTGAGAAGAGTAGCCTTTTTGGAGACTGGGAAAACACATTAAAAGAGGCACACCCCTCTTTAGAATGTCTGATGATGTCAACATCCTACAAATGTATCAGGTGAACAGAAACCATCCAGGAAAGCATATAGTGCGCTGGGTTAATGCTCTAATATCATAATGAAGTTGGGTATGGGTTTGAAACCTGCAAGCGCTGACGTGTGTGTGTGTGTGGGGGGGGTGTATGTGTGTAATTTCCTTTAAGAGGAGTAGCCTTTTTGGAGAGTGGGAAAACACATTAAAAGAGGCACATCCCTCTTTGGAATGTCTGATGATGTCAGCATCCTACAAATATATCAGGTGAACAAACACCACCCAGTAAAGCATGTAGCGCGCTGTGTTAATGCGTATCTCTCTAGTATAATAACATAGTTAGGTATGGGTTTAAATCCTACAAGTGCTGACAGTGTGTGGGGGGGGTGTATGTGTGTGATTTCCTTTGAGAGGAGTACCCTTTTTGGAGACTGGGAAAACACATTAAAAGAGGCACATCCCTCTTTGGAATGTCTGATGATGTCGGCATCCTACAAATATATCAGGTGAACAAACACCACCCCGTAAAGCATGTAGTGCGCTGTGTTAATGTTTATCTCTCGAGTATCATAACATAGTTAGGTAGGGGTTTGAATCCTGCAAATGCTGGCAGTGTGTGTTAGTGTGCGGGGGGGTATGTGTGTGATTTCCTTTGAGCAGAGTAGCCTTTTTGGAGACTGGGAAAACACATTAAAAGAGGCACATCCCTCTTTGGAATGTCTGATGATGTCAGCATCCTACAAATATATCAGGTGAACCGACACCACTCAGTAAAGCGTATAGCATGCTGTGTTAATGCGTATCTCTCTAGTATCATAACATAGTTAGGTAGGAGTTTGAATCCTGCAAGCACTGAGAGTGTGGGTTAGTGTGTATGGGGGGGTGTATGCGTGTGATTTCCTTTGAGAGAAGTAGCCTTTTTGGAGACTGGGAAAACACATTAAAAGAGGCACATCCCTCTTTGGAATGTCTGATGATGTCAGCATCCTACAAATATATCAGGTGAACAGAAACCACCCAGTAAAGCATGTAGTGTGCCATGTTAATGGGTATCTCTCTAGTATCATAACATAGTTAGGTAGGGGGTTTAAATCCTGAAAACGCTGAGTGTGTGTGTGTGTGCCACAGATGATCAATGCAGTGTGGGTTTTGTTTTTACTACAGTATGACATATGATTAACACAGTATGTGCATTGCACGCACTGGGTGTCTGCATGGCAAATGAATATGTGTACATGTGACCTCAATCAGTACATAGGTGTGAAGCCTGCATACTACATGAATACATTTGTTTCCTTCAATGGATTGTGCTGCTGCTTCTCAGATCATAGATCACATATGTATGTATGCGACAAGCCTGGCCAATGTAGTGATCCGCGGCCAAGGTCATCTGTGCCACACACACCCATGACACGTACTATAGAGTACTGTGAGTGAGGGTAATTGCCTGGGGTATATGTCACACATGTTCATACACAATAACGACTGGCAGTAATGGACAGTCATTACAGGTGTACAACAGCCCTGTGGATATGCATGCAGGCCCCTAATGTGTTATGTGAAACACCAATGGACCCCACAATACCTATGGATATGTGGATACCAAGGGACAGATGACATAACACATGTCTGTCTGTACACATTGGTACCCAACATACATGTTGAGGGCTACCACCTATGTGGCACTGTCGGGATAGTATGTCTAGTAAATGTGAGTGACTATGCCATAGTCAGCTTACGACTATACAGCATGTATTGGACAACAGGTATCTGTCTGTATGATACCCTTGTATAGGATATGCATCCCATCCAGGGAATGTAGTGTAGGCCAATGCATGCATTTCCAGATGTGGATGGACATATCCCTAGTGTGTTTGCATGTATCTAAGAGGGCTATATGCCACACAGGTGTGGTCCCAGGAACGTGTGGCGGTCAATACCACTGGTTACTGTTATAGTATAGTACCGGAAGGATCCAACTGTTACTGAGTTCCCTACAACTGTGTGTCATTTGTCAGGACATCATCTAATGATTGGTTATAGTCATGCTGTTGAGGTGGTGTATACTACCAGACTGCAGATCATTGACAGATATCAGCAGTATCACTCACAGCATAGTGTCAACCCATGTAATACACACATGCGTACCCATGTTAGTACATATCTGTAGTAGAATGCATACTGGCCATCGAAAGATACCATGAGATGTTAACAATCTGTACAACAGAGTGTGTTGCACATTCCATGTGTCCACTATGCACGTACATGCAGACAGTGCACACACACCATGTTCACAGATGTGCACCTGCTAATTTGTAATGCACACATCCACACATACTGTCTCACTATCACATGCTGGCAACACTGTACACTTCAGCCAAGTGGCACATGGGTGGACAATACATAATCAGACCTAACTCTGGTGTAAACAATGCTACAATGACTATCAGAGCTGTGATGCATACTGCCTGCTCAGATATACCTACAAGGATATCAGTACACTTTCCTGTTGGTAGCTTGCTACTATTGCTACACTGCTATAATGTCACCCTGTGCATCAGAACCATGTTAGCCTATTCCTGCATCAATGTGATGATGACAGGAGGTGGCACAGGTGTCATCATATGCACAGGGTGTGGTGTTGGTTTGCCAGAGCCCAACATTGACCCATCCAATCGACATGTGTGTGTGTGTGTGTGTGTGTGTGTGTGTGTGTGTGTGTGTGTGTGTGTGTGTGTGTGTGTGTGAGGGACAACAGTACAGCATGGGCCGATGTTGATGTAATGTGTGTATGTATGTGTGAGCCCTAGTTGTTTGGTTAATGTGTGTGTGTCTACATGCACACAACTCCACCATGTGGCTGCTATATACGTGCAGTTGTGGGACAGCCACAGACTGTACATGCTAGGCCATACAGATCACTGTCTCTGGCCAAGGACATGGTACCTGTGCCTGGCAGGGGTGCTACGGGCAGTATCGGGTACCAACCCTGACTGGGTGCTATCATCAGAGGCAGAGGTATGATGACTGGACCCATGTCCCTGCTGGGACTGGCCAGTGCCACGTCCATGTGGTTTAGTAGGATGGTCAATGGACAGGCAAGCCCCAGCATTGCTGGGGCTGGTACTGCCACTACAGGAGCGGCTGTGATCTGTGGTCCATCTGCGACAACGGTCAGCTGATGCTGTTGCTGGCATGCGCCTGCGTTGGCTTCCCATCCGTCCCACATGGTCCTGGCTCATGGCTAACTCATTGTGGAGGACATCTAATGTCTCCCTCCAATGGCTATCAATGACCTCGGTGTAATTCCAGATGGCACCGGCAAGGTCACGGATGCTGTCATTGATAGCAGTGTAATGGGCCCTCTGCACTCTTAGTCCCTGTTGGGTGTACCGTTCCATATGTGCCTGTGCCTGCATTACAGCCCGGAACATACTGGAGGTTGTAATACCTCTGGGGGCATGTCTGCCAGGGGCAATACGTCCAGTGGTGCTCCCCCGAGAACCCCTGAACATCCGCCTATGTGGTACCATTCCAGTAATCCGGCTATGGCTGCTGTGAGGGGATGCACGTGCCATGGGTACCACACTCTCCTGGTCAATGCCGACTGTATGCTGTGCCTCAGCTAAGGCCATTGGTGATGAGGGATGTATTGGCAGTATGAGTGTGCGCATAGATGGGGTTGAACATTGTGTACTGTCGATTGGTGGACCAACGACAGACCCTGACAGACCTTCCTGTACCACAATACATGTCTCATCATCTCTACTATTAGTGGCAGTGACATCAGGTTCCCTGCTGCATTCAGACACCTCTAACTCAGCACCTGTGGAAGGAACACAGGAAACACACTTCACAATCTGTACATGATGTTAACACACATGCACAAATGCACACATGCACACATGAACACATGCACACATGCACACATGCACACATGCACAAATGAGCACATGCACACATGCACACATGCACACATGAGCACATGCACACATGCACACATGAACACATGCACACGAACACATGCACACATGAACACATGAACACAAATACACTGTTCACCACAGCACACACACACACACACACACACACACACACACACACACACACACACACATACACAATAGTGGGTGAAGGTGCGTGACAGTATCACAGAGCAAACAGTCACCTCACACATGTCAGCATGCAGAATATGTGTTGCTCAAGACCATGCAGTGCAAGTATTGACGGCCCTATTTAATGACATTATACATGGCTGTGATGCATGTGTGCAGTTGTTCAGTGATTGATTACACCCTGGAACACAATGTGTACATGGACACAACATTGCTGTGCAAGTATTATCTGCTCTGCAATGTCCTGTGCACCATCACTCAATGGTGTACATACCATGGCTGCATGTGTAATCTGTGTGACACATAGATTTCCATGTCTGCTTACAGTGTCTGTGTCCATAGCAAATAATAGTGGGCACAGGTGTAGCAAAAAAGGGTGAAAGAAACCTAACAACCCTACTTCCCACTTCACATTGGTGTACTGGCCCTACCCTACTGGATTTGTCAAGACTACTTCCAAGTCACCTTGCCATCCCTCGCTGCCTGACACCTTACAGGAGCAGTTCTACCTTTCTCCCAGAAGTGAAATAAAAAGGGTGAAAGAAACCTAACAACCCTACTTCCCACTTCACATTGGTGAACTGGCCCTACCCTACTGGATTTGTCAAGACTACTTCCAAGTCACCTTGCCATCCCTCGCTGCCTGACACCTTACAGGAGCAGTTCTACCTTTCTCCCAGAAGTGAAATAAAAAGGGTGAAAGAAAGTACGCAATTATCCTGCTATATGCAATGTAAATGGGCTTGCGAATTTGCTCTACCACTTACCTGCTGTTAGTGCAGGACTACAGCCAGTATACCCAGCAGCCTCCCCCTACTCTTTAACTGCAAAACCCCTTTTCTTACCTCTCCCCGTGCCTTTTCTCCTTATATCTGTGCTGCCTGTTCATCTATTTTACTGAGGCAGTGGCTCCTCTCCCTGTACTACAAGGATTGGCCACTAGGTGGCAGTCTTCAACCAGCTACTATCTCTCTTCCCTCTCTCTCCTCCCCACTTACTACTTCTCTTTGAACACTTTTTCTCTTTCTACACTCACTATCAGTCATACCCTCCAGCCAGTTTCTAGATACCTACCTGCTTCTCTTTCACTCTAACATAATATTGCTTAAACCTTCCCACCCAGCTCCCCCTGTTCTTACCTATCTCCTGACTGATTTCTTCCTCTCTCTCCCCTGCTGTCAGCCTCCTTGTGTCTACCCGCTCCGTTCGCCCTACGGGCTCACTCCGCTCCCCTACCCTACCCCCAAATCTCACCCACCCCCACTGCTCCTAAACTTAAACCTCCTAAGCCACACCCTCTTCCTCTATCATCCAATCACACTTACCCCCCTATTATACCTATTAGGCTCACCCTTACTCATCATTTACACTATAACACACCACTCCATCGATACCTTTACCATACCCCTCTTCTAATAACTAACAGAACTATTTCCCCCTATCTACACCCACCTTATCCATTCTTTTATAAAACCTTAACCTGCTATCTAACTCTTCTTATAACCAACTTCTGTAAATATGACTTCAACTCCAATGTATCCAATATTCCTAGCTGTATTTACTACTATCCTCACCTCTACCTACCTCATCACTTCCTTCGAAAAACAGCACCATTACTTTTTTAATCACTCTCAAAAACAAACAGCTATATACACCTCTATACTCACTTGCAATCTGACCTATATCACTTCCACTCCTACCTATCTATTACCCAAATACCACTGACTCTCCCACTTTAAATATAACAATCTTACAATAAAAAAGATAAATATCTATTTTTTCTAAAATATAACTTACAAATAAAACCCCTCAGTGTCTCCTTACTAGATGGGGACATCCACCCCAACCCTGGCCCAGCCAATCCTGCTACCCTTAATACCCAACCTAAACTCCCCTACTCACTCTTAATAGGACATCTGAATATCCGCAGTCTTAACAATAAAGTAGCCCATCTCCATGCCCTTTTAGATACTCACTCCTTTGATATCCTTTGCCTGACAGAAACTTGGTTAAAACCAGGAACCAAAGACAACAAAATTACCCCCCAAGGATATAACATAGTTAGACATGACCGTATAAGACAAAAGGGAGGGGGTGTAGCAGTACTATTCAAAGATGGATTCCATATCTCCACATTACCATGTAACCCACCTCATGATAGCAATGCTGAAATCCTGGCCACCAAACTCCAAATGAACCCAAATAAAGCTTTATATATTATCTGTATCTACCTACCACCTGGCAATAACATCAACATTATCAAAGGTATACTAAACTGGATATCCTCAGCTTACTCCCAAGAAACAGTAATACTAGGTGATTTTAATACTGACTGGAAAAGTGTTAATGCAGACAACCCCACCTCTCACTTTAACCTCCACGGCTTCACTGAAACAATCACCTCCACAACCAGAATCAACAAACCAAACAATAAAGAGAGTACCTTAGACTGGATACTTATAAACAGACATGAATATGCCTATAAGGTAGGCACTCTCCCAGATGATTTAAGTGATCATGCTTTAACCTACATTATTAAACAAAAACAAGATCTGCCTAAACCCTCTACTTTTAGGACTGCACGTTCCAATAAACACTTCAACCAAGAATCATTCCAAAATTAACTCAGTGCCTGTAACTGGAACCCCTTAAAAACTCTACCACTTGATGAAGCTATAAAATATCTAAACTCTGCATTTTTATCCATCCTGGACAAACATGCACCTATCTGATCTATCCGTATGAAATGCAAACCAGCCCCTGGCTCTCTAAAGAAACTAGACAAAAAATTCTACTAAGAAACAAATCCTGGGCTAAGTGGAGGGCTAATAAAAATATCTCTGATCAACATTACTTCAGGGAACTGAGAAATTGCACTAAAAAGGCAATTCTTATGAACAAAAGGAACTATTACTGTAAGTTACAGCAAACTCATCAAAATAATCCCCAAATGTTTTGGTCCAGTATAAACAAACTCCTTTCCCCTGGATGCTCTCAAACACCTACCCCTCTTGACACTGATCCTAATACCCCCCCTTCAAACTGCCAATTCATTCAATACCTTCTTTACAGAGACCATTCAATCTCTAGCTAGTCAACTAATCCCGGATAACTCTAGCCCTTCTACTACCAGATCATTTTCTCTACCAACTTTTAAACTGCAACCCATCTCTACTACTGTCATCTGTAAAATCATCCAAAAACTTAAACCTAGTACCCCTTCTGCCAACCAAATACCATCAGAATACCTGCAAAAAACAGCTAAGGTAATTGCATACCCTGTATCCTTCCTCATTAACAGAACCATTAAAGAAGGAACCATTCCTGACATTTGGAAAATCTCCCATATTATTCCCCTTCATAAAGGCGGCAATTCAAATGATTACTCTAATTACAGACCAATAGCTCTATTATCTCCTCTATCTAAAATAATGGAAAAATGCATTCACCAACAAGTACTACACCATTTATCTCAACATAACATAATAGCAAACTGTCAACATGGCTTTAGGCCATCACATAGTACCACAACTGCTCTACTATCTTTTATTGATACCATCAACAGAAACCGCAATAACAATATCCTCTCATCTGCTCTATTTATTGACCTCTCAAAGGCTTTTGACATGGTCAACCATGCTCTCCTCATCAACACTCTAGAATCCCTTGCCTTCGATCACCTGACTATTAAATGGCTCAGATCCTACCTTAGCAATAGGCAACAAGCAGTTCTCTGGCAAAACAATATATCATCCCTCCAGCCAGTAACCCTCGGAGTCCCTCAAGGCTCTATTCTAGGACCACTGCTCTTTTCATTATTTATCAATGACCTCCATCTAGCACTTCCACAAGCCACCTGCATTCAATATGCAGACGATTCTACCCTAGTATGCTCAGCAAACTCCACTTCAGAACTACACTCTCTAACCCAAGATGTATTTAACATAGTAGAAACATGGTTTACTAAGAGATGCCTCCTTCTCAATGCTAAAAAAACTAAGCTCCTCCTCTTTACACCCACCAATAAAACCTTACCCATTGATTTCTCTGTGTCCTCCAATAACAGCACTATCATACTTCCTGATACAACCACCAAACTGCTCGGAATAACTATTGACAATCACCTTACTTTTGATACCCACATAAATAACACTATCAAAACTGTCAATAGAAAAATTGGTTCCTTATACAGGATCAAACCTTTCCTCACTCCTATAGCCAGAACTAAAATTGCTCACTCTCACTTAATATCAACTCTTCTGTATGCTTCACCCATATATACTAACCTAAAGAAAAATAATCTTACCAAACTAACAACTTCTTATAATAATCGCCAGATTTGCAACTGGCAATCCCTTTAGAACCCACCACTGTTTGAATCTAAGGCAACTAGGCTGGCTGGAACTTCAAAACCAACTGATGGTATCCCAACTCACCATTGCCCACAAGATCTTCTACCAACCCAACAACACTCCTATACTCTCCAATCTCATCCTCCAGTACAACAATCTTAACTCCCTGCGCTCTTCCAACAAACTCCTTGCCTGTATATGCAAGTCTAACAACCTGGCTGGAGACTCTCTTTTTTCTAACACTGTTGGAAAAATCTGGAACCTACTGCCAAATGAACTAACATTACTTTCTTCCTTGCCTCTATTTAAACACAACCTCAAAAAACACCTAAAGTCTCACTGGCTATGCCCCTGCAGCAATCCTGACTAATCTTCTTCCTCTCTTCTTCTTTTTCTAATTTCACCTCCTGTTACTTCTTATTTCTACTACTCTTACTTCAACTACTTATACTCTAAATTGATTGTTACATGCTCACTCCTTGTTTGACTTACTGTTGTTCCTAATTTGATATGCCTAAAGAGTAATTCCTACTCTATATTATTACTACTTCCTACAAGGCATACTTTTTAATTTTAAACATTATTTACTTGTAATTTTTATTTTTATTTTTATTTTAATCCCTTTGGATGATTTTCTAAGTTGTATAACTGCCGGAGCTTTTCTCCCCGGGCCTCTACTGAAAATGGAAATATATCCAGTTAGACTAGCCCGGTTAACAAATGTAAAATAAAAATAAAATAAAAAATAAAAATGCATGCAATGTACAGACATGGGATAAGTGGTGCATGTATTTATTTTATTTATTTTATTTTACATTTGTTAACCGGGCTAGTCTGGCTGGATACATGTCCATTTTCAGCTTTTCTGTACTAATCTGAGTTGATGACAATTAAAATTAAAGTTTTAGTAGTATTATGTTCTACTTCAACAAATAGGTATTATCTGAAAGTAGGAAAAGGTAGATGTAACAGATAGTTGACAGACAGATGTTAGGATGATAGTAAGGCTAAGGATCAGTCAGTAGGAAAAGAAAGGTGGTATGAATGGTTAGAGATGTAGACATGAAGGAATCACAATTGTACAGTGGTTATGGTAAGTGTGGGACATGTTGCAGATATGTCGGTGCCAGCCATGACATGGCATGCTACACGACTACAACATTGAACACCACACATACCCAATGTGTGTCATGCAACCTATATACCCAATAGCATTCCAGGACATATATGTGACTCTTTGTACAGATGGCGACAGCTGTGCATATTGTGTATACTGGCATATGTAAGCACACACACAACATGCTATGCATATTGTGTATAGGTGCATATGTTTGCACACACACAACAATAACATGCAAAGCAAAGGCCGCTATGTGTAGTACTGTGGCAACTGTAACTGGATGGGGTGTACTACCATGTGCCATCATCATCATCATGCATTTTGTGGTCACTCACGGCTACTACTGTGTGACAGACCACCGCCTAGCATGCTGTACCTGAACTGCAGTGCCATGGCTATGTTCACTATTACACAGCCACTTTGTACATGGGTGTATGAGGTGCCCAATAGGGAGCATTGCCTAACATGACTGTGTTATGTGTTGAAGAGTGTTGCACAGCCCCATGATAGGCCTCTGCCCCTGAGGTACATCATGTGTGTGTGGATGACATGTGGGATACTGAGGTGTGACCTTACAGCAGGTGTGTGGTTATGCCATATGTAGCATGTCTTTGCATACTGCGTATGATAAATGTGTTATGTTGTGTACAGGTGTTGCAACTATGCCTATCCAATGTGCAGTACAGGGTTGCCACAACTGTGTCTTATGCTCTGTGTATTGCATGTCAGTGAGGCAGTTACTGACATAACTGAGCTGTGCAACATCTTACAGCAAACATGCACGGCATGCATTATGCGTAGGTGTGTTACACCTCACCTATGACATGCATATTTCATTACCAACATTGCAGTTATAACACACTCACCAGCATGGATCAGCTGCCCTGCTGTCACACCAGAGGGACCTACAAGAATATGAGAGAGTTAGTCAGCGGCCACAACTGTGGCATTGCTACAGTGAGAATGCTAAACTGCAGTATAACAACAGTCAACAGTCACAGGTGTAGAGATATTATTCAAAATATCAGTATTGCACAACACTTGGCAGCAGAACTGCTAAACACACAGTACACATCTCACGTAGACATAATCTAACAATACAGTTAACTGTCATCTACAGATAGGGCTGGGTGGCTCCGGCCTCTATGACAACACATGTCAGAGGTTGATGTTGCTGTTGTCCAGGAGCCACCAAGCTTAGAAGCAGCTCCTCCACTCTGGTGAGGAGGGGATGAATGGCCACCCCACCACCTGTGGCATGCTGTTGTCTTTGGATATCAGACACAGGCCGCTGGACATGTCTAATTAAATCACTGCAGTGATGGCGCACCTGCTCATATGTCCAGTTATGCATGCCTATGTCATTTACCCGATGAACAAGTTCCTGCCACAGTGCAGTCCGCTCCTGCTGATGCTGGCTGCTTCTGGAGAACAGCATCGTGTACTGCTGCAGCAGACTTTGTAGTATCACCTCTTCCTCATCCGCTGTGTATGATGGATTGCGTTGGTGGGCCATCTGACTGAAAAAGATATGAACAATATGTGTGAGCGAGTCCTGTGGCACACTTTACACCTTTAACCACAGATATCACTTTAATGACATATATACCATCCTAATGTCTGTCAGAGATTACACACGTTCAATACCACTTATTGGTTCTCAGGCCACAACTAACTAACAGTGGCTGGCATACTCTATATATCACAACACTATACAACAGTACCTGACACACTGTTTGTGACCCATTGCACAACCTCAGGACAGGGGTGTATATCACACCAATGCACGAACAGAGATGTCATCCATTGCAATGGATGTAAAGTACAGGTACAGTAGTACCAGTCAACCATCCTAGTCATTGATGCCAGAGCCCTGCCTAACAGATGTGTACAGTTGTTACTATAGGTGGCATACTGCTGTAACAGAGTATATATGTTGCTGGATACACATGTATAACTTGTAACACACATATGATTGCAGCCATTGTACAGGCATGAT
This sequence comes from Protopterus annectens, assembly GCF_019279795.1. Taxonomy (NCBI): domain Eukaryota; kingdom Metazoa; phylum Chordata; order Ceratodontiformes; family Protopteridae; genus Protopterus; species Protopterus annectens. Next base: position 1,927,166,906 of record NC_056739.1, on the reverse strand, counting down.
TACACACAGAACAGACAAACATACAACACACCACTGTATGCCAACACAGATGAGCATTACCTGTGTACCATACAGTACTGCGTGCCACTACTTACACACCCTTATGCCTGAGTTCTGTCTTCTGTGCAGACTACAGGAAACACAGATGACAGTGTTTCCAAGCAATGTGAACACACACCATACTGTGCTGTTTAGGTCTACAGCTTCTGGTAGTACTACAGTTCATATGGGAGTTGGATTCACATGCAGTACCACTCACTAAGCATACATGTATTGCTTTAGCCTACAATGAGACACCACATTCGTCAACAAAGAACTACGTCACATCATATGCCGTACTACTATGTTTGCCTAACAGTACATTACACATCATTTGCTGTCCTCACAGCTAGGATAGACACTACAATGTCAGATATAACTTCACACTAAGCTATCACACCTTTACAGACCTTGCACACATTCAGCATTACACTTATTCAACCTCATATAGCAGGTATTGCATTGAGTGTGAGTGCATAGTGTCATAGGTAGGTAATATGCTTTTGGCCCTAGGGCCTACGGCAGCCTAGCCATATGCTACCCTGGCCTTTGACACACATTTAGTTTGATTTCACTTGCCCCTGCCAACCAGAACCACAGAGGTGTTTCCTGGGGTATATTACCAATCTCCCACACAATCATCATGGGTATTTATGACAACTGCTAATGAGGAGCCTTGTTTGCTATTGCTAGGTGGTCTAGTCTGGTGTATGGCATATCTCTGAGATGGGAACCTATCCCTCCAGCATGTGCTGTTTAGTGAGCTGAAAAGGTTTAGGGCCATAGAGCGTGTATCCCGGAGGGATTGTGATATGTTGCCATGGTGGTTGTCACCCAGCTATGGGTGTGACATACCTCTGTATGTCCGGCAGAGGTCACCCCTGTGTGGCCAGTATGCAATACAGTGTAGATGTGGTTTTGTGAGTCAGTCTGCATAGGGCGTCAGTTTGCGGCCAGTATTACCCTTTGGGAGGTATGTCTGTGGCCTTTAAACCTGGTGTAGTTGTCATGTGAGGTACATATCACTCAGGGCATGTTGATGGGTAGAGGGGAACACTGCCCTATATTTCTATAGATGGCACACCTGTTGTCATGACACATAACACACAGACTGATTACAGGTGTAGTGTGGCACTGTCTTCATCAAAGTGGAGGCTACTGTCCACTTGTGTCCCATGTTCCCTTATTACACCTTCACTGTTAGGTAGATCTCTACCTATGTGGTAGTTAATGGGTACAGTGTTTTGGAAAGGAGGAATGGCACTGCAGTATCAACAATTGTCTACAGTCCATGCCTTGGTCACCACACACCTGTTGCAGTACATATGACTCCGTCTCACTCTATCTATATATGGCTAGCTATATATATATATATATATATATATATATATATATATATATATATATATATATATATATATATATATATATGCATATCTATACACATACATGTACACATCCATTGCTGTACACATGGATGTACATATAGGCACATGTACAGTCCACCTTTTGTGGTGGGGATATCACTTATGCGACAGTTGAGGGATGTACAGTTATGTGATTATATTGCACAGTGTTGTGTGGAATGCATGTGGGTGTCCTCAGCCCATGTAGCATTAGCAGGCCTCACTGACTGTAACACAGCAGATCTGACAAATCAGTCCCACAGCATTTAGCCACCACATGACATATATCAGCACTGCATGCTGTTTTCTAGGACACACACTACAACCTACATAGATATATGCACATATCAACCTTCAATGACAGATATCTGTCAACACTTCACTAACAGTTGCAGTATGCCCCTTGCCCTATGCACATGTGTGGATACAGATAGATACGTACTGCTGCCACACATGGATGATTTGCAGTGTGTAGAGTACTCTTCAGGAACATCTACTACATGCCAACACATACATGTGAGTTACATACATTACCTTTGTATTTCCCTGCTTTATGTGTTACGGTTTTTTAGGGTTTTTTTTTTTGGTTGATTGTTTTGGGTTTTCCCCCTCTATTTCGGTTTATGTCTCAGTTTGTCTCTCTGCTGTGTCTCTGTCTGTGTCTGTGTCCATGTCTCTCTCTCTCTCTCTCTCTCTCTCTCTCTCTCTCTCTATCTCCCAGCACCTGCAATGATAGAATTGCATCTGTGGACTGCAGGTACAGCCTGCTTTTCTAGGTATCTGCACTAGTGCATGTGACAGCCTCTGCACCAATTGCTGCCCGCCATTCAGTAACTGCATGCAGCCTGTTGTGTGGTGATTGCATTACTCACTGTGATTGTAGCCCACTACTATAAAATGCTAGGTTAGGTAGGCATAGCCCTTTCAGCTGTCCAAGGTGGGGCCCATGCTTGTTTGCTCTGAACACCATTGTGTCATTCAGAAGGTTGGTATATGTCTCTTATCTGAAGCTAGGGTTGTAGCTAGTTATATGCATGCTATACTCAAACCTGAATGTTGCTGCTTCTAGTACACACTTATCAGTGTAGACATGTACTCACCCCTCCAAATGCTAACACAGGATACATGGGAGTATGTACTTTATTTCTGACTTACACAATTAACTGCCATACAAATGTGGTTATTGCATTGTATTCCTGTGGCCAGTATTTATCCTGGTCTGACACTGTGTGGTGTTTGTAAGGTGCTACTGTAAAATTATTCCCTGCTAGGATGGCTGGTTCTCCTTTCACAGTCATGTCATGCAATTCCACAACACCTGCTGGTAAAGACCCACAGAACAGGAGTTGTGTTATACCATTCCTGATTTCCATTTACATTCCCTCATTGTAATGCATGATATATTTATTTCAGCACCAAGTTATTTGTATATCTGCTGTGGCTTAGTGGTAATTCATGCAGTCTATTGTGTCAATGGTTTGGGGTTCGAGACTGGCAGAGTTTTTTTCTTTTGCTGCTCAGCAGAACAAGGGCCCTGCCATAGAGTGACTAAGGCACTTTTAAGCAGTTGTAAGTGGGTTTGCATGGGTTTGCGTGATGCTTAGCTAAGCGCACACATGCGCACACTCACATAAACCTGCTTACTACTGCTTAAAAGTGCTTACTCCCGCTAACCCCGTGCTAATTTCTTTTAAAGAAAAGAAAATGGGGAGATAGGAAAGTGGTAAAAAAGGGGGCACAAAGAGGGACAGACAGTAGGTAAACAAGCTCGGGATGTTCAGGACGGGTGTAGGGAAGGTCCATAGCTGCCCATTTCTTTACCAGCAACAGCTGTGCATATGCAATAAATTTGGAGTGATATTTGAAACCTTCCACCCCTGGGAGAGGGGTGAGGACAACAAAGTATGTTGTACTGCCAATTATAATTATCAGTTTACATGTCCAATGGACATGTGTGTGAAATGGGCAGCTATGTATGGGGCGTAATTTTTTTGTGGGTACAGACTGCCCATTTTTTTTTTCAGGTGAGAGTGGGAAGTGAGGTAGAGGAAGTAGGTATGTCTGGGGAGGTAGGTAGGGAAGGTAAACAGACAAGACAGACAAGACACATACAGGGGCGGTGTATGACACATAGGGTGGGTGAACACAATTGACGGGGTCGGATGTTTGGAAATTGCAAGCCCATGAGCCCACAGATGGTAACAGTGGAACTGAGATCCCCACCCATGGGTAGTCACCACTGCACCTTCACAGCCCAGAGGGTGGCTGTGCTGGGGGCTGCGTAGGACGGGCAGGCTCACCCATGAGACGCGCCACTCTTGCCTTGAGCTGGCATAGGGGATCAGCGACTGAATACTGGCTCTCCCTATGCACCACAACCTGGACCCTTCGAAGGGTGACAGGTGGCCCTTCTCCGCCCACGCTTGCATGGGGGGGACGAGCCCCATCCCCTGCAGTTCTTCCACCCGAAGGTGGCATGGGACCAACGGAGGAGGGGAGTCTGGGCTGGGCACCAGACCTGCTGGTGCCAGGTGCACTCACCAGCTGAGGAGGAACAGGTGGGTCCGCTGGAACCATCCTTCCCATACGTTCTGTGACTAGGTGTATTTAATTACAGCATAAACAACAGCATTCCAGATTAGTTGTAACAGCATGCAGTAATATTCCCATTAACCCAACATACCAAGGTTCCAACAGTTGAACAGCAAGTATAACACATGCATATATTGAACCACAGTGGATATTCCAACAGCATGCAGGGATGTTTGGTAGCAACAGGCCACCATAATTGTGGTGTTTAAACAGGGCACATGCATCAACGTGAATGCAAATATTTATAGAACAATAGGACATAAGTCCCAACAAATTTTAAGATTACACATACCCATTGAGGTGTGGAATTGCATGGTTTATGCACATACAGTAGGGTGTAGAAAAAAACCTCGGTTAACATCTTATCATTACCTTTTAGTCTACACTACATTCCTAGTGACTGCAGGTGTCTATCCCCTGCATGTATTGTTACACTTGCCACCATACATTAGGTTGTGTAATGGGTTTGGCTAGTCCAATATATGCCTGACCTATATCTGACATACTAACTGTCCAGGATGCAGATGTTACTGCTACATATTTCTTGATTGCATTTCTATTTCGTTATCTACATATCTGGGATGTTTTCACATGACATTTTCACTTCGATTTGTACAGAACCCTGCATTTCTTGATACACACTCACATTTCTGGGGATAAACTAACATGCTACATGTGTGCCAGATTTACTTATGCATGCCAGCCAGTAACTGACTGTTGTGGACTGTATATATGCTTCACAGCTACTAGCACTTCCATCACCCACTTTATATGGGACTGCACAACTCTGGGTTGCCAGCACTTTTTCAAACAGTACTATTTGTATAATGCAAGGGTACAACAATATTTCAAACTCTGTGACACAGACACACTCTGGGTTTTAGACCTTTATTAATGGCATTACACACTTTTCCACAAGCTCACTCCTTTATTTGTTTTAACGGTGCATATGGCAGACATGTTCAAGACATATTATACCTTTATTAATAGGTTAGAACACTCTTTCAGGCTCACTCACTTATTTTATATGACAGTGCCTGCAGAGATAGTATTCCAGACATATGTTACCTTTCTTAATTGGTTACTACACTCTTTTTCTGCCTCTCTGACATTTTTATCTGACAGTACATGCAGATGACTTATACAGGCACTTTTATGGCTGTAGTATTGGACTACAACACTTTCTTTCATGCTCTCTCCCATATTTTATATAACAATACATGTAGAATGATCACTAACCTGCCTGGTGGTGCAGCCTTAGCAGCCTATCGGCATAGGCTTGCTGATTCGCAGCATGGTCACCTGCAGCTGTAAAGTAAATGAAGGGATATTGAGACATACCTATCCATTATACTTACTCAATTATCAATTCTTACATACTGCATTCCATGGCTACATACTCAGTTATGGGGCATTCTGCATCCCATGGGCCTCCTGTATCCATTGGTTCAGGCGGTCCTGCTTCCATCTCTTCAGATCTGCATGGTGATGATGGACCTGCTCACCAGTCCGAGGAATGCCTGTGGCACTGGTGAGGTCATGAGCTAACCGGTTCCAAGCCTCTGCCTTGTACTCCATCCCTTGGAACTGGCCCTGCAGGAGTCTTGACTCATGATGGTGGACAAGGAGCCAAACCATGTATTTTGACTCCTTGATGCCCCAATGTTGTGCTCGGAAGCATGTTCCCCTCTCCGACACCATCCATTCTAACTGCAGATGTGAGCTACAATCAGTTATGGCATGTATTCCCGCCTATGTGGCTTAAATATGCAGCATTTCCTGCGTTTTTTTGTGATTGGCCATTTTTTAAAATTCTCAACTGACTGGAGACCTGCTTAGTAATGGTTAAACTACCATTAGTAAGTATATGTCTGTTAACAGTGTCTGTTTCCCCTACATTATCATGGCTTAGTAGTTTTGTACTTTGCTTGTGATGCACAAAGTCCTGGGTTCGAACCTTGTCATTCATTTTATTTTCATACTGTCCCGACAGGCTAGTGGGTGTGGCTGCATTTAAGCAACTTTGCTCTACGTTGCTCCTTGGTGCCCTATGGTGCCCTGGTTGGCGCAGCGCGCACATCCGTGCAAACAGATTGTGCTGGTTAAAGTGCTATTTCGCTATGGGCACCTCTATTGCACTCGGTTAACCATTATTAAACTATGGGCAACTCTATTGCGCTTGGTGAAGTGCTGCTTAGCTGCAGGCCATTATATATCAGGATCATTTAAAATATTTATTTTCTTCACTGTTACATTGGCCATTTCACTGCGTTTTACTACTATTTACACATATTTTTGTATGGTATTATTTCATTTACTGATTTAAAAATAAATACGAAGGGGAGTGGTGTACTCGAACCATGAACGCCTCTTCTTTGTGCGAACGCCCTACCATTACGCTATTGCTATTTGGTGCGGTTTGCATACACATTTTTTCTTATGCTCTTCCATGTCTGAATTGCTAACTCTAGCTAAGCAATGGGCACGCCCGCACACACACGCACAAATACGGGCAGCTATTTCGGGTATTTAAAAAAATAAAATTAACTTTTTACTTTTTATAACTGTGATGGGGGTTTACAATGTCAGGGAGTGTGGTGTTTGGTGCAAGGACATTTGAGCGGACTCGCTCTTGTGTATTTGCTTTTACTTTTCAATCACTTGCAGGGCTGCGGACATTTAGACTACTCGGCAGTCGGACAGGACCCCTGCTTTCTTACACGGTCCATGTACGAATTACGGTTGGGTCAGCATGCCCTCATGCATATTCATGGCATGCTGATGTCATATCGTTCAACTGCAGCCTCCGAATAAGACTTATTAGGTCTTACACGGAGGATTTGTAAATCCGGGGGAATGTTCAACTCTATTGTTATGTTACAGTTGGGCAATGCTGATTTCTTTGGTGAGATGGTTCTCATCAGACACTAATGAACTACAAACAGAGTCTAATATTTGACAAAAAAATGTGGTATTTTAAAAGAAAGACTTTAATCCAGTTAAACAAGACTCCCTTATGATTTTCTGGTAGTTATTTGCAAACAAGTCCAGGAATACTATTAAAGTACTAAAAAACAAAGTCATTAAGACATTTCTTCCATTTCCTCTATGAGAACTGCATGATTGCCTTAAATGCTACATAATTGGGTAGGGATCTACTGTTTGCCTAAGTTCAAATTATGTTCTCCTATCCACCATCTTTAAATAAGTCTTTCCATTTATCTGTCATTCAGCTCATCCATTCATAAGTTTATTTATGAAATTAATACTTGTTCATAAAATTAACAAGTTTATTTAGCAAATAAAATGGCATATTTACAGGGCTGTGTTATGAGAAAAGTACCATTAAATTAGAACATATGCATTTGTCTTATTTATTTCATTATATCCTCTTCACAGAGTCAACTATATCCACTATGATGAATATCTATGTATCTGTTCCTTCAGTTTTAGTACTACATGCTCAGAATCAGCTTTACTGAAATACTGGTGACAGCCTGTCTCACCCAAGTATTATTCTAAATCTGACAGGCTGTAGCAGTCAACCAGGATTTCAGTTAGAAATCAAGAAATAGGGTAGTTCATGGATGAAATAAGTTATCTTCACATTAATAAAAGCTGAGTTGTAAGAAAACTGTTGAACTGATCAACCATTAAATGAGATATATCTGCTGAATTTTTTCTGTTCCTAAAACAACAACTATCTTATAAAACAATTGCTACATTTAATTCAAATGACTAAGTAACTTTTTTGTCTTGAGAAGTGTATAATTGTTAACTGTAAAATGTAACAAAAAGTGAATAATGTAAGTTGAATGCCATATCTTACTGCATTGAAAATGCTAATTAATTAGTAGACAAACAATTCACGATTTCCTGCATTGTTTATACTCTGCATTATTGTATTTTATAATGCTGCATGCTTATTTTTTTATTTAGTCTTTAATAATCAGTAGTTACTTAGTTACAGTGTACTGTTGTATGCTGACAGCAACATCTATTCACCGTGTTGCTCCCTGTTGGTAATAAAAAAGGCTTTGTTCACTGCTGAACTCACATTTGCTATTTTCAGTTTATTTAACTTAATAGCTCCAACACATAAATTTGCAGATACCTTGTACTCATTCACACCTCGTTGGCATCAGACATGATCATTCTTGAGACCTGTACTCAACCCTGTCCATGTGATAGCACAATAGCTTTCTATTCTTTCAGCCTCTTCCCATTCCACTAATTATTTTTGTCTCCCATTGACTACCATAATTTATCAGCTTCTATAGCAGTGATAGTAGATTGCCCTTCTCAGAATAGCTACCAAACGCGTTCTGCACATGTATAGGAGCAAGGATATGCATGATCAAAAAATCTTAAAAAAAACAGGGTGTGTGCCAAGGGTTTTATGCATGAAGTCCTTGCACAAAAGCCTGTATCATTCAAATAAGACCATGACACATTATGACTTGCACAGGTTACAGCTTGAATACATATTTACATTTGTTGATCAAGTAGGTGTGCTGATCTACTGACCTTTTTTTAGCCAGGTATTACTTTTAGTAAACAGCAAGATGGATAACTCTGAACAATGAAGTTGTAGCAAAGGCTGCATGTGCACAGGCTATATCACAGTGGTGGCATGGACTGTTAGATCTTATTTAACGCATCCTCATTATCTTACATTTAATACTCAGGTGTAATTAAAGGCATATAAAGATGTACAGATGTTAAGCAATGTTAGTGGTAAGGCTAACTCTTAAGGCATAGCTTTTAAAATGAGAAACAAATTCAAAACTGACATTTAAGCTGTAAGTTTTTTGTGGGCTAATAGCTGCCAAAAAGGGTCCAGTGAGCTAACATTTCTACCTATATATACATTTGTATTAATAGTGGTGAACATACAGAAACCTGAATCAAAACTACACCATAAGTTAAAGAAATAAGTTAATGGAAAATGTACCCTGTACTGAAATAAATTCCTGTTGCAGTTGTGTACATAAGCAAACTTTAGGTGATGTTGATAAAATCACTTCACCCAATGATATGATCGGGCCTGATGGTGTAGGCAGAAGACCTCTTAAGGTCTTGTATTCCTAATATTGCCTGCTATGGAACACGTCATTATGCTGAGATAAATGGTCTTTTTTCTGTGAAGGTTAAATGAATGCATGAATGGCCTTTTTGATATTTTAAAGATTTATTCTGTTATTAAATGTAAAAAAACAAAAGAAATAATGCATTTTATATGTTTTGGCAAAGTTCCTTTTTTCTGTTTTAATAATTCTCAGGTTGTCTAATAAAGTACTTTTCTATGAGACAGTAGAATCTTTTTTTAATTTAGTAACATGTCGCTCCCATAATTGATTGGATCATTCATTTCTCTTTGAACAATGTCAAGATACTCATCCAGGTAGTCTGGTTGATGGCCAAATTGCCACCCCCCCCCCCCCAGCAGCTGATTTGCCTTTTTTGTGTGAGGACCTCCAATGGCTTCCTTTCCTGTGGAGTCATATACCTTCATGGAGACTACTGCACATGATTGCTTGACAGAACAAAGCTCATATTCCTGGCTAGAATGCTACCCACCATAGTCCTATTTCACTGCAAAGGTCAGCATTTCAGCAGATTAGACCAACATGGTCACATCAGAATGAGTGGGCTGACATTAGATGCTCACTTTCACTCTCCCTGGTCAGTTCCTCCAGCACCTAGAATGCTAATCCAATTGAGGTCATTTGTGTAGTGATCAAGGCTTCACTCCCTTACACCAAAACACTGACATGATATGGGATTTTTTGCTTTTCTATATTACATTAGTATATTTTCTGATTTCCCACATAATCTAAAGCTGGGTCACAAAGGAGCCAGACCTTATCCCAGCACTCAGTAAGGGTAATTTATAGATGCTATTCCAGAAGGGGACATCAGTCTACCACAGAATATACATACATACAAGCACACACACACACACACACACACACACACACACACACACACACACACACACACACACACACACACACACTCACACACTCTCTCTCTCTCTCTCTCTCATACAGGTTGACAGCAACCTCTCTTTTGACCACCACATTACCACTGTGGTCAGAAAGTCCTTCTATGTGGCACATCTCATTACTAAGGGTTTTGCATCCAGGAAGAAATATGCCATTGTCTCTCTCTACTCTTCCCTCATTAGGCCAATAATCGAGTACAATGCCCCATTTGGCATGTACCTCACTAGACACCTGCAACAACTGGAGAGGCCGCAAAAGTACCTCACAAAGAGGATCCCTTAAACACTTGTCCTATATGGACAGACTCAAAAAACTCCAACTATTCTCTGTCTCATATCATCTACCTAGAGGTGATCTCTGCTTAATTTAGAAAGCCATGTCTGACCCAGCTTTGTTAGAAATGCTACATCTAAAGAAATTCCAAACCCTCCACACCACACACTCAAGAGATCTCAGCCTCATTACCACAATCAACAGAACATGTTGGAGGGACAGGTTCATAACCCAGAGACTGCCCATGCTATGGAATAGACGTCCCATACATGTCAAACGGATCACCTCACTGGCCCTCTTCAAGAGAAATCTTGATGAGTGGATGGGAAATAGAAAATTCACCCTGGGAATCACTCCAGTGGCTCTACTCAACAGAGGCGAACTAAGGACAGGTGGCAGATGCCAGGGTAATCCTATGGGATAGGCTTGTAAAGGCTCCAGGGCCATTAGCCTAGTACACACCTATGAACCTATGTTCTCTCCCAGGGCCATGGTGACTTCACTGATAGAGCACTTATGGAATGTGGGAGGAAACTACACCACTATGCAAACACCCACACAGACATGGGAGGGCATACAGACTACAAAAACGAAGCAGCCCCAACCAAATAACATACTGGCCAACCATGACCTGTAGGTCAGACTGTTGTGCCACTGTGTCTAGGGTTGCCACCTTTTGTTGTGGCTAAAACCAGAGTAAGGCCACACTCCTCACATCACATGTAACCCCACCCATCACCATCATCCCGCCCACATCCCACCCATTTTGTGACATCACTATGACATCAGCTGATGGGAATGCCCTCTTTTTCTATTCCTGATACCTGCATTTAACAGATTTACTATGCTTTTCTGTAAGCATACTACCAGAGACTCAATTTGATTTCTGGATAGTTAGGGGAAAAAAAGTATAGGGGGCAACCCTAACTGTGTCATCCCGTACATTTTTTCCATTCTTTTATTTTGTTTTCAACTTTATATGGTTTTCCAAAGAACCTTTTGTCAGATATAGAAAAGAGATATATGCTTCCCCTTTGTATTATCTGTAGGAGTTATAGGTTCATAGGTTCATACTAGGCTATCTGCCCTAGGGAATTTATAATCCTAGCCAGAGTGTGTTTGGCTTTCACCACCTATTTTAAATTAATTTTGCTATGCCCTTTTTCGAGGTTAGTATACTGTGCCTCTGTCTAACAGTGATACAGAAGTGATACCCGGGGTAATCCTACGATCTCCCATCCACTCATCAAGATTCCTCTTGAAGAGAGTCAATGAGGGACTCTGCCTAACCTGGACTGGGATTTTATTCCAGAGTGAAGGGAGCCTCTGGGTTATGAATCTGTCCCTCCAGCATGTCCTATTTATTTCAGTGCTGAGGTTCAAGTCTCTCAAGCACGTAGCTCAATGGGATTTGGATTTTCTGAGGTGCAGCATGTCCATTAATTCCGGGTTGGACATGGCTTTATACGTCAGGTACAGATCGCCTCTGAGCAGGCGGTATGCCACTGAGTAGACCTGGAGTTTCTTTAACTGGGCAGCATACGGCATCTGTTTGAGCCCTTTGATCCTCTTGGTGAGGTACTTTTGGGGTCTTTCCAGTTGTTGCAGGTGTCTGGTAAGGTACATCCCAAAAGGGGCATTGTACTCAATTATGGGCCTGATGAGGGATGAGTAAAGAGGCACGATGACCTCCCCTGATCTAGATGTGAATCCCTTCATGATTAGGTGGGCTATATAAAATGTTTTTCTAACCACTTTGGCCACGTGGTTGTCAAATGAGAGACTGCTATCAACTTGGGTCCCCAGGTCCCTAATTACTTCTTCTGTACTTAATGGATTACCACCTATGTGGTAATTTGTGGGCACTTTGTTTTTGCCAAAGGGGATGACTATACACTTTTTGGTGTTTAGCTTGAGGCCATAGCTCTGGCACCAGTTGTCTGTTTCTATGAGGCCCTTTTGGAGGATGCTTGTGTCGACTGGAGAGTCATGTATGGCACCCAGTTTGCAGTCATCTGCGAACTTGGTCAGCCACAGTCCTTCCGTGTTGGCCTGTACCTCTGAAAAGTATATACCGAACAAGAGAGGTCCCAGGACTGAGCCTTGTGGGATGCCACTTGTAACTGGTTTGGAGTCTGACATGGCTCCAGCAATTCTAACCATGTGGGTTCTGTCCTTGAGCCAGTTTGCAACCCATCTAGTGACATAGGGGTTTATATTTAAGCTGGTGAGCTTATCTATAATGCCCGAGTGGGGTACTGTATCGAAGGCTTTTGAGAGGTCCAGGTAGGCTGTGTGGACCACCTTCCCCTCGTCAATGGCCTTGGTGACTGTTTCAAAGAAATCGACCAGGTTTAAGAGGCAGGATCTGCCCTTAACAAAGTCGAACTGGGTAGGATCCAGTGTCTGTAGGTCCCCAATATCTTTATTTATGAGGTCCATGATGATCCTTTCCATAGCTTTGCTGACCAAGCTAGTCAGGCTTATGGAGCGATAGTTTCCAGGATCCGTTGAGGCACCACCTTTGTGGAGAGCGACCACTGTTGCTGTATGCCACTCTTTGGGTACATATCCTGTAGTAAGGCTGAGATTGAACAGTAGTTTTATGTTTGGGTTTAGCTCTTCTTGGAGTTCATGTAGGACGCAGCCCAGGACACCGTCTGGTCCCATTGATGCTGTGTTTTTTGCTATGGAGAGGGCGGCTCTTACCTGAGCATCTGAGATGTCAGGGGGGGGCAGCACTCTGCTGGGATAGATATTTGCCCTTTTGGTGGGGAGGGGGGGAGAAGTTTGCGCTGAATCTGTCAGCTAGGATGTTGGCAATGTCTGTGGGTTCGGTGTATTTTTGTCATTTTGGACTAATTCTGAGCATATCTGGGAATTCCCACCCAGGTTCCTAACATAACTAAAGAAAGCCTTGTGATTATCCTTAGTGTTCTGTGCAATTTTTCTCTCGAAGCTGGCCTTAGATGATTTTATGAGTGCCCGTAGTGTTTTGCTAATACTGATCAGAGATGCCTTCCCTTTTTGGGATTTTGCTCTATCATGTAGTAGCTTCTTCCTTCTATTGTATAGTTTGTTTATGGCTGGGGTCCACCAGACAGGACGTCTGCCTTTGGAGGATTGGGTCTTTGTTTTATTTAGGATTGCATGATCCATGCATTCCTGAAGGTGTTCATAGAATGCGTTTATAAAGGATTCTGCGGTCTGGGACGTATTTACCACAGGCCCGGGGGCTTTGAAGGATTCCACCTCAGTTTTGAGGAGTGTGAAATTTGCTTTAGAGAAGTTTTTCACTGTGGTTTTCTGGGCAGGGGGTGGGGTCAGGATGTGAATATCCAGTGAGATTAGTTTATGGTCTGATCTTACCAGTGAGGGATACACTTTTGGCCTGGAGCATAGAGTCCCCATGTTGGTGATGATCAGGTCCAGTATGTTTTCCCCTCTTGTGGGAGTGGTAACAAGTTGTTCCATAGCATTTGAGTTTATAAATTCTAGGAACCTTTGGGCTAGGGTGTTGGAGCTAGAGTAATGCTCCCAGTCTATGTTTGGGTAGTTGAAGTCACCCAATATAATGGTGTTTGGAGAGACCTTCATATTTTCCAGTGTTCTCAGGAAGGCCGAGTGGGGTTCCTGGGTTGGGAGGGTGGTCTGTAGCAGGCTATAAACTGGAAGGCAGTTTTACCCACTGTTAGTTGCACATGGATAGTCTCTGATGCTTTGTGCTGTGCCACCAAACTGGAGGTGTGGGTATCTTTGACGAATATTGATACTCCCCCTCCTTTTGTGGTTCGGTCCAAGTTTTGGGGCTGAAAAGCATGGTATGAGGTATAACCTGGTAGTGCTGGGGTGCTCTCGGGAGCCTTGAACCAGGTTTCTGTTACTGCACAGATATCAATGTTCTCCATGCTAAGGAAAGTTTTGAGAGCATGCATCTTGAGGTTTAGACTTCTGGCGTTGAGTAGCATTACTCTTAGTTTCTTATTCCTTGTGATACCTATGGAGGTGGGTTTGTCTTTTGAGCCTTGCCTAAAAAAGGCACTATGGGGGTAGCAAGAGCCTTTGCCAATATCCAAAAGCCTAGGGGTGACAGGTGCAAGCCATCCCTAGCGAAGCATCGTGGCTTGTCGAGCATGTCATCCCAGGCTGACAGGCATTAGATCCCCTTTGAATGACACCAATACTTAAGCCAATTGTTGAAATTGATCATCTTGTCTTCATATTGTGGCATCATTCTTGGTGAGGGTAAGATGCTACTCAAGGTCAGGGTCATACCGGTCTGGGCTACATGCTCAGAGAGCTCCTCTATGTCTCTTTTCATGTAGTCCAGGGAGGCACATCTCAGGTCATTCACACCAGCATGGACAATGACTGAGTCATATTTGTACTTGCTTGGAGTGACCTGAGTGCTTGTGTTATGTGGTGGATCCTAGCGCCCGACAGGCAGCTCACCGTGACCTTCTCCTTGTTCAGCCTGCTGAGCAGGACGTCAGTGTGCCTGACAATAGAGACACCTATTACAAGTTTATCAGGTGTGTTGTTTAGCCTTAAGGGCTGTGACTGTTCGGCACACTGGCTTTGTGAGCTATGTGTTGCACGTGTTTTGTTTTGGGGTAGCGGTTGCTTGGGTGTCTGCTTTGGAGGTCTCTGCTGCTTAGGCAGATTTTTATTTAGTGCCTCCGAGTATGTTTTTGTGTGTTTATGTGTTTGGTTTCCCTTTGTTTATGAGGAAATGTGTATGTTTTGGACATTTATTTATTTATTGACATTTGGTTACTGGGAAAGTCTAACTGGGTAGGAGCCCATTTTCAGTAGTGACCCAGGGAGAAAAGATCCAACTGTATTACTAAATATTTTAAGAGTAATAATTTTTCAGTCTTTAAAAATAATACAAAAAAAACAAATAATGTTTAAATAAGTATACCAAACTAGATATAATATGAAAACATTGGTTAAAAATACATACAAATTATATGACAATGATTTAATAGTTAGAAAAATTTTAAACAATATATATATATAAAGAAATTAAAGGTAAGTTAGTATAATGCAAACAGGAATTGCAATATGAATAGAGAGAAAGGCAGGCTTATGGTATATTTAGAGAGAAAGCCATGGGAGAGAAATTGATAGAAGTAAGGAAGTAAGTGAAGAAGGGAGAGTAAGGAGATGTAAGGTATGAATTGGTATTTGTCCACATTTAAGGATATAGTTTATCCTGGTGTTGAGCAAGAAGAGAGCCAGCTTTTGGGTAGGAAGTCTTTCAGAATGGTTTGAAGGATGAGATGGGGGGTATTGACCTAATGGATAGATTTTAGGATTTCCAGACTTAAGCAACATGGTATGAGTACAGACAATGCCCAGCAGATTTGACAGGTTTGTAGACAGACAGAAGTTTTTGGTCATTTGATCGTAATGACCTACTAGTAATCATTTTTATTAATATTGTTCTTTTCTTTTCACAAAGACAGTGATTGTTGAGTAAGTATGTAGATTGGCTGCTGAGTTTGTGTGCAGAACTACAGGGTATATTGCATTTGTGTGTGTGTGTGTGTGTGTGTGTGTGTGTGTGTGTGTGTGTGTGTGTGTGTGTGTGTGTGTGTGTGTGTGTGTGTGTGTATGTATACTGTCGTAAAGTGGAAGATCTTGGTATTACCATCGTGTACACATTTTCGGTGAAAGATCTAGTGCTACAGTATTAATATGTTTTTTTTTTTTTTTTTATTATATTTTTTAAGTGTAGGTGAAACCAGCAGGCCTGATGGCACATAGGGTGAGTTCCTGCATGCAACAATGGCAACATGGTTTAGTGGTCTGAGGCAGAAGAACAGGTTTGAGGGGTGAGTGATGGCAGGCCATCTCTTTCTTGAGTGGAATATATAGGTTTCTTTCAATGCAGAAGTATTGGATTGTTGAGATCAGGGTTATTCCCAGAGAAAGAGGGCTGAATGTAGATTAATCTTAGCTGTTATATAACGCATGAGAGAAAGCATATCACAACAGGCATGTGGAGTACAAAGCCGTGCATGTATTATATGTAGGGCATGCCCCTAATAGATAGGACGTGCCAAATTTGTTTTCGCCTGCTACATTGGAACCACTTAGTTTCTCAATGGCTTTCACATCCCCAGCCTTAAAATGATGCTGAAGAGACAGGATGAATGAGACAATAAGTGAAGAGACAGAAACTGAAAGCATTCTGAGGCAAACCATATAAAACTTTTGGGAGTTGTATTTTTTTTTGTGTGTGTGTGTGTGTGTGTGTGTGTGTGTGTGTGTGTGTGTGTGTGTGTGTGTGTGTGTGTGTGTGTGTGTGTGTGTGTGTGTGTGTGTGTGTGTGTGTGTGTGTGTGTGTGTGTGTGTGTGTGTATGTTGATATGAGTTATGTAATGCACTGACATCATTACCATATACCCATTGCTTGGCTGGATAGGTTTTGACTCCCCCGACCCTGAATTGGATAAAGTGGTACCTAAACTGAATGGATTGGTGGATGGATGGATGGATTGTTCCTGCATTTTGAGTTTTCTTAATGTAGTACAGAGTATGTCTCAGTGCTTTTTGGGAATCATATGTTTTATTTAATATTCTATACTATCTAATATTCACAGAATTAAGAACTGTTCAAGTCTAATTTCTAGCTATAAAAATGCCAAACACTAAAAAAATTATCCCATCTTGCTTCCCATCTAGGACTCTTCACTCTATTGACAAATGTTTACTGCACCCAATTAAATTAAACATTACTGCAGGTGACTCGCTGTATTTCTCTCATTTCTCTAAACTTTTGAATTCCATTCCACTCTCACTCAGACAAACTAACAACCTGAATTCCTTCAAACTATAAAAGGTCTCATGGCTTTTCTCATACATCACACTTGGCTAATCCCCCTAAACCATTCTTATTCACTATATCCCATTCTGCACTAAAATTACTACCTTGCTATGCACCTAATCAAATTAAACATTACTGTGGGTGACTCACTGTATTTCTCTCATCTCTCTAAATTTTTGAATTCCATTCCACTCTCACTCAGACAAACTAACAGCCTGAAATCCTTCAAACTATAAAAGGTCTCATGGCTTTTCTCATATACCACACCTGGTTAATCCCTCTAAACTATTCTTATTCACTCTCTCCCATTCTGCACTAAAATTACTACTTTGCTAGTAATCTTCTGACTTATCCTGCACTATTAATTCTACTTGACCACGTACACTGTACCATATTCTCCTCAATTTTAAATTGTTATGAAAGTTCACTCTGTCACTGTCTTACTAGTATAAAATACTATGGGTCTAAACTCTTGTTAGTTTAAATACTCATTTGGTGCACATTTGAATGATTTTATCATATCACTGTACTGTCTGCATCATGATTGTAATATGTTTTTATGTTGACTGCTCATATATATTTTGCCAGTGTTTTTGTTTTCTTATTATTGTTTACTTAATATTTTTTCCTCATTATTGTATACTCAAAGATTTATTATACTATGTATGTATATATGTACGTATGTTGCTTTCTCTCTTGTGAAGCATTCCTACATGGGCCCCCAGTGAAAAGGAGTATTTCACCCAGCTGGACTTTCCAGTCAACAAAACCAATAGATAGAGAGATAAATAAATAAATGCTTATTTGGTTATCATTTTATATTATCATTTTCAGAGTTTGATGTTGTATGCAGCTGAACTATTTTCTTATTTGTAAACTATGGCCATTAACATGTACTTCTGAAATGTAAAATTTTGTGTGGCTGAAGTAAATGTTTTTTTGTTTTGACCATGTGTTTATTCTGTGATGTATTATTCATACTAAACTTCTTAGTGTAATCATAGACCACAATATGAAATTTGACAAACATATAGTACAAACTATCACAAATACAAAAATTACCTGACCTCTGAAAGTAAAGTCATCATTGCAAGAACCCACCTACTCTCCACACTTTAGTATGCCTCCCCAGTACTAATCAGTCTAAACAAAGGCGACCTAAATAAACTATCTGCTATAACAAAATAGCAAAATTTGCTACCGAATCACAATATAGATCCCATCACTGCCAATTCCTTAGAAAGCTATCCTGGTTAGAATTACCAAATCTACTAACTTTCAACCAACTTACCATGGTCCACCAAATTCTCTATCACCCCAAGAAAACCCCAGCCCTACAAGGACTCCTACACTACTATGCTAGCAATTGACCACTAAGAAGTAGCAACAACACACTAGTTGATATACCTAAAAGCAAATATAACCTGGGGACTCCCTCTATGCTACTTCTGTCTCACAAACCTGGAATGCACTCCCTCTTAACATCCAGTCACTAGATAATGCATGTGACTTTAAGTACCATCTTAAGTTACACTTAACTCATGGTGTTGCTCATGTACTAGCCCTGGGTAATCCCTACAAACCCTCCTAAACACACTTCCTCTTCTCCTATCTAACCTGTTTTAGCACTATTAGTCAATGAAGCAGATGGCATTCTTATTGCAACTATTAGTGCTGCATACTCTTTTAGTTTACTGTGTATCCCTGTGTATCTACTTATATCACTTGTGACAAAGAGAAACACTGCCAGCCCAGCTATCTGGAATTTTGTAAATAATTCTATGTCATTTGTGAATATCGATATAATTTATACAGAAGTGTATGTAAAGTAGTGAGCTAAAATGTAACCACAGCATGCTGTAATGGAATAGACAAGAATGCACCTGCACTATTGAGACTGTTTAGCCATATATGTTTAACAGAAATTGGAACACAGAAGGTTAACTTGAAAAAATTCAGAGAAAATAGTTAACCATGTAATAAAAGAGGTGTTATCTTTCAGTTTCAGTGCAGTAGCAGACACAGTGTCTAGAGCTGGAAGTTTTTGTATAGTCTTGAAAGAGAAGTAATTACTAGGTCTAATATGTAGAAGTGTTTTATTGTTTTATGATGTCCAGGATCTGCAAACATCTAAGTGATATGCATTTTTCACAGGGAGATGCTAAAAATGATTGTACTTTCTGACAATGGGGATTTAGCTTGGGAAATAAAGTCAGGTGACAAAAAGTGATGTCATCCAAGCTAATCTAGCAGTAATATTTGATATTAATTTAAGAACTCTCAGAGAGAAAGAGAGTAAGTGCATTTTGTATTTTGTCTTTGACCAGGAAACATCCACTCATCTGCACTTACCTTGCTGTAAGTAAGTTTTTAGGGCATAGTAACTCTTTTAGATTCAGATAAGAATATAGTAAAGTATAGATTAGATGTTTTCATTATTTATTTCAGACTGTCCTGCAATGTTGCTTTAAATATTTCCTGTGGTTTTTAACTCTGATGTAACTGATTTCTTACTGAGTATTGTCTTGTTCTTTAATTATTTATTATTAAATATATTTAAACCTTTTAATTGTGGCTGGTCTGTTTAGAGATATTTAAGCTCCTAGAGTACTTGCATATCCATTTGGTGACACTGTACAGGTCACTCCTAAATAACCTTGCTCTTGGTCAGACTACCATTTGGACTAATAGTAACATTACACAGTAAGATTGAACACCCTTTGTTAAGGGTCTTAAAGAAGCTGATAAGGGGTCCTGGTGGCAGTGGTAACTACCTTATAGTCTGGGAAGAAGGGGCATAGCTAGTAAATCTGTGCCAGCCTTTCTCGGGTGTATTAGTATATAAATCAAATCTCAAATAGTGTGTGTGTGTGTGTGTGTGTGTGTGTGTGTGTGTGTGTGTGTGTGTGTGTGTGTGTGTGTGTGTGTGTGTGTGTGTGTGAGCTTCTTTGGCACAGACACGAAGCACTGGTTGTACAGAGAGAGTGTTGGAGAACTTGGCTTGGAACCCTGGCTAAGAACTCAACTCCACAGCTGTGCCAGTGAGGAGTCTTATTGTGGATCTAGAGAAAGAGGGAGAAACTCAAGGGAAATTGCACTTTACTGTGTGTGTGTACTTGTCATCATCCCAATGTGCACATTTCCCACTGTTGCCAGTGGCGAGAATTGCGGTTCCTTGATTACTGGGCCAGTGCTGGGATATCACATATTAATTGGTTGGCAGTAGTGGGGTAGCCACATCACATATTAATTGGCTTATAGTGGTGTGGATATTGAATTCCTGTAGCCTGTAAACAGTGGTCACTGAAGGTGTTTCTATTCTCAATCAGCCACACAGTGAATGTTCAGAGTTTCATATCACAATTGTTTTATTTTTTTTTTTTTTGTTAGCTTAGTTAGTCAGGAAGTGCAGGCAGAAATGTCAGCAGAGGAGTATGGCAAGCTGACATGGAGTCAGTTGGCTGAGACATGCCAGGCTAAAGGACTGGTGCATGCCAACCTGACTAAAGTAGAAATGATTGCAGCCTTGGGTACAGAAGCATCACAGATAAGCAATCGGGAGGAAAACCAGGCTGGCCTTGAAGATGTGCAACTCTCAGAAAATGGACAGTTCAACCTTTCCACAGAGGACTTAAAAAAGCCATCTGGAGTTAAAGAGACCTGAACTGGAGGCCAAATGTTTGGAAATAGAATCAACAGAAAGACTGCAGTAGGAGAAACAAACTGAATTAGAAGCAGCAGGGAGACTGAGACACCTGGAAGTTGAAGAGAATAAGAGGAAGAGGAAACATGAGAAGGAGATGCTGACTTTACTAGGGTCATGGAGGTAATGGGGAAGGGAGTAACTGAACCACAGAAGCGACAAAGGTCAGTAAATTTCTTCCACAGTTTACAGAGGGGGATAATTTTGATAGTTTCATTTTATATGTTTGAAAGGGTATGTAAACAGTATAATATTGACCAAGGGCTCTGGGTACAATTCATGACCCCCTTACTCCATGGTAAAGCTGTAACTGCTATTTCTAAATTGTCTAATACTGATTGCTTAAATTATAATACAGTCAAAAGTTGTTTGTTAGAATGTTTTAAGTTAACACCTGAAGCTTATAGGAAAACGTTTAGTGAGCATAGACGCAAAGCAGATGAAAGTGTGTGTGAATATATTGCTGAACTAAGCACTTATTTTCATAGTTGGGTGAATGGATGTCAGGTCACCACTTTTGAAGGGCTGGCAGACCTTTTGATGAGGGAACAACCTTTAACACTTTGCCTGAGGACATGAAACTCTGGTTAGCTGCTAGGCAATGCAATACTGCAGATGACTTGGGGAAAAAGGGAGACCTATATCTAGCAAGCAGGGCATCACTGCACACACTGCACAAGAAAGAGATACCCAGTGTTGCTCATGGGCCTAAGTGAATCCATAGTGGGCAGCCCAGACTGTCCCAACAGAGTCTGCCAGAAGCAGGGAAAGCCACTAGTCCAGGTACACATCCAAGACCAAGGGTTAAATGCTTTAAGTGCAACCAGTGGGGCCATGTAGCATATAGATGTCTACGGAGGCAAGGTGAGGAACCAAAGGTGGGAGAGCCAGTAAGTGGGAATGAGAGAATGCCAGCAGTAAGTTGTCTCGAGACAACAAGGGGTACCAAAATACCACAAGAGGTTATATCCTATCTTAGTAAATAGGAAAGAGGCCATTTCTAAGAGAGACACAGCCTCTGCTCTAAGCATTGTGAAGCCTGCAATGGTTAAAGAGGAGCACTACTTGCCTGGGCAGTCTACTCCAGTCAGAGCTTTAGGAGGGACCCAATTCCAAATAACTTTGGCTGGGGTCCACCTTGACTAGGAGTGTAGAAAAAGAATCCAGCTATAGGTGTGTTTGAGGATATCCCTGCAGATGTCCTAATAGGGAATGACTTTGATAATGCAGTACCTTGTGTGCACAAGGCATGGAGACAAGGGGTCTATATCACAACATTGAAATGTCAAAACTTTGAATGTTATAACATCAAACCCAAAACCACTAAAGCTGAAAACTCCAAAGACTGAGAACAGCAATTTCTATCCATGGGAAAAAAATCGCCATTCCAGTACAAAACAAGAAACACACAAACACTACAAAGTATTTCTTTCACCCCCCCCACACCCCCCAATGTGGGGGGCTGTGTCCCCACCCCCCTACTTAAATATACCAACTCTGAGATTGCACCACAGTGGAAGAAATAGTGAAGCCGTGGAAATGGCCCACTGGAATTCTTTCCCTGGGAAAGAATTTGATGTTCCGCGGCTTCGATATTTTCAGTCTTCGGACTTTCAAGTTCAAGGTTTTGGTATTCAAACTTATCAGGGTTCGAACTTTTGATCTACACCCGTGACAAGCATGTGGGTCTGGTAGCCTGGGGAGACCCAGACAGACCACACACTTGCAGCCAGGAGTGGTGAGGTGATTACTCCTGGGAGGGAGCTACCCTGTAGCAGTGAGACTGAAGGTGAGTCACAGCTGCTTGTGGGTACTGATGCTGCCTTGGACAGAGTGACTGCAAGGACAGAAGTAAGTAGTAGTACCAGGCTGACAGTGAGGCACTGCTGTCAGAGAATATCAGACTTCCTGGGGAAGGGGAGCTGGGGAAGTTTATAAAGAGAGAGTTGAGACAGGCTTAGCTCTCAGACCCTACATTACAAGACTTGAGGGAGGTAGCCAGAGAGGCACCTGATTCTCAAGGGAAAGGGGACTATGTATACTGGGGCAAAGAGTTACTGTATATAGAATGGACCCCTAAGGGAGGGCTAGAGGGTGAGAGAATACAGCAGTTGGTAGTGCCCAGAGTATACTGTTTGACACTTCTAGCCATAGCCCATGATATTCCCCTTTCCATGTCATATGGGCATAAAGTGTACCAAGAGACACATTATGCAGAACTTTTATTGGTCTGGGATTTCTAGAGATGTAACAGGGTACTGCAGGACCTGTGAGGAGTGTCAAAAGGTAGGCAAGGCAGGAGACAAGGTGAAAGCTCTTTTGATGACTTTGCCTGTGATTGAGGAGCCATTTCAGAGGGGAGCTATGGATATTGTGGGCTCTCTGAGTACCCCAAGTTCCACAGGGAAAAAGTATATCCTAGTGGTAGTAGATTATGCTACCAGATAGCCTGAGGCAGTGGCATTGTCCTCCATTGAGGCAGAAAAGTGGTAACTGCTTTGTTAAAGATTTTCAGCAGGGTAGGTTTTCCAAAAGAAATACCGACTGACAGAGGTGCCAATTTCATGCCAGACCTGCTGGCTTGTCTGTGGAAGTACTGTGGAGTGAAGCACTTAAAGACCATGCCCTACCACCCCAGATTAATGGTCGTGTTGAGAGGTTAAACTCTACACTCAAGACAATGCTACAGGAATTTGCAGACCAGTTTAAGAGTCAGTGGGAAAAATATTTGGCCATTCTGTTGTTTGCTTACAGAGAGGTGCCCCAGTAATCCACTGTTGTTTCACCCTTTGAGTTGCTGTATGGGCATAGGGTGAGAGGACCTCTAGATTAGATTCATGATGAGTGGGAGGGAGAGTATGAATCCCACAAGGTGTCTGTTGTGGCATATATCCTAAACCCTAGGACAAGGCTCAGAGAACTCATGGGCTTGGCCCAGGAGAACCTGGCAGAAGCCCAACAGCAGAAAAAGATTTGGTATGACAGGAATGTCCAAGCAAGAGTATGCTGTAGGGCAGCAGTTATGGTTCTCATTCCTGTCAGACACAACAAATTACAGGCAGCCTGGGAGGGAACCTACAAGGTGGTAAGGAAGGTCCATGATGTTAACTACATGTAGAACTGCTAGGCAGGAGGCAGGGGCAAAAATTGTACTATGTTAACATGATGAAACCTTACCATGATAGGAAGGCCCTTGTGCTGAGTATTTGCAGTGGATGGCAGGAGGAGGCTGAGGGTGATCTGGTGACTGATCTCCTTAGTGAGGCTCAGACTGACACCTCAGTGGAAGGGGTAGCAATGTCCCAGCAGCTATCCCCTATCCAGGTTCAAGAAATCTGAGCAGTGTTACAGGAGTTTGGGGACATGTTCACTGGGAACCAGGGTGCACCCATCTGATGCAGCACATGTGGATATAGGATCCCAAAGGCCTATTAAGCAGGCCCCTTATAGTTTGCCTGATAGAGTCAAACAGACTCTGAGAGAGGAGATACAGGAAATGTTGGTACTAGGGGTAATCCAGGAGTACATCAGTTCCTGGACCTCCTCTGTGGTGCTGGTATCAAAGAAGGATGGCAGCACCAGGTTTGGTGTGGACTACAGGAAATTAAATATTCACACAGAGTCAGATGCTTACCCCATGCCTAGGACAGATTAAGCCCTAGAGCAGCTGAGTGAGGCTAAGTATCTTACCACTATTTATCTTACCAAAGGTTACTGGCAGATGCCCTTGACTCCCAGTCCTAGAGAGAGATCAGCCTTTGTGACTCCTTTTGGCTTGTATGAGTTCATGAGGATGCCCTTTGGGAAGAAAAATGACCCAGAAACTTTCCAGAGGCTGGCAGAGCCTAGCAGAAGCAGGAGATTTTGCCCTTGCTTACCTGGATGATATTACCATATACAGCACCTTCAGAATGTCAGGGAGGTGGTGGGCAGACTACAGAGGGCAGGGTTAATTTTTAAGCCCAGTAAGTGTTAGGTGGGTATGGCAGAGGTCTCCTACCTGGGACATAGAGTGGGGAGTGGTAAGATCAGGTCAGAACCTGGCAAAGTGGAAGCCATTCAGGCATGGCCTGCCCCTGTTACCAAAAAGCAAGGGAGGGCATTCTTATGGACAGCAGGGTACTACAGAAAGTTTGCCCCCAACTATAGTACCAAAGCTGCTCCCCTCACAGACCTGACAAGGAAAAACAAGACATATAAAGTAGTGTGGACCCCAGCATGTGAGCAGGCATTCCAGAAGCTTAAAGGAGCTCTGGGAGGACCCCCTGTGTTAGCCAGTCCAGATTACAGTGAAGACTTTGTTGTGTGGGTGGATGCTTCAAACCATGGGGTGGGGCCTGTACTCAGCCAGGTCTCCTCAGAGGGAGAAGAGCACCCAGTGGAATATCTCAGTCATAGGTTCCAACCCAGGGAGGACTGTTATGCAGCTGTAGAAAAGGAATGTCTAGCCATATTGTGGGCACTGCAGAAACTTCAGCATTATCTGTATGGAAGGAAATCCACTGTAGTTACAGACCACAATCCCTTAACATGGCTACATTGAGCCAGCCAGCAAAATGCAAAGTTACAAAGGTGGAGTCTAGGGTTGCAGGCATATGATATGACAGTGCAGCACCACAGTGGTGTTAGCAATGCTAACGCAGATGGGCTCTCAAGACAGGGAATGGGGTAAGGTATTCCAAGATAGGTTCACCCTCTCAAGCAACATTCCTCAAGGGTCACTTGAAAAACTAGCTTGAGTTTTCAGGGAGGAAGAAGTGTGACAAAGGGAAATACTGACAGCCCAGCTATCTGGAATTTTGTAAATGAGTCTATGTCATTTGTGAATATTGATATGATTTTTACAGAAGTTTGTGCACAGTACTGAGCTAAAATGTAGCCACAGCATGCCCTATTTGAATAGACAGTATTGTACCTGCACTATTGTGAGTGTTTTTATGTTTAATGGAAATTGGAACATAGGAGGTTAACTTGAAAAAAATCCAGAGAAAATATTTGAAATTAAATTATTTCATAACCATGTAATAAAAGAGATGTTAGCTTTCAGTTCAAATGCAGTAGCAGACACAGTGTCCAGAGCTGGAAGTTTTTGTATTGTCTTGAAAGAGAGTTAATGACTAGGTTTGAGATGTAGAAGTGTTTTATTGTTTTATGACTTCCAGGATCTGCAAACATCTGAGAGATATGTATTTTTCACAGGGAGATGCTAAAAATGCTTGTACTTTCTGACAAAGGGGGTTTAGCTTGGGAACTAAAGTCGGGTGACAAAAAGTGATGTCATCCAAGCTAACCCAGCAGTAATATTTGATATTAATTTAAGAACTCTCTGAAAGAGAGGGGGGGGGTTGTATTTTGTCTTTGACGAGGAAACATCCACTCATCTGCACTTACCTTGCTGTTAGTAAGTGTCTAGAGAATAGTTACTCTCTTAGATTCAGACAGGAATACAGTAAAGTATAGCTTAGATGCATTCGTTATTTATTTGAGACTGTCCTGCAATGCGTATTTTATTTACTTTTATTTATTTGATATTTGTTAACCAGGTTAGTCCAACTGGGCCAAAAGCCCATTTTCAGTAGAGACCCAAGGAGAAAAGCTGCAGTACATGATAAAAGTAGCACAATAGAGAATAACTTAATGATTTTATATAGCAATTAAGTTTTGAATACAATTAACTGATTCTAATAAAAAGAAAAAACTTTCTAATGCAAGGAGACAGTGTAGAGCAACAACTAAATATTTGAATACAGTGAAACAAATCTAATATAAAGATATCTTTTTAATGCAAATAAATATTTAATATAGAGCTACAACTATGTACATATATATAAGTAATGAAGAAGTTAAGGTGTATGAGTGCAAATTAGGTGTTAAGCTGGAGAATTATGAAGAGGTGGACTGTGGTGTCTGTATAAGGAAGTAGTGGTAATACAAAAGTATGAATGGTTAGGTAGGGTCATGGCAAGGGCAGGACCTTGCGTTGAGTGGGTGCAGTCTAAGTTCCTTTTTAAAGTGGTTGAGGTGAGGGATGGCTCTTATGTGTGAGGGGAGTTTATTCCAGGCTTGGGCTACAGTGCATTTATATAGAGGCTTTCCAGCATTTTTGTTAGGTTTGTAAATATCGAGGAGTGGCTGATGGGATGTATGGATAGGACAAGCTGGGGGTATAAGAGGGTACAAGGGAGGAGAAAGATTGGCAGGAAGATGGTTTGTATAGTACAGGGTATGTTATTTGAAACTGTGATAGTAGGAGCTGTTGGGGGAGTTCCAGCTATTGAAAATAGTTGAGGCAAGACAGTGATGAGAGTTATAAGAAGAGTTACTGACAAATCTATCTATTTTGTGATATGTTTATTGGAGTTTAGCTAGGAAATTAGATTGTATATTAGTTAGGACTGGGGCAGCATAGAGAAAGGAGGGGAGGAGGAGAGCCTCAGCCAGGGAGAGTTTAGAGTTAGAAATGAGAAATTTTCTATTCTGGTATAGTAGACCAAGTTTTTGGTTGTTTTCTTAATAATTTCAAGGATATGTAAGTTAAGTTTTAGTTCATTGTCTGTGATGGTGCCAAGGAGTTTTAAATATTTGTTTTGTTAAGCATGTTGCTTTAAATATTTCCTGTGATTTTGAACTCTGATGTAACTGATTACTTACTGAGTATTGTTTTGTTCTTTTATTATTTATTATGGCTGGTCTGTTTAGAGATATTTAAGCTCTTAGCGTACTTGCATATCTATTTGGTGACACTGTACGGGCCACTCCTAAATAGACTTGCTCTTGCTCAGACTACCATTTGGATTAATATTAACATTACACAGTAAGATTAGACACCCTTTGCTAAGGGCCTTGAAGTAGCTGATAAGGGGTTCTGGTGGCAGTGGTAACTAACTTATAGTCTGGGCAGAAGGGGGCATAGCTAGTAAACCTGTGCCAGCCTTTCCCAGGTGTGTGTCTGTATATAAATCAAATCTCAAAGAGTGTGTGTGCCAGCTACTTGGGCAGGGACATGAAGCACTGGTTGGACAGAGCGAGAGAGTGTTGGAGGACTTTGCTTGGAAAACTGGCTAAGGATAGGCAATGGAGGGGGTTGCAAGTTTGAGGTATAAGGGGGCAGGTTATCAGCTGAATGGGAGCAGGGTTTAAGTTTATAGAGTAGAGACCTGATAATGGTTGTGAAGATAGGCTTGATTGAGAAAGTAGCTTGGTGGAAGGGAGGGGTAGGGGAGTCATTATTAATATCCCTAACTATCCCTCCTCTTCCTGTCCCACTGGCCACTACAATTTCACTTCCTGCCTATTGCCACAACCACCTTACTATTCTGTCAATCTTGTCAACACCACTTCATCTATACCACTGTCTCTCTGCCTACTCTATCTGACCATATTGTATTCCAACATGTATTATTTTCTAATATCTTTTACACTACTCCTTATTCTCTCTATCTCCACCTCTTACCACTCCAATCTCTCTGACCCACTCCTATGTTCAACAACGTCTCACTCATATAACATATATTCAACTACTTCATCTTTTACTATCTCCCCTAATCTCTTTACTACCTCTACCTGAAGTCTATATAAACTATCCATAATACAGGTTTTTAAACCTTCCCACAAAGCTAAGTCACAACTATACAAACTCCATCTAGCATCTACTACACACTCTCTCCTCACTAAAAACTTTCTTTGTTCTGGAGATATCCATCCCAACCCTGGCCCCTCTTCTCTCCCCAAAACTACCTCTACACTGCCCCCATTTTACTCCTTTAACAGTCACCAACCTCAGTCACAACAATCATCTCCATCCAAATACTTAACTATTTACTCATTGAATTTTCAGAGTCTAGCAAATAAAGTCACTGAGCTGCACTCATGGATAGCTGTCAATGCCCCTCACATCCTCTCCCTATCTGAAACCTGGCTCAAGCCACACATCTCAAATAGTGAAATACTCCCACCAGGTTATAATATCTTCTGATCTGATAGACCTGTAAAAAAAGGTGGTGGCATGGCCATCCTCTACTCAAACATTCTTAACCTCTCACCATACCCTTCCCCAATTCCTGACTTCCTCCCAGCTGAAATCATCATCCTTAACTGCCATCTGAATCCCCACAAATAACTTGCAATTGCCTCTATCTACCTTCCTCCTGGTAACAATCTGCCCATTCTTGAAAACATCCTATCCTGGTTCTCCCACAACATACCATATGAGACACTTATCCTTGGTGATGTCAACATTGATTGGTCCAAACTCACAACTGACTCCCCCCAACTCAGTATCCACCTACACGGCTTCCCCCAACTTATAACATCTCACACTTCCATAAAAATTCCTCTCCCAGCTCCATCATACACTGGATCCTTACCAATTCCCCCGACCAATACCACAATCCCATCACCTTACCTGACTCCTTCAGTGATCATCTCCCTACCACCATCTTAAGACACTACACCCATATTCCTAAACCCCACCTTATCAAAGACTGTCGAAAAGTATCGACTTTCAATTCATCCCAATTTAACTCCATTCTCCACAACATAGATTGGTCCATTCTAAAACACCTCCCCCTAAAAGATGCTGTAAGCACTTTCAATAGCATCTTCATGAAAACTTTAAACTTCTTAGCTCCCTCTAGGAAGATCAGAGTAAAATCAAACCATGCTCCCTGGCTCTCCAAAGAGACTAGGTTCCTTATGAAACAAAGAGATCATGCTTGGAAAACCTGGACTAAAACTAAACAACCACCTTTTCTTCAAAAATACAGGCAACTGAGGAGCCTTGCAAAAAAACATACAACTAATGACAAAAAGTTATACTATAACTCTGCTCAGCTTAACAACAAATCCAATCCTCAAAAATTGTGGTCAACTCTCAACAACATCCTCTATCCCGGAAAGCCCTCTAATCCCTCCCCATACCCTAACTCTTCCTCTCAGGAAACAGCTACCCTCCTGAATAAACACTTTATCTCCTCCATCCAAAATCTGGTAACCTTTAAGCCAAACTCTACTTCGACACCCTCCTCTCCAAGTCCCACTAACACAACTTTGTTTTCTTTTGAGCCAGTTCTCATTACTTACATCAAATCTCTACTACTCAAGCTAAAATCTTGCTCTACTTCCACTGACAATCTATCTCCTACATTCCTCAAACTTGCTGCTGACTCAATTGCCTATCGTGTATCCATACTAATTAATTGATCTATTCTGGAATCAACTGTCCCCACCCTTTGGAAGTCTTTCTTCACTATCCCTCTTCATAAAGGTGGAAACTCCACTGACCCCTCAAACTACCAACCCATTGCCATTCTGTCCCCACTCTCCAAGATATTAGAAAAATGTACTCACTCACAGCTTCTCAATCACCTCCTCACACACCACTTACTTACCCCTACCCAACATGGATTTCGTCCTCACCACAGCACCACCACTGCCCTCCTCTCCTTCACTCATATCATAGCAGAGGCCCTAGACAACAATAAACTCATTTCCTGTCTCTTCCTAGATCTCTCCAAAGCCTTCAATACTGCCTCTCATTCTCTACTACTATCCAAACTCACAAATCTCCACCTATCCCCCTCTGCACTTGCCTGGTTTAATAGTTACCTATCTGGCAGGGAACAATCTGTCAAATGGCTCTCATCCTCCTCACCTTTTCTTCCCATCTCCACTGGTGTTCCCCAAGGCTCCATCTTGGGACCCCTTTTGTTTAACATCTTCACCAATGATCTTTACAACTCATGCAAAGAATCGTCCCTTATTCAGTATGCCTATGACTCCACAATTATATCCATCTCAAATAACATTCCTGAACTACACTCCCTGACCCAACAGGCCCTACTATCCACTGAACAATGGCTCTCTCACAACCTATTGATCCTAAATCCCAAAAAGACCAAACTCCTACTTTTCCTTCCCCGTTCTCTTTCTCAACACAAAACCTCCTTTTTTATTACATCTTCTAACAATACAAATATCCAACCTGACACCCACACAAAACTCCTAGGGGTCATTATCAATGACGAACTCAAGTTCAACCTACACATACTCCAATGTATAAAAAAACAAACCAGAAACTAGGTCTGCTATATCGGAACAAAAAATTCCTAACCCCTGAATCTAGACTTACCCTGGGCCAGGCACTCCCTCTTATATGCCGCCCCAGTTCTTACCAATATTTAGGCCTCCACTGTAAACAAACTGCAAAAGATTACCATAAAATAGCAAGATTCATTACTAACTCCCCATACAACTCACACCACCGCAGTTCTTTAAACTCTCTTCAATGGCTTAAATTTCCCCAGTTTCTGCTATCTTATCAATTTCATATGCTGCACTCTATTCTTTATAAACCCTCCTTCTGTCCATCTCTATCTTCCTTAGTCTCCATCTACATCCCATCCCAGACCCTCCGTACTTCTAACCAACAATTACTTGATATCTACCACCCAAAAGGTCAGTAGGCAAACTACTCTACAAACACTCCCTTGCCCATGCTGGAACAAGCTTCCCCTTGACTTACGTTCAATCTCCCACACCTCACACTTTAAAAATGAACTAAAAGCTTATTTTCTCAATTCCAGAACCTGCCCTTGCCATGACCCTACCTAGTCTTCCTTCCGTTTATGTACCCTCAAAAGGACCATACTTAGTACCTCATTACACCTCTCTCTCTAATGTGTCTACATTTGCACAATTTTATACAAACAAAAAATGTTAGTTGTTGACCTATTGAACTATATCAATGTAAAATTGTTACTTAGCTTCTTTTTAATGCAACTTTAACTTTATGCATGTATCCCAACATATGTGAATCGTTTTGCTATAACTGCTATTATATCAATATTGTTTAAAATTGTACTTGTTTTAAAATGTATTACTGGAGCTTTTCTCCTCGGGTCTCCACTGAAAATGGGCCACAAGCCCAGTTGGACAAACCTGGTTAACAAATGTCAATAAATAAATATAAATAAAATAAATATTTCTGTTAGGTTTGATTAGTTTCTATATAGAGTCTATGAAGAAAGAGTTGAAAAACATGGCAGTTTTGAGAGGGGAGCTGTTTAGGGAGGGGTTGGGAGGGGTAAGGTTACCTGGGTGTAGTAGCTTATTAATGGTACTCCAGAATCTTTTGGGGTTGGAGTGGGGGCTTTTTTGAGGGTTAAGGTAGACGTTTTTCTTGTCAAGGGTGATTTGTTTTTTTTTTTTTGTGGTGTTTCAAAGTTCTCTATGGTGCTGGAGGCTGGAAGGGGTTTTAAGTTTGTTCCAGATTTTCCCTGTTTTGTCTCTTTTCCACATGAGGAAAAGAGAGTCTTTACTTATCCATGGAATAAAGTTGGTTTTAACTCAAACTTTTATAGTAGGAGCTAGGGAGTTAAGAGTGTTAAGGAAGATGCTATTGAATTTGAGAACAGCTTCTTCAAGGGGGAGGAGCTGGAGAAAAGACCAATTTATTGATGAGAGTGTTTGATTAAATATATCAGGATTAAAGTTGGATAGATTATGACAGTCCCTGTATATGTGTGTTTTAAATGGTTGGGACAGGTGACACCGTATAGAGATAGGATAATGATCACTAAGTGTGTCAGGGAGAATAGAGAGGTATGACAATGGTTGGGATGAGAGGTAAGTATCCAGTCTAGAGTGGAGCTGGTATTTGATTGTTTATTAATGAGTTGGGGAGGTGATGAGTTGGGAAAAGCCATATAGATTAATGCTAGCATTAGGAAAGTTGGTGGTGAGAGAATTCCAGTTGATACTGACATCCCCTATGATAATGGTTTCATAGGAGATGGTTTGGGAGATCCAGGCAAGAAAGAGTTCAAGTATAGGGATATTGTTACTGGGTGGCATGCAGATAGTAGTGATGGAAATCATTTTATGATAATTTAGGTTACAGTTAACTATGAGGATCTCAGCAGGGTGGAAACTAGGGGGGAGTATGGTAGGGGATGGATAGAGAGCTTTTCTGAGTAGAGGATAGCTACCCCACCACCTTTTTTGTAGGTCTGTCTTGGCAGAATATATTATAGCTAATGGGGAGGATTTCTTTATTTGATATGTGAGGTTTTTACCAGGTTTGAGAAATGGAGAGGGTATCTGGAGAGTGCAATGTTATCCAGGAGTGTAGTTTGGGGACTTTATTTACTGTACTATGGATGTTGAGACCTATGATTTTAAGTTACTTGGCAGAAGAGGTAGGCTGAGATAGAGTGGGAATCTGGGTGGAGGTGGAAATAGAGGGGATTGAGTGGCAAGAGGAGTTGGCTATTGGACCGGGGTTAGGATGAATATCTCCTGCAAGAAGGAGGGTAAGAATAGAGGTAAAAGAGGTATACCTAAGAGGGTGTGGAAGAAAGAATTTGGATTTGAGTTTAGGGAAGTAAGAGAGCTTAGGAGAGAGACTGTGTTTGAACAGATGTAAGACATGTTGAGAGAAAAGAGAAAATATTATATGGAAGGAGTAAAGTGTTGGGTTATGTGACTGTGGGAGAGGAAAAGTGAGACTAGGGTATGAGTCAGGTAGAGGACTATGGTAGAATGTGGTTAGTGTGAGAACAGTAAGTAGCGGTATAGAAAGGAGTAAGTGTAGCAGCATGTTTTAGGTGTAAGGAGGTAAGAGGAAGTTCAGATGGAGAGTGTGAGTAGAATAAGTAAGGTGGTGAAAAGTATTAGATAAGTGGAAATTGGATGGAAATCTGAGTAGTAGGAGTTATGGGAGGGGAAAATTGACCGAGGAAAATGGAGGGAGTGGCAGTGGAAAATGAGTGAGTGGATGTTATTGGGTGAAATGTGAAAAGTGTGGAGGGGAAAGTGGGTGTGGTAAGAACAGGATGTGAATAAATGTAACTAAAGTGGGTGGTGGGTGGGAATGGGGGTAGGGTAGTGGGCAAACAGAGTGGAGCTACACCAGCAGAGAGGAGATGAGAATGACAAAAACAATCAGTAAGTTCAGTTAGGGCTACAGTAGGTAGTTAAGCCAAATTTGACAGCCGCTCTCTTTTAGGGATTAATCTATGGAAGGTGGGCTATCAGGTAGTAGTGAAAACTTTGTGGGACAAAAAGTACATTTGGTTAACAGGTCTATGGGTGATGTCTGTAAAGCACTCAGTATGCAATTAAGTTGTGGGGAGATATACCAGTACAAGTAACCAGTAGTGCAGAGAGTAGGGTGTTTGTGAGCAATAGAGCTAACAGAACAGCTGGACTTCTAGTTAAGTGAGCAATGCTAAGTACAGCTAATTGTAGGCTGAAAGGGAAAAGGGGTGGGGTGGGGGGTGCACAGAGATGTGTTGTAGCTGACCAGAATTGATTAACTATCTAAGTACAAGAAAATAGAATAAGGGCAG
Source organism: Protopterus annectens (assembly GCF_019279795.1). NCBI lineage: Eukaryota > Metazoa > Chordata > Ceratodontiformes > Protopteridae > Protopterus > Protopterus annectens. The sequence continues at coordinate 1,927,132,701 of NC_056739.1, read as the reverse complement.
AGAAAAAAAAGCACATGCAATAAACTAAGTCAATTTAGTTGCTGGGATTGTCCACCTCTAGAGTGATTCACTACAGGGATGGCTAGTCTTCCTGAGTTGGAGAGGGATTGTAGTGCCTTTTTTGGTGAAGCAAGGGACAATAAACTAAGTCAGTTTAGTTGCTGGGATTGTTCACCACCAGAGCAATTCACTAGAGGGATGAGTAGACTTCCTGAGTTGTAAAGGGATTTGTAGAGCTTTTATGGGTGAAGCAAGGTACAATAAACTAAGTCAATTTAGTTGCTGGGATTTACTATTCACTGGACTACCCCTTCTCTTTATCCCTCTCCATCTATGTATTTTTTATCCCCCATGTTCTTGTCTGTGTTGTGCGCGTGTGTGTGTGTGTGTGTGTGTGTGTGTGTGTGTGTGTGTGTGTGTGTGTGTGTGTGTGTGCATCTATAACTATCTCTATCTCTCTCTCTCTATACACACACACACACACACACACACACACACACACACACACACACACACACACACACACACACACACACACACACACAGAAAATGACATTCATATATATATATATATATATATATATATATATATATACATACACACACACACACATATATATATATATATATATATATATATATATATATATATATGTGTGTGTATGTATATATATATATATATATATATATATATATATATATATATATATATATATATATATATATATATATATATATATATATATATATATATATACATACACACACACACACACACACACACACACACACACACACACACATATATATATATATATATATATATATATATATATATATATATATATATATATATATATATATATATATTAGGTTTACTATCAAAATCTGGATGTTAAAAACAAAAATGTATTTAATGTTGAAACACAATGTCAAATCCATGCATTCTAAGGATGGGTAAATGTCAAATATGATGAAGAAATTTGTCAGATTGGACATTTACATCAAACATTCAATGGGATGTCCATATAGGGGATAAGGTAAGTCTATCTCCTACCCTGGAATTCCCTGTTTTGCAGGGCAAGCCCCCCTGCTAACTATATATTCCAACTCTGAGATTGCACTACAGTCAGGAAAGGGATTAATTTCCCAATCCTCAATGTACCAAGATCTCTACTCATAACATCAAGCTCCTATCAGTGAATGTACAGTGGCATTTGCTGATAAGGACTCTTGCTCCATTAATGTTCAGCAATGTGGAAATTGGCCAACGGCCATTTGACATTCCCATGTTTGCCAGACATTAATTCTATCTTTTCATAGTTAACTATGTATATATATATATATATATATATATAAACGTGTGTGTGTTTGTATGTATATACGTTAGTACAATGACAATTATTTCTTTACATAGAATACCTGGATACCTGGAAGTTCTGCAGAAGATACACTTTGTTATCTTCCATGTCAGCCTCAACAACAAGGATTCTGTATGAATCCTGTGCTGAGCTGTCTGAATTTTTAGTAGTTGACAGGAACTCCTCTGTTTTTGTCAGTGATGGCTCAGTAGGCAGACCACATCCCACAGCCATATTTTCATGGGAAATTGCTACTGCCCAACATCTGGCTGCTGTAATTATATCACTGGCCTATGTCTTATTTTGGAATATGTACACCTATGGCCTCCCACCACATTAACATCATTCACCACTTGCTCCCAGATACAGTCATGGGAGGACTGCAAGAAAAAAAACATAAGTAAAAAAGATGATTGTTAAACTCAAAACAAAATATAAGAATGTATTCATCTGTCATACACAAAATGCAGTACATCATAAAGGAAGGCTTCATATGAGCATATAAGAGATGGTTGTGTTTGTGTGAACATAATGATGTTTAAGGAGCATATGTTCTTGTTGAAACACAATAAAGTTGAGGAAATGTGTATTTCTTTTTTCTTTATAATTTGCTCTATTATTGGCATGGCACGTTCTGGATTGGCAGCATTCCCTAACAGTGAACAATAGTTCATTGCCCGAGGAAGAAAGTGAAATTTTTAATTTAGGCTGCCTTCTGTAGCTTGCAAACAAGCCTGGTGCCAGTACATGGACATCAACACTCTAGATAGTACTTAGTGAATAAATTCTACCAATCAGCTAACTATCCCTGAGGCACAAGGTACTAGTAAAGTGACTTTAGAGAAATAAGACAGGTGATGCAAGATTTGAATACAGTTAACTAATAATTTTACAGAGGATGATCTAAATACAAATTTACAACAGTTTGTTAGATCCCTGTGTTGTGTAAAACTCAACTATTCTCAGTAGTGCTTACAGCATGTGAGCTGTTGTTTGTCTAGTTTCACATTGTTTTGTGTTAGGTACAATTTTGATAATGTGTGCCAGAAATTACATTTCTGATGTTAAAAAGAGATGTGAGAAGGATAAATGTGTAATGCGAATGCACTTCTTGTTCTGTTCATTGCTAGGTATACCCATTGACTGAATTAATTTTCCCATCAGCGTTTTTCTCTGTCATTTTTTCTAATGTCTTTTACATTTGTGCTCTGCACTGTGGTGTACAAACAAGGTTCACTCCCTAAGGAAAAAAAGTGAGAATTAATTTATAGTTTCATAGGTTCATAGGAGATTACTAGGCTAACAGTTTAAAAGCCCTCACAAACCTACCCAGTATGATTCAATTTTATCCAAAATGTGGCCCTAGGGGAAAGAAGATGGCATAGGTTTGTGCATATGCCTTGAGTATTTTTCAGATTGCCCATGTCCATAAGGGACATAGGCACTATCCAAGTGTGAATTTGTGATTCCCCATCCATTGATCTAAATTGTGTTTGAAGAAGGCTAGGGAAGGACACAAATTAATGTGAATAGGAAGCCTGTTTCAAAGAAGATGTAATTTCTGTGGCACATATCTGTTGCTCCAGCATGTTTTGTTTGAGTCACTGACTAAGTTTAGATTCCTAGATTGGGTGACTCTTATGCTGTTTGTTCTGTGGATGTGTTGCAGCTCCATCAGATCAGTAGGAGACAGAGTAAAAAGTTAGTGCTTTTAGCTTACCCGCATAGGACATGTTATTAACACTCTGTATTTTATTTGTGAGGAACCTTTGGGATTGCTCCAGCTGTTGTAAGTGCCTAGTCAAGTGCATGTCAAATGGTGTATTGTACTCAATTATTGGTCTAATGAGGACTGAGTACAGTGGGACTATAACTTCCTTAGATCTGGACCCTACATCTTTATTCATAAGTTGTGCTACATAGAACAACTTCCTCACCGCTATGGACACATGGTAGTCAAAGTTTAGGCTACAATCTATCTGTGTACCTAAATGTCTCACCTCTGAGTCTACTTTTAGGAGTGTGCTCTTAATGTGTAATTTGCAGGGGTCTTTGGCTTCCCAAAAGGGTATCATAGGTTCATAGGTGTTTAGTAGGCTAACAACCACAAGGGCCTTTTTAAGCCTAGCCATGCATCTCAAATCTCTGACAAGTTCTGATACCCTTGATAAGTGGAAGCATGGGCCTAGGAGATGAACCATTTACAGTTGATCTGTTTGCACCCAAGACATAGGTGCCAAACCAGGGATGAATTTCCAGTTTCCCATCCAATTATCCAAGTTGCACTTGAATTGGATTAGGGAGGAACTCTGCTTCACATGGATGGGGAACCTGTTCCATAGATGGGGTAGTCTCTGAAATACATATTTATCTCTCCAGTAAGTCCTATTTATATCACAGGCAAGGTTTAAGTCTTTAGAATGAATAATTCTGGTACTGTTTATAATGGATTTTTTCACATTAAGTTTTAGACCAAGGCTCTTGTTTGATTTAGACCCTCCTGAAGGATATCAACATTAATGGGGGATTCGATGACTGTCTCTAGCTTGCAGTCATTGGCAAACTTTGTCATCCAGAGGCATTCCACATCAGCCTTGACTTTAGAGAAATATATTCCAAACCGGAGTGGTCCTGGTACTGACCCCAGTGGTACACCACTAATATCTGGCCTCTTGCTGGATCTTGCTTTAACCACATGTATCCTATCCATGAGTCAATCGGTTATCCCTCTGGTGACATAGGGATTTATGCCCAGTTTTGTGAGTTTATTTATAGATCCTGAGTGTGGGATTGTGTGAAATGCCTTGACCAGGTCAAGGTAGGTGGCATGTACTGTTTTACCCTCATCCATGGTACTAGTGACTTTTTTCAAAAAAAGTAGACCACATTTAGTAGGCATGACCTGCCCTTGAAAAAAAGCCAAATTTGGTTGGGTCCAGTGTTTGGAGGTTCCCTGTGTCATTATTTATCAGGTCCATGATTATTCTTTCCATGGCCTTACATATAAGACTAGTTAAATGTATGGTTCTGTAATTACCTGGGTCAGTTGATAGTACACCTTTGTGCAGACTGTTGCTGTCCTCCATTCTATTGGGAAAAAAAACAGTCCAGAGGCTGTGGTTAAATAGATATCCCAAATGGGCCTGATACATCCTGATTCAAGCTGTTTAAGAGGCAACCTGGCATATCAAGTCCAATTAAAGCCATGTTTTTAGCCTCAGAGAGTGCAATACCCAGAGATTCCTTGGTTTTGTCAATGTAAATGCCTTGGACCAGTTGGTTGACACACCCAGTAGAGGTGAAAATATCTTGGACTTGGTATTAACCAACATGAGTAACCACTGTAGTATCCCTACAGTGCCATCATCCCTGGTAAGATCCGACCACAAAGCGGGCACCTTAAAAGTCACCATCTCTGCTAACCCCTCCCCCAACTACGGTCAAACAAAAAAACTTCTCCAAAGCTGATTACAACCTCCTGAGGGAAGGTATAAACAGCTTTACAGCCCCTCCCCCCTCCATAGGAACTGGTACATATGTTCAAAGCTACACCAAAGTACTATATGAGCATTTATGTAGCTTCATGGAATCAGAATACCTGACAGAATGAAATCCTCCTCCTCAAGGAAGAGTAAAGCTGTCTGGTGGACATCTGCAATAAATAAATTCTGCAATAAAAGGAAAAAATTCCTGTCCAGGACCAAGAAGGAGAAGGTGCCTAATTGGAAGCAATCTCTCCTTAGCCTGAACAAGCAAATATGAGCATTAGTGAAATCCTCCAAAGCAAACTTTGAGTCCAAAGTTGCCACATCTACTAAAGGCAATCATAAGGCCTTCTTCACATATGTCTGCAATCTCAAGGGAAGCACCCAGATCTGCTCAGAACTGGTGGTCAAGGACACCACATACACAAATGCTGTAGATATAGCCAACCTGCTTGCAAACAGGTTCAGTGAAATCTTCACCCCTCCATCCCCCCATGAGTAAAACAGGACATTCCCAGTACCTGCCCCCTCCCCTTATCTCTAAGGAGCAAGTCATCACTGCTCTCTCAAAGGCAAAAAATACAACCTCCATCGGACCTGACAACATCCCAGGCTGCATCCTACATGAACTCAGGCAGGAACTTGCATTAGCATTAGGCACCCTATTCAACCAAAGCCTGAGTACCAGCTTCATCCCAGCTGAGTGTAGGACAGCCACTGTCATTCCTTTGCACAAAGGTGAAGCATCCACCGATCCAGGAAATTATAGACTCATCAGCCAAACTAGCCTGATCTGCAAGGCCATGGAGTGGATTATCATGGGCCTCATTAACAAGGACATTGGCAACCTCCAGACACTTGATCCCTCACAGTTTGGTTATGTCAAGGGGAGGTCATGCCTGTTAAATTTGTTCGACTTCTTTGAGACAGTCATCAAGGCCATGGATGAGGGGAAGGCAGTGCACACTACCTACCTTGACCTTGCTAAAGCCTTCAATACTATTCCCCACTCAGGTACTGTATAATAGATAAACTCTCTCAACTAGGCATCAATCCTTATATTGCCAGATGGGTCTCAAACTGGCTCACTGATAAAACCCACCTAGTCAAAATGGGGGACGCCACCTCATGCAGTAGATCTATAATGAGTGGTGTACCCCAGGGATCAGTTTTGGGGTCTCTACTGTTTGGGATATACTTTTCTGAGGTTGCAGACCAAAACCAGTGGGATATGGCTGACCAAGATTGCAGATGACTGCAAGCTGGGTGCTGTCATCAATTCCCCAAGTGATGTGGACATCCTCCAAGAGGGTCTCACCCAAACAAATGACTGGTGCCAGAAACATGGCCTCAAACTGAGTGCCAAAAAATGCATCATCATCATCCCTTTTGGGGAGAGGAACATCCACACAAATTATCACATTGATAATAAGGTCCTAAGCACAGAATCAGCCGTGAGGGACTTGGGCACCCAGGTTGATAGCAAACTGACTTTTGACCACCATATTGCCTCCATTGTATGGAAAACTTTCTACATGGCTCACCTCATTAGTAAGGGTATCTCATCCAGGGGCAAGGTGGTCATAATATCCCTGTATTCCTCCCTTATAAGACCCATTATTGAGTACAATGCCCCTTTCAGCATGTACCTCACAAAGCACATGCAGCAGCTGGAGAGACAACAGAGGTTCCTCACCAGGAGAATCCAGGGCCTCAAACATCTATGCTACACAGATAGGCTAAAGGCCCTGTCCTTCTACTCAGTCTCCTACAGACTCCTCAGAAGTGACTTCTGTCTGGCATACAAAGCAATCTCAGACCTCGCCCTGATGGGACTGCTGCATATCTGCAAGTCAAGCTCCACTCGAGTAACCTGCACATGTGACCTCAACCTGGTCTGTAACATCAATAAGACTTGTTGGCAGGACAGATTTGTGGATAACCTGGATAACTGGATGGGGAACAGAAAATACACCCCTGGGATTCCACCTGTGTCTCTGCTGCCAGTGGCATAGGGTGCTGACTCATTGGATCATGGGCTAAATTCTTGGCTAGGCTTGTAAGAGCCTCGGGCCAATAGCCTAGTAACTTCCTATGATCCTATGACCTGTTCTTTAGTGATAATTGGTGACTGAGTGTTGAAGGATATTTCTTGGGGGAAAACTGGGGGTGACAGAGAAGTGAAATTGAGCTGAATTTATCAGCTAACAGATTTGCTATATCTTCTGGCTGACTATAGGGGATGCCCTCCACAACTAATTCTGCACATTGTTGCGTGTTGCTCTTAAGAATGCGAACATAACTGAAAAATACCTTATGGTTATCTCTAGCTTTCAAGGCTATTTTTGCCTCAAAGTCTGCTTTCAGAGTCTTGACTAGTTTCCTGATTCACTTGTTTAGACTAATGACTATTTTTTTTCTGTTGTTTACATTCCCTGTTACTTATCAACAGGATTTTCTTTCTTTTATTGTACAGTTTCTGCAGTCTGCCCTAAGCTTATTTTGGTCTGGCACTGCCATTTCTATGCAGTTACTTATATGGTCATATGGGGCTTTTATGTACACCTCTGTAGAGGCTTCTGTGGTTTCCACTTTTGGAGGAGCTTAAAAACTAGCTATGCCATCACTTAATATATAGTTTGCCTTAAAAAATTTTTAAAGTTTTTTTTTTTTTCAGTTGTGTGGGGGGGGGGGGGTCTAGTTTTTCCTTTATTTCAAGGGAGACTGTTTTGTGATCTGATCTTACCATTGAAGACATCACACTTGGGTGGTCGCAGTGCTCACCTAGGATATTTGTACCCCTAGTAGTGGTGCAAACTAGCTGCACCAGAGCGTTTGAGTATTCAGAATCAAGAAATCTTTGGGCCTGCATGGTTGCGGCTGTGTATGCCTCCCACTTAATGGAGTGTAGTTGAAATCTCCCAGGAGAATGGTATTGGGCTGGATAGTGAGTGAATCTAGTAACTTCAGGTATGACATATGTTTTTCCTGGTTTATGGTAGGGGACTTGCAGCTAGCAAGAATATGGTAACGGATTGTTTTTCCAGGTTAGCTGGACATGAAGTAGCTCAAGTATGTCATATTGTTTGATCATGAGGCCTTGAGGTGTGCTTGTCCTTTATGTAGGTAGATACACCTTCACCTTTTGTTCTTTCATGCTCAGTGGGTGGGTGGAACATATGAAAGGCATTATAGCCATGTACAAATGGAGAGGTTTCCCTGGCTTTGAACTATGTTTCAGTAACATGACTAGCCTTTGCTATGTTGGAAGATTTGTCTGTCTGGCAATGCCTAAAAAAAGGCACTGTAGAGGTGGATAATGTTTTAGCCAATATCCAGAAACCTAATTGTGACAGGTGAGGACCAATCCTGACAAAGCAGTATGGCTTGTCAACCATGTCCTCCCAGGCTGACAAGTACTAGACCTCTTTACAATGACACCAGCAGCTAAGCCAATTGTTAAAGTCAGTCATTTTCTGTTGGTATTGTAGCATCATCCTTGGAGGTAGTAGAATGATGCTCAGTGCTAGGCTCATACCTGCTTGTGACACATATTCTGAGAGCTCAATTATGTCTCTCTTCATATAGTCCAAGGAGTTGCATCTCAGGTCATTTGCATCCACATGGTCTATGACAAAGTCATACTGGTATTTTGGGGTATGTGACCTGAATGCTTAGTGAGATCTGGTGGCTCCTGGCCCCTGACAGGCAACTAAATTTAACCTTCTCCTTATCCACCCTGGTAAGAGGGACATCAGTGTGTCTCACAATGGAGTCTCCTATAACCAAAATGTTGGATTGTGGATGTTTTGCCTTATGGGATTGGTAGTTGAGACACAATGAGATGTGGCTTTATGTGTTGTGATGGGAATTGTCTTGTTTGTGTATATGCAGAGTTTCTGAGGACGGCGCCTGAGAGGCCTTTGAGGTTTGAATCAGTTGCATGCGAGCATCTCCACATATGTGAGTCTATGTATCCTGTCCTTTGTGGGTGCAGTGATTGGTGTGTGCGTGTGTGTTTGTGTGTGTGTGTGTGTGTGTGTGTGTGTGTCACTGATAACATATTTGATGTTTTTTGTGTCTGTATGCGAGTGTCTGGCCTCCGGGATCAATGTGTAACTACATCTCTCACATACTGCATCTGTCTGTCCAAGAATTAAGTGGTGGTCAGTGTACATAAGGAAATTGCTACATTGCCTCCGGAAGCCCATATCCACCAAGCTAGATACAGAGACAGCAGGAAAGTGCCTATCCAAGGTTGCAAGTTCTAATGTGTACTTTGCAAAGGATAAGAGTGGAGGGAGTTTGTAACTGGATGAGGGATGAGTGCTTACTTTGGTGTAATCTACAGCTAACCAATCCAGTGAAGCTGTCCTGCTCCCAAACCAGATGCACTTTGAACAGCGATAGTCTTGGGTGCTGTAGTAATGTAATAAACTCCTAAGTAGTCCTAACTAAATGCGTTTATGCTGCTCAAGTGCACAAACTAACTGCCTTCATGAGTAGCACAGGACTGAGGTAAGGTTCTGAGGTAGTTTGTATAGGGAAATTTCATCTTCTGGTGATTGCATAGATTCAAGGCACCACTAATTGCTGTTGAGCAAAGAGCAGCTTTGCACAAAAGCAAGGCTTATATACAATCAATCAAATTTTTCACTAGCTATGCCTTAAGGCCAATCTGGTTTGCATATAATGAGTTTTCTACTAGCAATTGCCAGTTCAGATAGGGGAAATCAGCCCTCTCCTGCCACAGGAGTACAGACTTTGGCCACTTAATGTAAAATGACTGGTTTGGAACCCAAGTGTTAAGGAACCACAAACAAATACCTAATACTAGCTAAAATCCCTTGATGCAATGAAGTTAAATGCAGAACAGCAGCCCTTACAGCACTTAGAAAATACTTTTAAACTTTAAAGATGTGCAGAAAACAAGAAATAGCACAGAAATATTTCACGGTAGAATGAAAATAATGAAAGCACATCCGAAACGATACTTAGTTTCATTTGTCTTGCCATCAAAGTCTCTGGCGTCATCACCAAATGATGAGCAGCTGTGGATAAATGAGCTTTGTTTATTACTTAGCAGAAGTGCTCCCACCCTACCATTCAAACCTTAATGGCCATGCTACATTCCAGGGACTGTGATATATAGCTTTTAAGGAACCAACAATAATCCAGTCAGTAAGCAGATCCGTACAGTACAGTTATAACTAGGCCCCTAATCATTAAAGTAGTTTTCCTCCCACTGAAACTATTTCTAACCCAGAGGTGTGTTAGATACTTTTAACAAGGCAGATTCATCTAAAGAAACAAAATATTTACTTTCAAAAAGTCAAATAATTTACACACAAGTCAGAGATTAGCCAAGTGCAAAACAGCTCTTAATTTTCTGTTGTGGAGATAATCAGAAGCTAGGTTTCTTTGTTTAGTGTTTAGCAGAAGTGCTCCCACCACACCAGTCAAGCCTTAATGTAGTGCCTTCTGTAGCAGAAATGAGTCTCGCGCTGTTGCATGGCCATCAGCACTCTAGGAATACTAAGTAAATAAATGGCAGCTATCAGGTAACTTTCCCTGTGGCACAAGGTGTAGATGCAGTGATCTTAAAGAATGAAGACAACTGATGAAGGGTCCAAATCTAGTTGACAGATACTTTTACAGAGGGGGTCAGAATGCTATTTGTCACAACATTTTGATTAGTACTGTCACAGGAAATGCATATGAGTATCATAAATATGTTTATTACAAAAAAGTATTATTACTGCTTGCTATACAAGCCCAATATAATGTGTATAAATTATGTTAAAATGAAAATTGTGGTATTTAATATAGAATGCACACACATAGGTATGATATGCACAATGTTTTTGGTATAATTATTGAGTCCTCACATATCATAACTATGTGTTTATTTATTTTATTTATTTTACATTTGTTTACCGGGTTAGTCCAATTGGATACATATCCCTTTTCAGCAGAGACCCGGGGAGAAAAGCTCCACAGTACAAAAGGTTTTGAGTTACATTTCAACAATTTCAACATAACATGGAAAGGTATTAAAAAGTT
>NC_056739.1:1927114292-1927116792 GCF_019279795.1 Protopterus annectens | reverse complement strand
ATTTTATGTAAGATGTAATGAAATGGGCCATGTATTTTGAAGAAATGTGAGATAATAAAAAAAAAATAAAATGTCAGAAGTGCCTATAGCTGAGCTACGCTCTAACAAGCTGAGTATATCTGCCCGTAGGTGAGCAGTGGTTTAACAGGTGTAAAATGAGTGCCCGGGGTTGAGCAGCATTTTAATACGCTGAAACTGTGTGCCCGTAGCTGAGCTGAGTGTAATATGCGTGCTGACAGCCAAATGACACGTAAACCAGCGTAACCCATTTGCGCGGAGCTGCTCACCGCTCCAACAAGCTAACCGGCAGGCAACGTTGAGCAAGCTGTATCAAAACTGCCTTTACACAGACACACCTCCTAGCTTGTGTAGACAGTCATAAAAAAAAAAAAAAAGCAATGGCCAGGCTCAAACTCAGGATACCATGCACCATAGTCAAAGTACTGAACCACTAAGCCATGACAGTTGCTCTGAGCAATGCAGTATTAGCATATATATAGGAATGAATGGAAAGAGAAGCATGACAAAGCAGGTTTTGTAAAGCTGATACATTTCCAAAATGGCCAATCACAGATAAGTGCGGGAAAAACGGCATATAGAAGCCCCATAGTCGGGAATACACAGCATAACTGATTGTGGAATCGATTTGCAGTCAGGATGGCAGGTGTAGGAGAGGGTAGTTGCTTCCGAGCACAGAGGTGGGGCATTGAGGAGTCCAAATATATTGTTTGGCTCCTCGTCCATGATCATGAGGCCCAACTTATGCAGGGCCAGGTCCTGTGGGGAGCATACAAGGCTGAGGCGTGGGACCGGTTGGCACATGATCTCACCAGTGCCACAGGAATACCAAGGACTGGTGAACAGGTCCAGCACCACCATGCGGACCTGAAGAGATGGAAGCAGGACCAACTGAACTGTTGGATCCAGGAGGCCCGGCAAATGCCCAATGCCCCACTACTGAGTAAGTTACATGTAATTATTTATGTAAGAAATTAACCTAGCTGATATTATGGAGATGTGTATTCCAATATTACTTCATTTATATTACAGCTGCAGGTGTCCGTTCCATGTATCGATGAGCCTATGCCGATAGGCTTGTGCGGTTGTGCCACCAGGCAGGTTAGTAATTCTCTCCCTGTAACTGTAAAAAAAATATAAGTATGACAGCTTGCAAAAGAGTGCAGTGTAGTCACTTATTAATAAAAAGTGCAAGTAACAGTGTAAGAGAGATTCTGCTAGTACTGTGTGATTACGTAAGTGTGATGCAGACTGTAATCCAAAAATAAAAATGAAACAAGTCTGAAATAAAGATGTTCCACCTGTACATAACCTGCAGCAGGCTGTAAATTACAGCTACACAAGCTGAGTACAACACATGTGTGAAATATATCCCTGTTTAAAATCTGAAACATGACACAAGTGAGACTGTTGGAAAGGATTGTTGTAACCAAGTAAAACATGTCAATAAAGCCTAGAATTAAGTACCATCCTGAATTGTAAAAATAAAACAAGTGAGAGTGTGAGAGAGAGGTATGAATCCACCAATAAAGTTGTAATAACTCCTGAATAAAGTATACTGCAGTCAGTACAGAATGAAATGAATGTGACAGGCACAACCAAAGAGTGAAATGTGTGCAATAAAGTACTGAAGCTGGAATGTGTGTCCCACAATTTGGATATGTTGCTGTACCTTTGCAATATGCAGATACTATGGTTGTATGAAATACCAAACATCCACAGTTGTCTAGAGCCATATAAATCAAATGTAGCAGGATGCTGTAGCTGAACAGAGCCAGATATGAATGTGTATGAATAAAAATGCAATATTTATTAATGTAGCAGTAACATTCCCATCACCAACATGCATAAGTTTACATATAGGAAACTGTAGTCAGACCTGTAGGGTGTATATATCTGCAGCTAGTAGAAATGTACAGCATATGTATAGGTATTTGAAGTTGTTAATGAAATATTTCTTCACCCTACCCTATAACCACAAATAATCCATTCCACATGAAATGGGTATGTGTATTCACAATTAACTCCCCTGGACATTTGTCCGGTTGGTTCATACATATTTGCATGTACGTTGATGCATGTGCCCTGTTCATACATCCAAACCTGATGGCTTGTTGCCATCAATCAACCCTGCATGTTGTTGGAGTGTGTATTGTTGTTCAAATTATGCATGTGTTATGCTTCCTGTTCAATGGCTTGAATTTATGGGTGTTTGGTTAATGGGAATACTAATGCATGCTGTTACAACTAATTGTGAATGGTATTGTATGTTACTAACCCAAACTGTCATAAAATAATGCAAAACATAGGACAACAGGGTAGGCGGGTTCCAGTGGACCCACCTCTCCCACCTCAGCTGGCGAGTGCCCTGTACCACCTGTGGGTGGAAGCACTGCAGGGGATAGGGCTTGTCCCCCCTCTGCAAGCGTGGCCAGAGGAGACCATCCACTTACCCTCCATAGTGTCTGGACAGTGGTGCGTA
>NC_056739.1:1927036792-1927109292 GCF_019279795.1 Protopterus annectens | reverse complement strand
AAATATCCGTCAGCGTGCATCGGATATCCACAGGCAACAGCTTGCCACAGGTGTTGGGGTGGCTATACATCCCCCCCTCACCAGACTGGAGGGACTACTCATAAGTGTTGTGGCTCCAGCCCAACAGCAGCAACAGCAGCAGCATACATGCGTAATGATGGAGGCTGGAGCCACCCAGCAGCAGGACTCAGAGCGTGCAGGTAACATGCCATATGTATAGTTGACTGTTCTGTACACTGTTAGTTTATGCATGTGTGAGGTGTGTCCTCGGTTTGTAGCTGTTATCTTGGTAATTATTGTGCAAGAGTGATATTCTCAATATCAGCAGTAGACCTGTGGAAGCCAACTGTTGTACTACTGAACTGTATCATACTCACAGTATCAATGGCACAGTTGTGCCCACTGACAATAAATGTCTAATTTCTGCAGGTCCCTCTGGTGTAACAGCAAGGCAGCCTATCCATGCTGGTGAGTGTGTAATAACAATACCTTCAATACTCTTGATACTAATAGTAATAATAGGCTGAAGCAGTAGTGTTATGTGTTTGATTGAAGGTGTGTTTGTGTGTTGATATCTCATATACTGAGGAGTGTGCATGTGTGCATGTGCACCTGTGTGCATGTGCACCTGTGTGCATGTGCATGTGCATGTGCGCATGTGTGCATGTGCATGTGTGCATGTGCACCTGTGTGCATGTGCATGTGTGCATGTGCGCATGTGTGCATGTGTGCATGTGTGCATGTGCGCATGTGTGCATGTGTGCGTGTGTGCATCTGTGCATCTGTGCATGTGTGCATGTGCACCTGTGTGCATGTGTGCATGTGTGCATGTGCGCATGTGTGCATGTGTACATGTGTGCATGTGTGCATGTGTGCCTGTGTGTATCAGTGGTGACATTGTGTACACATTGTAAACTGTGTTTCCTGTCTTACTCCCACAGGTTCTGGTGCTGCTCTGATGTTGTGCAGCAGGGAACCTGAATCAGCTGCCGTGGATAGTGATAATGATGATACCTGTGTAATGGCACAGGGAGGTGTGCCAGGTCCGTAGTTGGTCAGCCAATTGACAGTACACAGCTGTTGACCCCATCAATGTGCACAGTCATCCTGCCAATACATCCTTTGTCACCAATGTCCCTAGGTGATGGACAGGATACAGTGGGCATTGACCAGGGTAATGTGGTATCGGTGGTACATGCATCCCCACACAGCAGCCATGGCCAGGGTCCTGACATGGTACCACACAGGCAGATGTCCAGGGGTTCTGATGGGAGCATCCATGGGCGTACTGCCCCTGTCAGACGTGCCCACAGAGGTCTTTCAACCTCAGCTATGTTTTGGGCTGTAATGCAGGCACAGTCACGTATGGAACGGTACACCAGACAGGGTCTGAGGGAGCTGAGAGCATGTCGCACAGCTATGAATGACAGTATGCGTGATGTTGCGGCTGCCATCCGTAATTTCACCGAGGTCATTGACAGACGTTGGGGGGACACATTAGATCTGTTCCACAACTACATGTCCATGAGCCAGGGCAATGGTGGATGGTTGAGGAGTCGATGTGGGTGTATGCCAGCAACAGCAGCAGCTGGCAGCCATCGCGGATGACAACAGGCCCACGGCCGCTCCCATAGTGCCAGCAGCAGCCCCAGCAATGTTGGGTCTGTGCTGTCATCAGACCGCCCCAGGAGACCACGTCCACGTGGCTCTGGACAGTCCCAAGAGGGACCTGTCTCCAGTCACCAACCACCTGCTTCTGATGAAAGTAACCAGTCTGGCTTAGTACCTGATATGGTCCATAGCACCCCTGCCAGGAACAGGTACCGTGTCCGTGGCCAGAGACAGTGATCTGTATGACCTGGCAGGTACAGTCTGTGGCTGTCCACAAACACCTGTATATGGCAGCCATGAGGTGGAACTGTGTGCATGCATACACACATGCGAATTGATAACACCTAGGGCTACTGCATACACGCACACACTGCATCAACATTGCCCCATCTTGTACTGCTGTCCCTCACCAACACACACACACAGACATGTCAATTGGCTGTATCAGTGGCAGACTCAGGCATACCAAGTACACACCCTGTGCATATGATGAAACTGTGCACCTCCTGCAATCTGTAACATCGGTGCAGGAACAGGTTAACATGGTGCTGATTCACAGGGTGACTACATAGAAGTGTAGTAATAGTATCATGTTGTCAACAGTACAGTGTAATGATATCATTGTGGGTATCTCCCAGCATGCCTGATGCAGTTACAGTATGAATGTCATTGTATTGTTTTGTACACCCATAGTAATTACCATAGTGTAATGTCTGCACATCTTTGCATACTAGTGGTGAGGCTGTCAACAGAAGGCCACCTACATAGGTAGCACAGGGGGATAAGAAAATGTTAGTACTGATACTCAATGATGGACATGTCAACTGCAAGTTGCATGCTGTCCACACTCGACTCTGCAATGAGGATGTTTGAGGATGTTGATATCTGTGCAGTAATACACAACAGGTTCAAGACTCACAAGAGCACCCTAGCACTGCAAGGTCACACCTCATACCATGCATGACAGCCCCAAAACACAGAACTAACTATGACAGGAGGGAGAGTCTCCATACATGTCAAGGATACTGTGGTGCCAGGACAGGTAGCATACATCCAACTAAGTTTGGAACTGCTGAGTGTGGGCTCAGTGTCTGTTATTCGAAATGTGTATTAGTTCAGGTATGAGCACTTGGGTTTCAGGCCAGTTATTCTACATTACGAAGGTACATGGTCTGTACACTTGTGGGAGGTGGGGCTGGACTGTCTGACCTGTGAATTTCTGGGTGCAGGCTTATAGTGCCTGCATATATGCACTGTTACCTACTGGAAGTCATACACCTTGTTTGTTGTAGCATATTCTAGATCCAGGCCTGCTGACTGTAGCTTTGTTTGTATGCATGTTTGCTTGTTATGTCCCTGAAACACTGATTCCACCTGCAATGCAGATTTACAGCGCCTCTGTGGATCTCTAGTGACATATGTATTGCTTACTGTACTAATGTCCATGTCTCACTTGACAGAACGTCACTGTTTGTCCTGTTTGCATGTAAGTTGCCTGTAACACATTGCATATGACTTACCTGACATTTGCTCATGAAAGCATTTATATATGCCAGCACTAACAAATCAGGAGCACTACACCCTCACATACTCACCTTGAGTACCTTGTTCCCCATTGGCCCTATGTGTTGTTAATTATTATGGGATTCACAATACTATGGTAGCATGTGCAAAGGTCACTTGTCAGTCTCCTCTCTGGTCCAGTTGGTGAATCTGTGAGTCATGTGGCAATGTTACAGCTGCCTCATGTACACAGACAACCCTCTCCCCTTCCCATAAACTTACAACACATGTGAGAGATGCAGCCACATAGCCAAACTGGGGGCTAAGCTCTTTTAACTCAGTACTGGCATACCCTGTCAGGTGGAGTGGGATACTACAGTGAATACAATACCAGTCTCACATAGATCTGCCACGACAGCAATCCAAACACAGAAACACACAGGAACATTCTTGGAGTCTCAGAATAGCATCCTGCCTGAGCAGCAGACACGTGCGAAGCAGACACACAAGCAAACGTTACGCCAGAACAGAGCACGTGCAACACATAGCTCACAAAGCCTGTGTGCCAAACAGTCACAGCCCATATGGCTTAACAACACACCTGCTACAGTTGTAATAGGTACCTCTATCATCAGGTACACTGAGGTCCTGCTCACCAGGCTGAACAAGGAGAAGGTCACGGTGAGATGCCCGTTGGGCACTATGATCCACCACATAACACAAGCATACAGGTCACTCCAAGGCATGTACAAATATGACTCAGTCATTGTCCGTGCCAGTGTGAATGACCTGTGACATACCTCCCTGGACTACATGATAGGGGACATAGAGGGGCTCTCTGAGCATGTGGCACAGGCTGGTATGACCCTGACCTTGACTAGCATCTTACCCTCACCAAGAATGCTGCCACAATATGTAGACAGGATGATCAATTTCTACAATTGCCTTATGTTTTGGTGACATTCAAAGGGGATCCAATACCTGTCAGCATGGGATTACATGCTAGACAAGGCACGTTGCTTTGCTAGGGACAGCTTACACCTGTCACCCATGGGCCGTTGTATATTGGCAAAAGCTCTTGCTACACACATAGTGCCTTTTTATGCAAGGCTCAAATTACATAGCCACCTACACAGGTATCACATGGGATAGGACACTAATAGTAATGCTACTCAACGCCAGCAGTGTAAACCTCAAGATGCATGCAGTGGAAACTGTCCTTAGCATGGAGAACAGCAATATCCATGCAGTAACAGAATCCTGGTACAAGGCTCCCAGGTGCACCCCATCACTGCCAGGTCATACCTCATACCATGCTTGTCGTCCCCTAAACATGCACCAAACCAGAACAGGGGGGATGTATCCAAAGGCACCACAGATACACACACCTCCAGGTTGGTGGCACAGCACAAAGCATCAGAGCCTATCCATGTGCAACTAACAGTGGGTTAGACTGCCTTCAGGTTCATAACCTGGCACACACCACCCTCCCATACCCAGGAAACCCACTTGGCCTTCCTGACAACACTGGGAATATGACGGCCTCTACAAACA
Source organism: Protopterus annectens (assembly GCF_019279795.1). NCBI lineage: Eukaryota > Metazoa > Chordata > Ceratodontiformes > Protopteridae > Protopterus > Protopterus annectens. Next base: position 1,927,104,624 of record NC_056739.1, on the reverse strand, counting down.
CCATTATATGGGTGGACTGCAACTACCCAAACATAGAGTGTGAGCAATACTCTAGCTCCAAGACCCTAGCTGAAAGGTTCCTAGCATTTATTCACTGAATTGCTATGGAACAACTTGTTACCACTCCCACATGAGGTGAAAACATGCTGCACCTGTTCATCAACAACATGTGGACTATATGCTCCAGACCAGATGTGTATCCCTCGCTGGTGGGATGACACCATATACAACTCACACTGCATATTCACATACCACATGCAGCCCCTGCACAGAACACCACAGTCATACAGTTGTCTAATGCAAATTCCATGTATTCACATGAGGCAGGCTTCAGACATGGGAACTATTGAAGGTCACAGGTACATATGTATATGTGGCACACACATACATCATGTGTGCATTGACATTACTGATATAGTCTATGTCGTGCAATATTGGGAACAACACCCCACACACATGGACAAACTGTGTGACAAAAACACACATGGTGTTTGTAGGATACAAACCCCTACCTAACTGTGTTATGACACTTGTGAGAGACGCAGTAGCAGAGCACACTATTTGCATTACTGAGAGGCTTGCTTTCCCCTGCTGTACTTATAGGGTGCTGACATCATCAGTGTTTAGAGAGTGGAATATGCAGCATGCGGTGTGTTGTACTAGTTGCCAAAAGGGACATTTCTCTTACACATAGAATTGCACACACACACACACACACACACACACACACACACACACACACACTGAGCACTTGCAGGATTCAAACCCCTATCTAACTATGTTATGACACTTGTGAGGGATGCAGTAGCAGAGCACACTATTTGCATTACTGAGAGGCTTTCTTTCTCCTGCTGTACTTATAGGGTGCTGACATCATCAGTGTTTAGACAGTGGAATATGCAGCATGTGGTGTGTTGTACTAGTTGCCAAAAGGGACATTTCTCTTACACATAGACTTGCACACACACTACTCCCCCCCCATACACACACACACTGAGCACTTATAGGATTCAAACCCCTACCTAACTATGTTATGACACTTGTGAGAGACACAGTAGCAGAGCGTGCTATTTGCATTACTGGGAGGCTTGCTTTCTCCTGCTGTACTTATAGGGTGCTGACATCATCAGTGTTTAGACAGTGGAATATGCAGCATGTGGTGTGTTGTACTAGTTGCCAAAAGGGGCATTTCTCTTACACATAGAATTGCACACACACTACTCCCCCCCCACAGTCACACATACACACACACACTGAGCACTTGCAGGATTCAAGCCCCTACCTAACTATATTATGGCACTTGTGAGAGATGCAGTAGCTGAGCATGCTCTTCAAATTACTGGGTATCATTTGTGCTCCTGACATATGTATAGTGTGCTGACATCATTATTTATGAAGAGGTATGTACATCTGTTACTATCCATCAGTAAGGGGGAGAGCATATATATGCATTAACTTTGCAGAGGCACAGTGGCCTACTGTACTGCGGAGGCAGACGCCAAATACATTGTGGATAGCCTTCTGTATTCCCTAGGGACAACAGCCTAGTATTGCACTCTACGGCCATATGTTTACCTGTCAGATGCAAGTATCTGTTGCTCATATACTGTTTGTGGGTCTTTATTGCCATAGCTTTCCCTGTCTCTATGAACAACAACATATGAGTGGGATCCAGTACTTTACTTATGTCTCTGTTCTAATTTCACTGTGCACTGGGCAGATTTCTGTATTGTGGGAGGTTCCTGTGTTAACACATACAAATGCCAGATATGTATGTGCAACTGCTGAACTGTGACATGGCCTAAGTGTGTGAGCATGCCCAGTTCACAGTTTCTATGGCTTCTTGACTGACACGTCTCATTTATCTAAGTGTGCGAGCATGCCCAGTGTGAACTTTCCATATGTTGGGATCTGTGGTCCACCACATTTGTGTTTGTGTGGACTTCATCTATATTTCACATGTACAGTTGAGTGTTGGACATCAGGTCGTGTTCTTACTGCCCAACTGCTTTGTGTCTGAACCTAACAGGCATTATGCTGTGCCTGCAGGGTTGCCATGGGATAGTTTGCATACAGTTGTCAACATCCTTTCATATTGACCAAACAGTGTATTGTCGTATAGTGTACTGGTTCAGTACTTTCACTGTGGTGGACAGTATCATTGGTTTCAGTCCTATCACTGCTTGTAATATTTATAGTGAGCACACCAGACTGGTTGAGGGCCAGTTGTGCAGATATGACCATGTTGCTTTTTGTTCGGATATGGACAACATAGAACAAGATTGTCCGACATTGTTAATGTATTCCACAACTTGTGTGGACAGTGACAAACAATGGCCATGTGCCCTAGGCCATTTGTAATGCTAGTCAGAGAGTGTTTGTCCTTCAACACATATATCTACTGGTGTTTGCCATGACATATGTCAAGGTTAGTGTGCTGTGCCTCTGTCTACCCATGACATACAGGTGATATGCAGGGTACACCTACCATCTCCCATCCAGTCATCATGATTCCTCTGGATGACAGTCAATGAGGGACTCCCTGGATAACCTGTACTGGGAGTTTAGTCATGAGTGGAGTGAGCTTCTGGGTTATGGACCAATCGGTACAGCATGTCCTGTTTATGTCTGTGCTGGGGTTCAGGTCTGTCATCTGCATAGGTCACCAGCATTCAGATTTTACATGGTGCCAAATGTCCATTGATTCCAGCTTGGTCATGGCTTTATACATCAGGCACTGATCACCTCCAGCCAGGCGGTATGGCACTGTGTGGAGCTGCAGTTTGTTTAATCAGGCAACACATGGCATCTGTTACAGCTCTGAGATCCTCCTGGTGGGGTATTTGTGGGGTCTTTCCAGTTGATGCAGGTGTCTGCTAAGGTACATCCCACAAGGGCCATTGTACGCAATTGTGAGGCTGCTGATGGATGACTGGAGAGGCACAATGACCTACCCTGACCTAGCTGTGCTTACCTTCATGATTAGGTGGGTATATGGTATGTTTCTGTAATCACTACAGACATATGGTTGTCACATGCAGGATATCTATCACCCTGTGTCCCCAGGTCTCTTATTGCTCCTGATGTACTTAATGGGTTAACACCTATGTGGTAATTTGTGGCCATGTACTGTGTTTCCACAGGGGATGACTATACACTATTCTGCATTTAGCTTGTTGACATGGCTGTGGCACCACTTGTCTGTTTCTATGTGTGTCTTTTGTAGGATGCTTGTGTCAGCTGGAGGGTCCGATATGGTGGGCAGTTTGTAGTCATCTGCGAATCTGTTCAGACAGAGTCCTTCCATGTTGGCCTGTACCTATGCGACATATATAGCATACAAGAAAGGTCCCAGGACCGTGCCTTGTGGGATGCCAGTTGTACCTGGTTTGTAGTCTGACATGGCTGCAACATGTCTGACCAGGTCAGTTCTGTCCTTGAGCTGGTTTGCAACCCATCTACTTGGATAGGGGTTTATAGTTAGGCTGGTGAGCTTATCTGTTCTGAACAACTGGGGTATTGTATGGAAGGGTTTAGCAAGGTCCAGATAGGCTGTGTGAACCACATTCCCCTCATCAATGGCCTTGGTGCGTGTTTCACATGAGTCAGACATGTTTAAGGGGCAGGATCTGCCCTATGACAGCCACACTGGGTAGGGTCCAATGTCTGTAGGTACCCAATCTCATTATTCCTGGGATCCATGATCATCCCCTCCATTACTTTGTCAACCAAGATAGTCAGGGTTGAGGGGTGATAGTTTGCAGTATCCATTCAGGCACCACCTTTGTGGTGAGGGACCACTGTTGCTGTACACTGCTCTTTGGGTACATATCCTGTGGTAAGACTGTGAGTGCGCAGTACTGCTATTTGGTGTTCCATTCTTCTTACAGTACTTGTTGGACACAACCCAGGACACCATCTGGTACCATTGATGCTGTGTGGTTTGCTTTGTAGATGCTGGCTGTTACCTCAGCATCTGCAATGTCAGGGGGCCAGCACTCTGCTGGGATAGATATTTGGCAGTTTGGTGCTGGTGGGGAGTTTGCAAAGAATCTGTTAGGTTGGATGTTGGCAATGTGTGTGGGTTTGGTGTATTGTTTGTGATATTTGAGTACTGCAGAGCATATCTGTGGATTATCACCATGGTTCCTACCATCAGTTAGGACAGCTGTGTGATTATCCTTTGTGTCCTGCACAATTTGTATCATCATAGGTTCATAGGCTCATACTAGGCTATCTGCCCTGGCCATGTTTGAGCATAGACAGACTGTGTGTGGCTTTCGACACCCCTTGCAATGTGCATATTATGCCCATTAAGGATTTACTTTACTAGATGTGACACAGGGATGGCCCCCAGTGTACACCTACTATCTCCCATGCACTTGACCGGATTTCTCTTGTTGAGTATGAGTGTGGAGCTCAGCCTATCATGGACTGGGATTCTGTTCCAGAGTGTAAGGAGCCTCTGGGTTATGGATCTGTCCCCCCAGCACATCCTATTTATCTATGTGTGGAGGTTCAGATATCTCACTGTGGTGTCTCTGCTGGATTTGGAGTTTCTGCAGTGGAGCATGTCCATTCATTCTGGATTGGACATGGCCTTGTACATCAGGCATACATCGCCTCTGACTGGGCAGTATGCATGTGAATCGGGCTGTGGTTTCTTCAGCCAGGCAGCAGATGACAAATGTTTGGACCCTTTATCCTCTTGGTGAGATACATTTGGGATCTTTCTAACTGCTGCAGGTGTCAGGTAAGGTACATGCAAACTGGGGCATTGTTCTCAAGTATGGGCCTGATAAGGGAAGAGTATGGGGGCACAGTGACCTCTCTTGATCTACATGTGCATCCTTTCATATTAAGGTGGGCAATATAGCAGGTCTTCCTGGCCACCTTGGCAATGTGAGTGTCACATGACGGGTTAGCATCCACTTGTGTCCCTAGGTCCCTGATTACTTCTTCCGTACATAATGGATTACCACCTATGTCATACTTTGTGTGTGCCTTGTTTGGTATTTGTTGAGACATTCATACTCTGCAGTGTCTTCAGGAAGGCTGGCTGGGGTTCCTGGGTTTGTGAGGGTGGTCTGTAGCAGGCTGCAAACAGGGACGCAGTTTGAGCCACTGTTACTTGCCCATGGATAGTCCATGCTGCTTCTTGCTGTGGTACCAACCTGGGGGTGTGGTTATCCTTGACAATTACTGATAGCCACACTCCTATTGTAGTTTGTTCCATGTTTTGGGGCTGTAGAGCATGGTATAAGGCATAACCTGGTAGTATTAGGGTGCTCTTCTGGGCCTTGACCCAGGTTTCTGTTACAGAACAGATATTACCATTTGCCATGCTGAGGTGGGTTTGGTCTGCATGCACCTTTCAGTTTAGACTTCTGGCATTGGGTAGCATCACGTCCAGGTTGTTATCCCTTGTGCTACCTATGGTGGTGGGTTTGTGTTTCCAGCCATACCTATTCAAGGCACAGTGGAGGTTACAACAGCCTTTGCCAGTATCCACACAGCCAGGTGTGCTGGGTGCATGCCATCCCTAGCAGGTAGTGCATCATGTCTTGCTCGGCATGTCATCCCAGGCTGTCAGCCATTTGTTCCCCTTTGCTAACAGCAATACTTCAGCCAATTATTGTACTTGATCTTTTTGTCTTCATAGTGTGGCATCATGCTTGGTGAGGGTGAGATGTTAGGCAGGGTCATCATGTTTGCATATACTAGATGGTGTTACATTGCTTAACACATGGCAATCATGCCTCAGGTGGTGCTGTAGGGCTGCCTATGTCGGATGCACATACTACACTCCCTGTACATGTTTGAAAGCAGGTTGTGTCATGTTAGGTGTCCCTGTTACTATATGAGTGAGTCAGAGAGGGGTATCATTCCCAGGGTTCCTACTGAGTCAGTGTATGCACCGGAACCGTGACTTGAGCAGCCCAAACACACGCTCTATTACATTTCGTGTTTGTGCGTGTGCCTCATTATGGCATTCTTGTTCAGGTGTGTGTGCATTTCTGATGGGTGTCATCAGCCATGGCTCCAGTGCATATCCAGCATCCCCCACTAAGTGACCATGTGGGATGTCCCCATTGGCAAATGTCTGGTACAGCTGCGTCAGATGCCAGATATGGGAATCATGGTATCTTCCAGGGCAGCCAGCACACACATTCGTTATTATGCCCTGGGCATCACACATGACCTGGCAGTTGATGGAGGGGAAGCTCTTGCGGTTGATGTAGGCCCTACCCCGCTCACCAGCTGGTGCCATGATGCATATATGCGTGCAGTCTATTGCACCCACTACCACAGGGTATTCCGCTATTTGCTGGAAGAGTCGCATATTGCTGGCCAATGCCTCATTGGAATTGGGGAAATATACATGATCTCTGACATGTGTCGACATGGCATCCAGGAACTGGTGCAGTACCCTGGATGCAGATGCCTGTGAGATCCCCATCATATCACCAGTTGGTCTCTGGAAGGTACCTGTTGCTAGTATTCTTAGGCCAACACATACCTTGGTTTCCACTGGGATGAGTTCCCCTCTGTTGGTTCTGTGTGTGAGGCATTGCCTGCACAGCTCAACAATTTGCTGCAGGAGGTCGCTGTCCACTCTATAGCGCTCCACTATCTCCAGCTCATGTAACCCCTGGTAGGTGACCCTGGGCCTGTACACTGTTCTCCGTCTCCTCACTGTGGGTTGTCTGGCAGCATTTGCATTGTCACCACCCTCAGCAAGTCTCCTATGTCTCCTTATAACAGCTATGGCAGCCCCTAGCATGTTTGTTCTGAGTGCAGCTTTTTCAGTTTTCACTTCTAATAGCTTACTCCTGTCTTGCAGTGTCTCTTGAGAGAAACATACTGCAATGCTGTTTGCAGTGTTTTAAGTGCTGGGCTGGGCTAGTATTCTGCCTGTGTAATTGCCTGCTTCTAATTGTTTTCACCTGCTAGCTCTACCAGTATTCCCTGCTAGCTTCCTACTATTTCTTCTGCTTCCTTTTTCCTCTCTGTTTCCTCAGGGGGGAGCAGCACGCATACCAGCGAAAACATGCTCACAGTGGCTGCCAAGCATGCACACATGCTTGCACGGACTACAATCTGCTTATTCAGGTTAAAACACACGCACACCAGTGCAAACAGGTTTACAGATCTTTAAACAGGCTCCTACATGCTTACTCTGCCTTACACGCATGCACTCTGTCTTACTCACGCCTCCCAGTGTGCACACATGCGCATGCATGCACAGCAAGAAACTTTGGTGTTAGCCACAGTGTGCACCTTCCATTTCTTGACTTTCCCATGCTTATCTGTTGACACTCCTCTTTCTATGCTGTGTGACTGACATCTTTCACATACCACTTTGCTCCAATGAGCTTGATTTCTTTCTAACATTCCCCCCTGTGATGTCACCTATCTCCTACTCTGTTACTCCCCCTTATCTAACTCTTACACTACACGGAATGTGCTCATTTGCTATGTGACAGTGAGATTCACTATCCTACCACTCATTTACATAGGATTGCCTACTAATGCTTAGTTACGTGTCTTACACTCAGCTTCCCCCCTTAGCAACCACTAAACGGTGGCCATGTTGTTTTCGGTCTGCTAGTCCCTGCATTGTAAATCCATGCATTGCATAAAACCCACATTTGTGGGTTTCAAACCTTTATTTTTATGTTTTATATAGCGTAGCCCGTTTGCGCGGGGCTGCACTGCGTTTAAACCTCGTCGATCGCCAAAAAAAAAATTTTTATTTTATTTCATGTTTGCATCGGGTTACCGTGCCAATGGCCACATATTTGACCATTGGCATGCTGCCTGACACATATGCACTCTTTATTTGGAGCTGACATGGCTCCATTGTGTTATTTGCAGAAACATACTCAGTTGTCAACTGAGTACATTTCTGCACCTAGCACGACTCTTACACTGGCTGGTTTCAGCTTCGTGGATCGCTAATCTAAATCATTTGCATGCCTTTCGGCTGCAAGTGAGGTAATTAGCATATCCATGCCCTGCCAGTGTAAGGGACATTTTAACTGGTCTCTTACACGATATTTCGGGCTGTTCCTGGATCGCTATGGCTGCATGGAGTCTTACACGACTCTTAGACTCCATGCAAGCCATCGTGAATCCTGCCCTATATCTGTAGAATGGAAAGGTTACTATTTACAGGTAACTATGAGGAAGTGTGTAGAAATCAAATGACTATAGCTTATGTTAAAATAGTTAATAATTTATATGATTTATTAATGCAAGGACAGATAAATTAGTCTGACTACAACTGTTTGAGAATTGAATTCCCCATATCCCCATGATTTTTGGTCTTACTAAAATTCATAAAATATTACCAATCCCCCCATGCATCCTATATTTGACACAAATAGTTCAAAGACCTTTGGTATGGAAAGATATATAGATTCAAAATTAAAGAGCAGCTTGAGTAGCATCAGATATATCTATAGAGATTCATGAAACTTCTTGACTAAGATTAAAAACTAGTTGTATGGTGAGGACCTAATCTTGGTTACTATAGATGTTAGAGATTTATATACCGTTATACTGCACAAATGCAGACTGGAAGGGTTTATTCAATATTAGTATGATGAAGGACAGCTAGACAGTAACAGCACTGAGGTCATTAGGATCTTAATGAAATTAGTGCTGAAACATAATTATGAAAAATAATTATATCTAGTTTAAAGGTATGATCTATAGACAAACCAGTGGAGTGGCTATGGGGGCACCATGTGCCTCTATTTTTACAAATGTAGTTCTGGCCTACTGGGAAAAATATGTGTTTTTAGGTATGGCTTTGAAAAAAGCTGGGCATTGTATTGTCATTTCCTGGATGATATTACTTTTTGGAATGATTCTGAGTCAAGGATGGGTGAATTTTTTACTTTTATTAATAATTCTACTGAGATTTTGACGTTCACATTAAATATCTTGACCAATACCTTATGTTATCTTGATGTGGAACTGAAAAAAGATGAAATTAAAAAGAGGCTGGTGTCCAATCTGCACATGAAAGTTACCTACTCTAATTCACTTTTATTTTTTTATAGTTGTCACCCACTACATTGAAAGAAGGCCATTGTTAATGGCCATTTAGTAAGATTGTTCAGAATGGTATCTGAGTTGGATACCTTGTTACTAGAAATAGAAAAACTGAAGGATATGAAGGACTGAAGACTTCTGGAACAGGGCTCAGTTGCACTTTATTCATCTGCTTTTACTATATTTGTGTTTCTTCCTACTTTATTACTAGGGGCATTGACTACAACTCTGATCTGCGATATATAACAATAAGTATCCTTTTCTGTGCTGGCTCAAGGACAGAACCCACATGGCTAGAATTGCTGGAGCCATGTCAGACTCCAAACCAGTTACAAGTGGTGTCCCACAAGGCTCAGTCCTGGGACCTCTCTTGTTCGGTATATATTTCTCAGAGGTACAGGCCAACACGGAAGGACTGTGGCTGACCAAGTTCGCAGATGACTGCAAACTGGGTGCCATAATCGACTCTCCAGCCGACACAAGCATCCTCCAAAAGGGCCTCATAGAAACAGACAACTGGTGCCAGAGCCATGGCCTCAAGCTAAATGCCAAAAAGTGTATAGTCATCCCCTTTGGCAATAACAAAGTGCCCACAAATTACCACATAGGTGGTAATCCATTAAGTACAGAAGAAGTAATTAGGGACCTGGGGACCCAAGTTGATAGCAATCTCTCATTTGACAACCACGTGGCCAAAGTGGTTAGAAAAACATTTTATATAGCCCACCTAATCATGAAGGGATTCACATCTAGATCAGGGGAGGTCATCGTGCCTCTTTACTTATCCCTCATCAGGCCCATAATTGAGTACAATGCCCATTTTGGGATGTACCTTACCAGACACCTGCAGCAACTGGAAAGACCCCAAAAGTACCTCACCAAGAGGATCAAAGGGCTCAAACAGATGCCATATGCTGCCCGGTTAAAGAAACTCCAGCTCTACTCAGTGGCATACTGCCTGTTCAGAGGCGATCTGTGCCTGACGTATAAAGCTATTTCCAACCCGGAATTAATGGACATGCTGCACCTCAGAAAATCCAAATCCCATCGAGCTACGCGCTTGAGAGACTTGAACCTCAGCACTGAAATAAATAGGACATGCTGGAGGGACAGATTCATAGCACAGAGGCTCCCTTTACTCTGGAATAAAATCCCAGTCCAGGTTAGGCAGAGTCCCTCATTGACTCTCTTCAAGAGGAATCTCGATGAGTGGATGGGAGATCGTAGGTTTACCCCGGGTATCACTTCTGTGTCACTGTTAGACAGAGGCACAGTATACTAACCTTGAAAAAGGGCATAGCAAAATAAATTTAAAATGGGTGGCGAAAGCCAAACACATTCTGGCTAGGCTTATAAATGCCCTAGGGCAGATAGCCTAGTATGAACCTATGAAGCTATGAACGTAAGTGTTTTTTGATTGTATCTGCTTTATTTTCTGAAAAAAAAGATATATACTTGTTTCCCGCCTTTCTAAGCTAGTATAGTCCAGTTTTCAGGTTAGTGCTGAATTCAGGGCTGTGTTACAAATCTCTGTGTTTGCCCATACATTACTTGGATAGAAGGAAGTTTCTCTGTTCACCTGTGAGAGAGGTGGGCTTTGAGCAGCCTATCTGTCCCTGGAGGAGTGGTTTCAGCCCAGAAATTAGTAGTTTATTTGCCATTGTGGACTAATTTCTATCTCTCTCATTTCCCTGCTATAGATACCACATTTGCCCAGTTTTGCATGCCGGGCAGTGCCGGTCAGCTAGGGTAAAACTATTCCCGGCTCCACAAAGTCTCCTCTTCAATTTTTCCCTTGGAACTAGAAAAAATGTCAACTTAAGCACTCAAGCCATTCATTTCTCAGCCTGGCACTTGCTCAAAACTCATAGCAAGCACTTATAAACCCTAGCACTAGACCCTCCTGTACTGTACAGAAGGACAAGGCTCTCTATTCGACCTTACCAGCCATCCAATAAAACAATTCACTGCACCTATCCAGGCATGTCCAACGGGCAGTTTCAGGTGTACTCTCCAGTTCAACTGGTGAATCTGGGCATTTTGAGGCAATGTTACAACTGACTCATGTACACAGACAAGCCTCTCCTCCTACCACCAAACACTAATACATGCGAGAGATGCAATTATACAGCCAAACTGGAGGCTAAGCTCTCTCAACCCAAGACTGGATCAGACAGTCAAGAGGAGAAGGTAAATACTTGCATCACACCACCAGTCTCACATAGACCCATTAAACCAGCACCGGCAAAAAACACACATAAATACATGAAAACATACTCGGAGGATCTAAATAAAAATCTGAAAAACCAACAGAGACCTCCAAAGCAAACATCCAAGCAACCTCCACCCCCCAACACAAACCATGAAACACATACTTCACTAAACCAGTGTGCCATGCAATCACAGCCCTTAAGGCAAAATAACATACCCAACATACTAGTAATAGGTGACTCTATAGTCAGGCACACTGATGTCCCACTCACTAGGCTGAATAAGGAAAAGGTTACTGTTAGCTACCTGTCAGGTGCCAGGATCTGCCACATAACACAAGCACTCAGGTTAATCCAGAACAAGTACAAATATGACTCTGTCATTGTCCATGTTGGTGTGAATGACCTAAGCCGTACCTCCCTGGACTGCATGAAAAGAGACATGGAAAAGCTCTTTGATCATGTAGCCCAGGGCGGTATAACCCTGACCCTGAGTAGCATCCTTCCCTCACCAAGAATGATACCACGGTATAAAGAAAAAATTCTCAATTTCAACAATTGGCTAAGTTTCTGGTGTCATTCAAAGGGGATCCAGTGTCAGTCCACCTGGGATGACATGCTCGATAAGCCACACTGTTTCATTAGAGACAGCTCACACCTGTCACCCTTAGGCTTTAGAATACTGGCCAAGGCTCTTGCCACCCCCATAGTGCCTTTTTTAGGCAAGGCTCAAAAGACAAACCCACCACCGTAAATAACACAAGTAACAAAAAAATGAGGGTAATACTACTCAATGCCAGAAGTCTAAACCTCAAAATGCATGCACTCAAGGCACTCCTCAGTATGGAGAAAATCGATATATGTGCAGTAACAGAAATCTGGTTTAAGGCTCTGGAGAGCACCCCAGCACTACCTGGCTACAACTCATACCATACATTTTGGCCACAGAACCAAAACCGAAATATAAAAGGCGGGGGCGTATCCATATTCATCAAGGATACCCACACCTCCAGGATAGTGGCAGAGCACAATGCTTCAGAGATCATTCACGTGCAACTAACAATGGGCAAAACTGCAATTCAAATTGTAGCTTGCTACAGATCTCCCACCATGTTCCAGGACCCACATTCCATATTTCTGGAAACACTGGAAAATATAAAGGTCCTACCAAACACCCTAATATTGGGTGATTTCAATTACCCAAACATTAACTGAGAGAACTACTCAAGTACTAACTCCCTTGCCCAACATTTCCTAGAATTTATAAACTCAAATGCCCTGGTTCAATTGGTCAACACTCTCACCAGATGTGACAACATATTGGACCTGGTCATCACCAACATGGGCGACCGGTGTTCCACACTGGAGGTCAATCCCTTGCTGGTTAAATATGACCCTAAACAAATCACTTTGGATATCCACATTCCACCCCACCCCCTACAAACCACTGTGAAAAACTTTTCAAATCAAACTTCATGTTACTTAAGACCGAAGTGGAAAGTTTCAAAACCCCCATGCTGAAGGATAATGCTGTACAAGCTACAAAATCATTCACTAATGCATTTTACGAGCACCTACAAAAATGCAGGGATTGTGCCATCCCAAGCAAAACCAAGACTTACTCCTCCAAGAAAAGGAAACCAGTCTGGTGGACTCCTGCCATAAACAAGCTATACAATAGTAGGAGGAAACTAGTACAGAAAAGAGTAAAATCCCAAGAAGGAAAGACATCCCTGATCAGTATCAGCAAGAAACTACAATCCCTCATAAAACCATCCAAGGTGAGCTTTGAAAGAAAAATTGCCAAGGACTCCAAAGATAACCACAAGGCATTCTTTAGCTATGTCAAGAATCTAAGTGGCAATGCTCAGATCTGCTCGGAGTTAGTGCAGAATGGCACAAAATACACTGAACCAACTGATATCACCAACATCCTGGCAGACAGGTTCAGTGCAAACTTCACCCTCTCTCACCCCCAAAAGGGCCCATAACCATACCAGAAGAATGTAGAGTCTCTGAAATCACAGACACTCAGGTTAAAACAGCCCTCTCCAAAGCCAAAAACACAGCATCAGTGGGACTGGACGGTGTCCCAGGCTGCGTCCTACATGAGTTCAAAGGTGAACTAAGCCCTCACCTAAACACACTGTTCAAACTCAGCCTCTCCACAGGCTATGTACCCATAGAGTGGTGCATAGCAACAGGAATTCTGCTCCACAAAGGTGGAGCCACAACAGACCCTGGGAACTATCGCCCTATAAGCCTGACTAGCTTGGTCTGCAAGGCTATGGAGCGCATCATCATGAAATGCATTAACAGAGACATTGGGAACCTCCAAACACTGGACCCTACCCAGTTCGGCTTTGTTAAGGGCAGATCATGCCTCCTAAAACTGGTGGACTTCTTTGAGACAGTTACCAAGGCTATAGATGAGGGAAAGCTGGTACACACAGCCTACCTAGACCTCGCAAAGGCCTTCAACACCATTCCTCATTCTGGTATTATAGACAAGCTCACCAGCCTGAACATAAACCCCTACGTCACAAGATGGGTTGCCAACTGGCTCATGGACAGAGCCCACATGGTAAGAGTTGTGGGAGCTAGGTCCGACTCTAAACTCGTTACAAGTGGCGTTCCCCAGAGCTCAGTCCTAGGACCCCTCCTGTTCGGCATATACTTCTCAGAGATACAGGCAAGCACAGGTGGACTATGGCTGACCAAGTTCACAGATGACTGCAAACTAGGGGCTATAATTAACTCTCTGGCTGACACAGACATCCTCCAAAAGGGTCTTACTGAAATGAATACCTGGTGTCAAAATCATGGCCTCAAGCTAAATGCCAAAAAGTGCATAGTCATCCCCTTTGGAAAACAATAAAGTACCCACAAACTACCACATAGGTGGTAGTCCCCTAAATAAGGAAAACATAATAAGAGATCTGGGGACCCAAGTAGATAGTAATCTCACCTTTGATAATCACATTGCCAAAGTGGTTAGAAAATCCTTCTAGGTGGCCCACCTAATCACAAAAGAGTTCGCATTCAGATCAAAAGAGGTCATTGTGCCTCTCTACTCATCACTCATCAGACCCATCATAGAGTACAACGCCCCATTTGGGATGTACCTTACAAGACATCTGCAACAGCTGGAAAGACCACAGAAATACCTCACCAAGAGGATCACTGGTCTCAAACAGATGCCCTATGCAGCTTGACTGAAGAAACTCCTGCTGTACTTGGTTTCATACTGCTTACTCAGAGGTGATCTCTGCCTGATATACAAGGCCATGTCCAACCCAGAATTGATGGACATGCTCCACCTAAAGAAAACCTTATCCTTTCAAGCCACGTGCTCTAGGGATTTAAACCTCACCACAACAATAAATAGGACGTGCTCCAGGGATAGATTCCTGTCCCAGAAACTTCCCATGCTTTGGAACAAGATTCCAATCTACATTAGGCAAAGCTCCTTGCTAACATTCTTCAAAAGAAACCTTGACGAGTGGATAGGAAACAGAAAGTTTACCCCATCGATCACTTCAGTGGTTCTGCTGAACAGAGGCACAGGTAACTAATCTAAGGGGGCGGCGAAAGCCAACACATTCTGGCTAGGCTTATAAATGCCTTTGGGCAGATAGCCTAGTACCTACCTATGAACCTATGAACCTATATGCTGTTAAATAGGAGTTACACTAAAGACATTTTGGAGGGAATATTTAAAGAAGTAGTAATAAAAAAAGTAATTATTTCTATAAACCTTTGCTGGGATTTGATAATGGTATAGGATCTAATAACAACCAAGATGGGAATGGGTATAATAAAAGATGCAGTCTTAAATATAACTAAGATGTTGAGGTTATTAACATCATCATAACAAATAATTGGAAATTGTTTGATGCCTGTAACTTTGACAAAGGCAAGATAGACTCTATGCCTTTGTCTACATTTACAAGGGACTGTAATTTCAGGGATTTCCTTGAAAAAGGATGACTATGGTCCAGAAATAAAAGTAATAACAAATGTTTAAATATGGTAGATGTTCACAATACCCATATATTCTTGAAGTCACTTGTATTCAGAAGTTTGGATATGGGCATATTGCTAGTCCCAAAAGGTGTTTGTGTGAAACTAAAAAAGTAGTATAGTCCACTACATGCCAATAGTGTTCCTCTTTCTATACTGGAAAAACTGAAAAAGCCTTAAGGGACAAAATATATGAACACATGAGAGATATTAGAAAATAAAATTGTAAACATATTAGTGATCACCTTGGCCATTCCTTTAATTTTTTTATTATAGAGTCTTTAGAAAGCGATCCAAGATGTGGGCCATGGAAAATCGTGTTACAATGTAAAGAAGTTGAATGGCAGGTAGACTAATACCTATTGACTGCCTGGTTTAAATGACGTAGAATCTATTACATGCCTGTTAAAAATGAAATCCCTCACTAGATAATATTATGTACAAAGTGTGTGTTTTTAAAGAAATGTTTAAATGTTAATTGTGGATGCCTGTAATATGTACATGTATTTAAAATGTATTTCTTTGCTGTGATTCACATAACGGCCTTCTTGTTGTGCTTCTTGGTTGTTTAAAAAACATTTTTTCATTCAAGATTTTTTTTTTTTAATTTACATTTAATTGATTTTGTGGGTGGAGTTTTTAGTTAATTAGAGAACAGTATTTATATGTCAGCTTGAGATATGGGGGACACACTCTGAAAAAGTAGTATTAACTGGGCCGAAAGAGCTTAGTGTTCTATTTTTTTATCGCATGTTTTTAGTTGTGGAATAAACAGTTATGTGGATATACCTGCCTGCATGGATATATTTACTATATTTTATTAATGCAATTATTGAATCTCTGTTGCTGCCTGGCTGGAGACTGTACTGTTATTTTATTAGTTTGTGTCCCCGTTTCTTCAAGTTATATAGCTCTATACTTCACCTAAGTGTTATCTTGACACTCTTGATTTGGTCAAATTGTCTATATAACATTATTTTGTTGTCACCCATCCCTGGTGTGGTGACCCTACAAAGTCATGATACTGTGTGTATAATACTACACTTATGTTGTGAAGAAGTGGATAACTATGGTGCTCTCTCACCACCCTCCTGCAAATTCCTGTATTCTTTCCCCTATGCCCTACCCTCTGCTTACCACCACCATTTTCCCCACTTCCTATAACCTCTTTTTCACACTTTTAATCTGGTCAAAAATAGAATCACAAACAACACACATGGCCAGAAATGGCTCATTGAAAAGTCTTCACTTTTTTCCCCTCAGCATTTTCGTGGAGGTTGGCATTGTGCACCAATGCTAAGTGATGGTGAATGGCATATAACTTCTTATAACAAAAGCTGACAATTTTAATTTCATCTGCATTAATCCAGTTATTTTCATGCAGATGTGCTTAAATCTGCTGCTCTATGGGAATGAAGAGTAAAGACAGACTAAAGGTACTACTATGAAATAGTTTCTGTAACAGTTCTTAGGCTGCTGGATGTAAGGTACCTGAAGTTCCTATGTGGTATGTTGAAATAACTTTTCTGTTTATCGATTAATGTTTTTGCATAGTGTCATGGGTTCGATTATAGCTGCATGCCAAATTATTTCATGACATTTTATATTCCTATTATATGTTTAAGTGCAGATGTCTGTATCTACCTCCATTTACAACATTTCATTAACATATAATTTGAACAGTGCAACAAAAAATATTTGTAAAAACATTCCGTCCCAAACATGGAAACTTAGTAAGCCACTGCTATCCTGCTTATGTCTTAATGTTGGTTGTATCTCCTACCCCTTCTTGCTCCCTATAGCAAGCACTTTGTTGTACAGAACATGACAGATTAATAATGAGGAAACAAGTAACACTCCATGCAGATGGTCCTACACATTCCAGGAAAAACACTGTTGCCATTACTCTCTCCATCTCCCTCCCTTTTCATCCCTTCTGTCTCAGTAAGCTGTCACTATCCTTCAGTTGTGTGAATTAAAGTGTGAGAAGTATGAGTTCCTTTGTGGTGTGATAAGAAAATGCTCAGACCTGTACACAGATTTTTTGCATATTTTCAAAAAGTTCTAATCAAGGCATTAGCTAAGTGTTACTGACTGTTTCATGTGTAGCTGTTGCCTACATATTGTTATGAGCCAACGTTATCCTGTTTCTGTCATAAATTACTTGGGACTTGCCTCCCTCACCCCCTGTCTATGTATCTTCTTTCTGTGTCATTAGTCTTTCTCTTCATCATCTGTGTAGTCTGGTGCTGAGCAACAACTGTAATTCAGGCTTAATGGAAATGCACAGCTTATGGCAAAATCATGTGAGTTTTTGCCTTCAGACATATTATTCTGGTGCCCTTTGTGCTACTGTGTCTCGCTATATATAGTCAGGCTAATTTTCTGTTGAGAGCTGAAGAGTTGGATGTACAGCATCCAATTGTCATGAGGGTAATGAAGAGGAAGTCATAAATTCGTCTTTTCTGCAATTTTTTTTGTCATATTGGAACATTGTGAAGTGAGAGTTCCTGTATGGTGTGTTTAGATAATACTCGGTTCTGTAGATTATTCATCGAATGCTGTCAAGGTTCAAATCCAGCTGTATATCAAAATGTTTTTGAATGTTAGTTATGACTCCTGTGGGTGTAACTCTTAGCTACCTGTTTTCTAACACACCATTATCCTGTTGCAGTATTAGCATGCTTCATCCCTGTTGTGAAGACTGTCATGTACGGATGTTGTCTGAATAATTAGGATGATAAAGCAAACAGTAACACAACACAACTATGTGCAGAAATGAACCATAAAATATCTTATTATGTCTGCATGGGTATTCCTATCACCAATGGTCCACCTCTTCCCATCCCTACTGTGTCATCAAATAAACCTGCTGGATTTAGAACTGTTTCCATAAGCCATGTTTCCACTAGCAATAACATGCTTGGTCCCTCATGTGTATCATAGTACACCTGTAGCATATATATGAGGATTAAAGAACTGCAACTGTCATGACAAATGCATAAATCATGGCACCTAAAACATGACTGTAACACAGATCTCTTCTGTATTTTATCAGATTCAGACATACCTGTATGTGTATACTGCCTATTTGCACAAATGTCAGCACAGAGTACCACAGACTATGTCTAATTCCCATTCTAAGTTCAACACCTCGTGATATAATTACGATTGTGCTAATACTTTCCAATCAACAGCACAATTGAGCTTGCCTATCCTGTAAGTAAAAAAATAATTACAGCAAATAATTCTTCATTTAGGTTGCACAAAATCTGTATGTCTTTATTAATTTTTGAAAATAAGGTATCTGGATTCCAGAGTGATGCTGACATAGTTAAGTTTGTCAGTTAATGTATGCCTGCATTCCAATGGATAAACTTGCCAGTGTGTCACAATGGTGGATAACCATTTGACACATAATCCACCACTTTTATTCTGAAGTGCACTACCATATTTAGGAAGTATGTTTGTATTGTCAATGCACATTGGCTAAGCATGAGACAAGGCAGGTGACAGTAATACTATAAATGTTTACTATTTCCATGCAATCTGACCGGAATGAACTTGCAGAAATGCTTGACTGATAATCCCTGCTTTACAATTGTGATTGTCATTGACTTCCCACACTGTGAAACAGGTACATGTCCCTATCAATAAAACAATGTACATGAATAATAGCATATAAATCTTATCAGAGAAGTATGTCATTACATGTCACAAGCACAGTGCTGTTACACTGGCCTGTCCATATACATGTATTTGTCCAAAAACCTGTGATCCAGAGTATAAGCCCTCCCAGACAGGGAATTTTTACTAAATACAAATGTGCATTTTCATATCATTAAAGTTTTTTGTGGTGCTTCTGAATAATAATGAGTTCTCTTGATTGTGTAACTAGATAGGTAGGAAGTTCAAATCTCACCATGAGGAACTTGTGTGTGTGTTGGGAGGGAGCTAGTAACAGCTAAGGAACACCTCAAAGCCAAATATGCTCTATCCACTTCTCTTGAGAATGCATTTAACTTTGGACAGAACTCCTTCTGCACCTTTTGCAACACATTGATGAAGTCATCATGTCAAAACTGCACTCTTTCCCTTTAAGAGACAGATGTCTCCTGGGGTGCTTATGACTTATATTGTGTTCTCTAGATTGCGTAACTAGTTAGGGATGTGGTTTGAATTTGACAGTGGTGAACTTGTGTGGTTCTAGTGTCATGGAAGTAAAGCTTCAGCAACAGATTGCTGTGTCCACTTCTACTCAGGAGAAAAATCTAACTTTGGACACAGTTCCCTCTGCAGATTTTTCCCACGTTTAATATAAACTTCTTCTATGCAACACACTGATGAGGTCATCCTATCAAAAGTGTACTTACTCATAGTTATACTTGTCCTGTGATGTTTGCAGCTGATATTGTAATCTCTTGATTGTATAATTAAGAAAGGTAGAAAGTTCAAATCTCACAATGGGGAACTTGCATGTGCAGCTTCAATGTCGGGTATGTATAGACTTCTAAGCAGATGTGCTGTGTCAATTTCCAGTGAAGGAGGGGAAGATGTTAACATGGGAGAGGATGCTTCCATCCCCTTATCCCATTTGTACCACAAACATCTTCTCTGCATCACACTGATGAGGTATCAAGTCAAAAGTGCACACTGTGCTCTTACAACTTAGACTTTGCCTGTGGTGCTTGTGGTTAATTCTATGTTCCATAGTTTGTGTAAATAGATAAGTAGGGGGTTCACATCCAACACTGATTAACTAATGTGGCTGCATGCACTGTCATAGGCAACTGTATCCATGACAACACCTCTTATGTAAACTTCCACCTGGGAGATACATTTTCACTGGCAGAGGATTATCCTTTAAATTTGTATTACCCCAGGCAATAAATAGTTTTGCAAACACAATGCCTACATCATGCTGTCTAAAATAAATTACATCACAGGGGTTCTACAAGTTATCCCTTGGTACTATCTGTTGATACTGTGCTCTCTAGACTGCATAAGTATAGAGGGAGGAGGTATGAATCCAGCAATGATTGACTACTGTGAATATGTGTGTATCTGTCCTGATGTGTAGAGAAGGTTTGTAATGCATGTAGTTTGTGTAGCTGTGTAATGTTACTGTTCACTTCAACCAGCTTCATATGTTTTAGAAGAACATCACTGTATGAAAGAATGGTGATGTCAATCATTCAAATGTGCAATGTCACAATAGTAAAACAGCATCTCGTGTGGCATGTGTGATTTAGGCAATGTTTTATATTTTGTGGTCTTAGTATGTTCAAATCCTCCTCCAACTCACTTGTGCCAGTATGTCTGTGAATGTGCAAGTAGGTAACAATGTTGTCACAGCTTCTTCTTCTTTCAGCTTTTCCCAGTTAAGGGTTACCACAGTGGATCACCTGTCCACTCATGATTGGCAGTGGAGTTTTATGGTGCCAAGTTGCCAGCCTGACACCCAACTTTCTATAGAAGGCATACACACATATGCACTCATGCCTAGGGCCAGTTTAGAGTGTCCAATTGTTAGAAAAATATGTATTAATATGTGTTTGCTTAATGACAAATTAATAATCAAGTGTTTTTTAATATGCTTTTCATTCTATTTCTTATGCACTGTGATTTTTATAAATTGAGTTTCATATGAGGCCGAAAATAATCCTTATTGAAACTGCAGCATGCTTACTGAAACTTGCAAGTTGCCCTCTGACCTAGTAACTGCTAGCACAGCAATATTCTTGTTTATGCCTTGTGGAAATGTACTTGAAAAACAGGTGTTAATCTGCTAGGTCAGAAGCATATGAATAGACAATATACCATTGAATAAATGTAATGATTTCAGACAGACAGCTTTGTTCAGAGGATGGGAACCTCTGCAGCTGCAATAGTTAGAGATAAGTTAGACAAAGGCTTTTTAGAGTAATGAACTGCTAGTATTGTGTTCGATTTAGCTATAGTATCTTGAATGTAACATAAGTATCTAACAGAAAGTAACCAAGGCCATGTTGTTTTCCTCAGGATGTTTCACATAAAAATTGTTTAAATCAGCAGAAAATCATGGGAAAGATGGTCAGCAGATGATGACCAAAAGGTGGTAATTCGTTACGTCAGCATGGTAGGACAGGATTAATTTGATAACCTATAAAAATGAATGCATTTCCTGTTTCTGGTTAGACAAACTCTGTATTAGCACGTTTTTGTCTCCTTGCTGCAAGATTAAAGTGCCTTAACCTGAACCTACCGTGTTTTGATCATTTTTAAAGTATATTTTTCCTTTGACAGATTGGTCCTTCGACCGAATACGATCTCGCTCTGGACCTAGGTCAGAATTGGGCCCAGTGGCATGCATCCGTACGGAGAAGAGGCCAAATCAGCTCTTCTGTTTTGAAAGACCTCCGACTGAATTGTCGTTCGAAAGAGGCCAGCCACTGTTTCTGATCTGGGATTGGAGGACGAGTCAACGATCCGGTGGATCAACTCACGGAGGGTCAGGTAAGGAGGAATTACCTTATTTTGTTTCAAGATCAGGGACTAGTTACAGAATTATTCTTTTTTTTGTCAGGTAAATTGCTTATGCAAATTAGAGACAGAAGAAGGTATTACTGTTTTTTTGTCATAGATCAGGGAAACATGATAGGTAGACAGTTATTCTAGATAAACTGTAAAAAAAGGTGTAGACTTGTGGTACCACGTGATAGAAAGGTTTACGTAACAATTTACAGCTTAGCTAAGACACCAATGGGAAATCAGTGCACAAAAAGCTCCCGGAGCACACCCCTAACCGAAGACGTGAAGTATATGCAATTACAGCGTTCCGATATTGTTAAATATTATACCAAATGGGTCGATAAGTACAAATTCGAGGGTAATTTAGATAAACTCGCACTTATGAAACTTGTAAAACAGTTAAAAATAGATGCAAAAGGCAAATTAAAAAAGCAGAGATAATTAGGAGTCCCTCAGGCGCACAGGTGGCTTGAGGAAGCAAATCGTAGGGAACAAAGAATTAAAAATTCAAAAACTATGTTTTTAGACAAAGAAGATAATTTAGTAATAGCAACGGCCCCTCCTTCACCCCCTACACTTCCGTTACCAGAATATGAAGTGAGTGGACGTGTTGATCCACCTCCGCTATACCCAGCTGTCCCTGTAAAAGCACAACCGTTTGTCAGGGATCCCATCGAGACCAGGTCTCGAACATGCGACTTGAGGAGGGAAATTTAATTAAATTAGTTAAATAGAGCATCACAAGCTATGAGCGAAGAAGTACCGACTCCTCAGGCAGGACAGGCAGGACAAGATCCAACTCTTTTAGTTTATAGACTGTGGACACTGGAGGATATCCGGAAAGCCACAGAATGTATTCCCCACCCAAAAGTGAATTTTAGGAAGTTTTTGGAAGATTTACAAGGTATGAGATTAAGTTACCCTTTGAATGGAGAGGAAGTAGAAAAAGTAGTTAGACAAATTGTAGGTCCAGATTGGCACATGATTTGTGGCAGCTGGAATCCTCATGACGCACAACTTAGACCACTCCCACATACTGATGCCGAACTGGATGGCAGAGTGAAAGGTCTGACAGACCGGATCTCTGAAAAGTGGAAGCCTAGGGCTGATTGGACTTGCATTAATCAATGTATACAGCAGGAAAAAGAGACAGTAGATGGGTACTATGCCAGATTATTAGAATGCTTTAACAATCATAGTGGCATGACAGTTCCTGAAAATCAAGCGAATGATTCCCCGTATGAACAACAATTGAAAAACGCATTTTTGAAAGGGTGCATTGCACCTATTAGTAGCTTCATTACGAAGCATATGATAGACCATCGAACAAGTAGGTTACAAGCCTTACTCGAATATGCTAGACATGCAGAAAGACATTTTAATAGTAAAAAGAAAAAGAAAACCCAAGTATTTTCAGCAGAAGATGGGTCAGAAGTATTTGTAGTACAAACTGGGAAAAAGGGTAAGAAAAATCCCCAGGGAAATAAACAGTCTGACAAATGATCAGAAGATTTCAAAGAAAGAAAGAAAAAGGGCGAGTGTTTTAAGTGCGGGAAAAAAGGACATTTAGCAAGGGATTGCAGGCTAAATAAGAAGGCGACTACAGAAAATAAGGAAGATGAGGAATGACTATATGATAGTCAGGAATCATTGAGTGAAAATGAGCAGAAAAAGGCAAGTGTAAATGTGATAGCAGGTGAAGAGGATGTGGCACAAGGGGTAGAGGATGTATATGAATACACAGACGTAGAAGAAAATGAAATTTTGGACCTAGCTCTTTTGAGCTTAGACCTTTATTTAGCAGATACAAAACCGGAAGTGACGCTTCTGGTGGAGGGGAGGGAAGTCAAATTTTTGTGTGACTCAGGGGCTTCACGGACCCTGATGCACCCTTCCAAACTATCAGAAGATACAGAATCACCAGACTATATACTAGTGAAAGCAGCTAATGGACAGCTATATCGGGAGCCACTCTCCCGTGACATTACAATAATGGACCATGTTTCAGGGATGACTCAGAAAAGTAAAATTGTAGTTTCTGCAAAATGCCCTGTGAACCTTTTGGGTAGAGATTTAATGCAGATATTTGGCATAGCAGTAGTTCCAACCATGCAGGGTATGGAAGCACAGCGACAAATGGACACTTTTGTAGTGTGACCGGAGGGTGAAATGCATTATTGGTACAGCCAGGACTTGGTTACGACTAGTCCAGGGGCAGTAACTGAAGAACTAATGAATGTAGCTGTCAGCAAGTTCCCCTCCCTCAACATTGACAAACAGCATTTGTTGCATTGTACTCTATATTACTGTAACAAACCAGGTCCTGATAAAGATTATGAACTAGAATTGTTTCAAAACCATGCAAATAGGCTGGTATTGTGAAATTTGTACTGGGACACAGAAGGGAACAGTGTAGCAAGCTGTTCATTGCCCCAGGAATTTTTGACACTCTACAAATCTAATCGACTGCCCCATGTTAGTTTGACTAAGAATAAAACTCTAAAATGGGCAGACTTAGGTGAAAAAGTCACGAGGTGGGAAAAACGGACAGAACTAGAACTCTCAGAACAAGGAGTACAGAAACAGAAATTGAATTGGATCACACAGACACACCCAGCTGTACACTCACAGGCTAGTGAGGATAGTTGAGTGTTACTATTGTTAGAAGAAGAGAAAAAAGCCTTGCGAGACATACCAGGCATTCTCTGGTCAGCAGGGAAATCAGATGTAGGATTAATACGAACAGCATGACCAGTTACCATAATGCCAAAGTCAGCTTTTAGGCCCCAGAAAAGACAGTATCCCTTGAGAAAGGATGCAGAGGTGGGAATCAAACCTATCATAGCAGCCTTACTCAAGGAAGGAGTCTTAATAGACTCCCCTGATTCACCGTGTAACACACCCTTATTTCCTGTCAAGAAAGCAAACGGGGAATGGTGTATGGTCCAAGACTTACAAGCAGTAAACAATGCAGTTATACCTAGAGCACCAACGGTGCCAGATCCACATACCTTACTGAATGATTTGAAGCCAGAACAGAAATATTTTTCAGTGGTAGACATAAGTAATGCATTTTTCTCGATACCGATACACCCTGACAGCCAATATTGGTTTGCATTCACATTTCAGGGAAAGCGGTATACATATACCAGATTACCACAGGGGTATTGTGAAAGTCCAATGATATTTGCACAAGAAATGGCAAGCAACCTGGCGGGATTTATCCCACCGAAAGGTAGTCAGGTTCTACTTTATGTAGACGACATTCTGCTGGTAGCCCCCACCCAGCAAGAACGCAAAGAAGACACAATAGCTTTGTTACAATTTTTAGCTACTCAAGGTCACAAAGTAAACAAAGACAAGTTACAGCTTTGGAGAAAACAAGTTAAATACTTAGGATATGTAATATCCAAAGAATGTAGAATATTAGATGAAGACAGAAAAACAGCGATTTTACAAGCACCTAGACCAACTACCAAGAAGGAAATGATGTCCTTCCTGGGAACTACTAATTTTTGTCGGAGTTGGATACCAAACTATGCTTTGGAGTCTTCTCCACTGGCCGATTTAATATTTAAAAAACCGATGGCTGCACAGGATTTATTACAATGGACACCTGAAGCAGAAGTATCTTTCTGTAAGCTAAAACAATTGATAGCATCATCCTTAGTTTTAGGATTACCAAACTATAACAAGCAGTTTATTCAAACTGTAGATTGTAAGCAAGGTTATATGACATCAGTGTTGACACAGCAACATGGGGACAAACAACGCCCCATAGCTTATTATTCATCACAGTTAGATCCAGTGGCATGGTCTTTGCCCCACTGTGTACAAGCAGTAGTTGCAGCTGCAATGGCAGTGCAGGCTTCAGCCTCAGTAGTATTGTTCCACCCTCTCACATTGAGAGTGCCTCATGCAGTTGCAATCATTTTACTGCAAGAAAAAGTAGCATATCTTTCTCCAGCTAGACATCTTTCCTGTATGACCATTCTGTTGGGCCAACCTCATATGACAATTGAACGATGTACAACTTTGAATCCGTCAACTTTGCTTCCAACCCCTGTAGATGGCAAACCACACTGCTGCCTGCAGGAGATTGAGCAAAAGACACTACCTAGACAAGACCTTACGGATGTTCCCTTGGATGATGTCGAGGTGACATGCTATGTGGATGGCTCGTGCAGGAGGGGTCCTACAGGACAGAACCTAGTGGGGTATGCAGTCGTTTCTGATACTGAAACTCTAGAGGCAAAATCTTTGCCACACAACTTATCTGCACAAGCAGCAGAATTGATTTCCCTAACAAGGTAGCAAAAGGTAAGAAAGTGAACATTTATACTGACAGTCAGTATGCTTTTTCTACTGTACATGTTTTTGCGCAACAGTGGAAGAATAGAGGAATGATAACATCTACTGGTAAACCGATTAATCATGCACAACTTATTTTAAACTTGTTAGACTCAATTCAATTACTTAAGAAAGTAGCTATTTGCAAATGTGTAGCTCATACAAAACAACAGGACAGAATTTCAAAAGGTAATGCACGGGCTGATACAGCTGCAAAACAAGCAGCTTCAGCCACATAAACTTTTCTTTTGAGCGAGGAATTACAACCTTCAGAGACTTTAGATTTAGAAATGTTAAAAACAATGCAGACACTTACTACAAATCTTGAAAAACAAAAGTGGATAAAACGAGGAGCAATCCTCGAGAAGGGACTGTACATCTCCAAGGAAAAGAAACCAATTTTGCCATCTAATTTATTTAGATATGCAGCATTGTTGAGCCATGGGCAGAGCCATGTCTCAACAGGGGGGATGGTACAGTTAGTGAATCGAGTGTTTACAACCTATGGGTTTACAAACTATACAAAAAAATTTTGTGCAGTATGCCATGTTTGTAACAAGCATCATGCACAAGGGGCATTGAAGCCTAAGCGAGGGGAATTTTCCAACACCACCATATCCGTTTCATACCATTTGTATGGACTTCATAGAATTGAATAAATGTGAGAATAAGAAATACTGTTTAGTTATTATAGACATGTTTTCCAAATGGGTAGAAGCATTTCCAACTAAAAACCCAGATGCAGCTACGGTTGCAAAGGTCCTTGGTAAAAGAAATTATACCCAGATTTGGGATACCGGAAAAGATTTATAGTGATAACGGGACACATTTCATGAACCAAATAATTCAGCAACTTAGTCGTTACTTCGGAATATCGTTAAAGAATCACTGTGCGTATCACCCCCAATCTGCAGGACTAGTAGAGAGGCACAATGGGGTACTGAAGAATAGACTCAGGAAATTGATAGAAGAAACACAGAAAAATTGGGTGCACTGTTTGCCTTTGGCACTGTTGAGTATGAGAACTGTTCCAAATGTAAAGGGATTAACTCCTTTTGAAACTTTGTTTGGGAGGGCATATTACACACCTCAGTGGAAACCTCTCATGTCTACAGAGCAGGAGGCTGACAGTTCACTTGCAGGATATATGAGGAGATTTTTGAATAACAAACTTTTGCAGTTAAATTCTGTTTCAGATAAAGAGCAACCAAAATCAGAAGCACCAGTAGCCCCAGGCACTTGGGTCTGTGTGAAGATTATGAAACGGAAGAACTGGAGCTCTCCGAAGTGGGAAGGTCCATACCAGGTACTGCTGTCGACACCCACCGCAGTAAAAATCGTGGAACGAGCTTCTTGGATCCATTTGACACACTGTAAACTGGTTAAAAACTTTGAACTGGACAAAAACCTTGCTACTGTTGCACAACAAGAACAAAATGGCCAGATACAGAGTGAGTAGAGACACTGAACAATTTCAGAAAACTTGTACAATTGTTTTTGTTGCAATATTGATCACACTGTTCTTTTTGCTGTGGCCATACCTTTTTCCTGCCACAAAGGTTGAACTGATTAGACATAATGAACCAAACATAGACTGGCATCCGAACTTTAACACTTATCAGGCAATTACACGTGTATATGCAGAGACTTTCAATGTTTCGAACTGCTGGGTCTGTACGGCCATACCAACAGCATATGGGGGTTTGTTAATGACTGCTATCCCCCTAGGGGTCAATGAGACCTGGGAAAATCTGTTTTTTGACACAGTTGCTATTAAAGCACAAGATAAGGTAGCACTGTATTTGCCTGTGACACAAAAAGGAATTGTATGTTTTTATAAAAATGACTCCATCCAAGTTGGGTGGAGTAAATGTAATGTTACTGCACAGTACAAATATTATAGAAAACCAAATGATTTGAGTGGATCTTGTAGTACAGATTATGACTCGTTTTTAAAATCTATGCATAAAACTCTTGATCAGGTACAGCAAAATCCTGTACTTTTCAAACAACTATCAGTGATAGATAAGAAAATATTTCATGCAGGGCAGTCATTTCGTAACAAAGTAATGACAAAAGTAGAGGACTGTTATTTTGTATGTGGGAAAAAGGCATATAAATGGTTACCTGAGAATTGGTCTGGCAGTTGTTTTTTGGGATACTTGGTTCCGGCCATCCGACACACTGCAGCCTTACCTCAAGGGAGTATTCGAAATACTCAAGACGTAACCAAAAAGACTGTTAAGAAACCGGAAAATCCAGTGGGACAAATCGAAGCGGGGTGGAAAGACCATCATAATGTGGGAACCAAACTTGTGCACATGGACTTGAGCGATGCTGTTATATCCTGGGCAGGTATATCACCCATGTATGGCGGAGTTAAATCAATATGGGAACTGCGAAAACTGTCTAAACTTCTCAAAATAATGAGTAATGCAACTTTTTCTGCCCTCGAACTGATAACTGATGAACTGAATGCCATGAGAACTGTAGTGCTTCAAAACCGAATGGCTCTTGACTTCACCCTAGCGGCACCCTAGCGGCGAGAGGTGGGACTTGCACTTTAATCAAACAAGAATGCTGTGCGTTTATTTCTGACCATCAGCATGAGATAAATGACCATCTCGAGGTGATTCAGCAAGTGTTGGCCATGCCCAAACCAGGCCCAAACCCTCTGACAGAGTTTTTTCAGAATGCCTTTGGGGGGTGGGGTTCCATCTTTATGAACATACTGATTGCTATTGGGGTAGGTTTACTCCTAATAGGAGCTTGTATTTGTTGTGGAATCCCCTGCATGAAGAAATTAATTAAGGAATTCATAGATATATCTGTATCTGAAACTATGTATCAAAGTACTGAATTTGAAGAGCTGCTAGAATGTGAGACGCTTTCATAAAAGTTTAAACTAAATGACTTTCTTAACTGCAAATCCTAAATGGAAGAGGTTAGGAAAAGAAGCAAACTGTTTATCCTTTTTTTTTTGAAAATAGAATAAAAAGTATTAACAGGAGGGAGATGTTAGAAAAATATGTATTAATATGTGTTTGCTTAATGACAAATTAATAATCAAGTGTTTTTAATATGCTTTTCATTCTATTTCTTATGCACTGTGATTTTTATAAATTGAGTTTCATATGAGGCCAAAAATAATCCTTATTGAAACTGCAGCATGCTTACTGAAACTTGCAAGTTGCCCTCTGACTTAGTAACTGCTAGCACAGCAATATTCTTATTTATGCCTTGTGGAAATGTACTTGAAAAACAGGTGTTAATCTCCTAGGTCAGAAGCATATGAATAGACAATATACCATTGAATAAATGTAATGATTTCAGACAGACAGCTTTGTTCAGAGGATGGGAACCTCTGCAGCTGCAATAGTTAGAGATAAGTTAGACAAAGGCTTTTTAGAGTAATGAACTGCTAGCATTGTGTTCGATTTAGCTATAGTATCTTGAATGTAACATAACAAGTATCTAACGGAAAGTAACCAAGGCCATGTTGTTTTCCTCAGGATGTTTCACATAAAAATTGTTTAAATCAGCAGAAAATCATGGGAAAGATGGTCAGCAGATGATGACCAAAAGGTGGTAATTCGTTACGTCAGCATGGTAGGACAGGATTAATTTGATAACCTATAAAAATGAATGCATTTCCTGTTTCTGGTTAGACAAACTCTGTATTAGCACGTTTTTGTCTCCTTGCTGCAAGATTAAAGTGCCTTAACCTGAACCTACCATGTTTTGATCATTTTTAAAGTATATTTTTCCTTTGGCACAATCCACCTACAGCATGTCTTTGGGGTGTGGGAGGAAAACAGAGCACCCGGAGGAAACCCACACAACCACAGGGAGGACATGCAAACCCCGCACAAAAGGCACCCCAGCCAAGGATTAAACCAGAGAGCCTGTTGCTGTGAGGTGGCAATGCTAACCGCTGCACCATCGCAGCTCCCCAACAATGTTGTCACACCTAAAGCTATCAAAATGAGCCAAACTGTTCAATCACCTTTTTTAATGCCAAGTGCATCTGATACCTCAGGCATTCATCTTCTTAGGATAAAATGCTCACATAAAACATGTTCTTTTATACAGGTTGATCCCAGATGATTGCCAATTAATTGAATAATTAAACAATTAATCATCCTAAAATGCCCTCAATGTTCAACAAAATTGGATAACATCTTGTATTAACTTACTATTAAACACATTTTTACAAACAGATTTCTAATAAATATTATTAAATACATTTTTAGAAAATACTAAATCAACACACACTATAATGCAATACAATAGTAAAAATTCAAATTGACGTCTGAGTTTAAACCCCTGCTGACTAACCAAAACAATGAGTGAAAAGGTCACACAGACCAACCAATCAGTAAAACTACAAGAAAAATCCAGCCAAGCTAGAATTTCCAGTGTGTGATTCCTTAAATCTCTTGAGGTACATGGGATATATTTATTAATTTAACATTTGTTTACTGGGAAAATCTGACTTGAAACAAAGCCAATTTTCAGCAGATGTCTGGGGAGAAATGCTCCAGATGCATATTTTTATAAACATGTAGAGCACCCGAAGGAAACCCACATGAATGCAGGGAGGACAAGCAGACTCTGCACAGAAGGCACTCCAGCCAAGAATCGAACCGGATGTTTTCTTATGGGAGATTTTTCAGTTTGAAGGAGCTGTTGAATTTTAGCCCAAATCATTTGTTGACTGTGGGGGAATGCAAGGGCTCTTTCACATGTGGTCATTGTAAGGTTTGCAGTAACAGCAGGAATTTATTAGGTACTAAACTCAATGGTAAAAAGTTTTTTTTTCCTAGAGAGAGATTTGACTGTGACTCTTGAGGGGGTTGTATATATTATTGGTTTGGGGTGTGACATCATTAAACGGTATGTAGGAGAGACTAAGAGGAAACTGAAGATTTGCATTATGGAACATTTGGGCGATATTAAAAATTGCAATTTTAAAAGTCCTGTAGCGAAACACTTTCATAAAGTTCATTCTGGACCAGATGCTGGCTTCTTCTTTAATAGTCTAGCTCTGCCTTGGCCAAGAAACATTGATATTGAAATGTTTGCAGTTGTGTGAGCATTAACATTGTTACCTCTTTGTCATCATTGTGACAAAATCATGTTGCACACATAATCTTCAAATATCCTTTATTGATTCACATATTAATTTCGTTTATTTCTGACAAGATCGATTGCAATGTTATGTGGCAGATACAATCAATACACAGCTCTATAGAGTATGTAGAATGATAGATAAAATATGTCTGTCACATAACTATGTCAGAAGTGTGGTTTAGACAAAGGAAGTATTTACTGCACAGAGGGCAACATTTTAAGGCATCTTTCTCCATGGTAAGGTAGCCATATTCATTACAACAGGGAATTGCTGAAAGCCCTTCAAGTGTGTTTGTCATGACACATACAGTATGCATATTTTTATGGTGTCACAAGTTGATATGCATCTTTCAAATATCTGTCTTGGCATGTGTTTCTGTCAGGCAAGATGCAAATGTTAAGTATGTCATTGATTGTTCACAAGCATTACTTAATTTTTAAATAACAATGCATTGTATTGCATGTGTTCCTCCAAACATTTATTCCTTACTGTAATTGTTTTCCTCTGCCTTACTGGACATTAGGACTTACATGACATGTCTTCCTGTATGGTTTAATGCCAGATCATTATAAAGTCTGATTGGGCTTATGTTTGTGTTGTTTATGTGCTGTTATGGCAGTGTTCACTATAATGTCTTGTGGAGACACCCAGTATAATCCTGTATTAGATGCGCTCCATTTAGAAAAGGAGACCTTGAGAAACTTTAATGTCATCAGATCTGTGCTGACATATTCAGTTGTGTATTTTGATTGATATTATATTACTGTTTATAATACTTGTGTATTAAACACATGCTTGTCTAATGCATGTGTCAAGGTAATCTACCCCCCATCTATGGCTGTCCAATGAAAACAAATCGTGAAATTTGTCCTTTTATGCTGTGCATGACACAGCTGTTATACAGCTCATGCCTTGTTTATACAGGATGAATGGGAGGATACAACACTGCAGTCAGTTATCACACATACGTTCACTGTACATGCATGTCAAATTCAATAAATGCACAATATATGAATAGCCCTTAACGTATCTACTGTCCTTGCTGTTTATCTCAACTCAGCATGTTATCAACATTAATATTACATTTACTCCACTTTCTTACAATGTTGCATTGGGTCCCTCTCACATCCATTGCTATCATGTCCATTTTTAAGTTATGTGCATAGAGAAAAAATTAGAAACAGGATTATTTATTATTACCATCAATATGGATATTTTTCTGTTGAAATTGTGTCTTTGCAACATCATCACATTTGAATGCATTAACAGGGTACATTTTTTTTTCCATTTACCCTCCCCTCATGCTTATCTCTGCACTATTAACATTACATTCTGTGTATATTCACCCAATTATTATTCATACCTGCTGCACCTAAATTCTTATAATCCACTTGCCCTTACTTCATATAAGCTGTCCACTCGTGCTCACAGAATTTGTTTGCCTACATGCAAGGACTTTTATTTATATTGTGTGCTTATGATTCCTAGCACTGTTTCCTGGCTGTTAACACTGCTGCTGGCCATAAACCAGTGCTTGGAATCATGTAAGCATGATGGGCAGCATGCATATTCAATGAGCGCTGCTGTTCATTATGCTGAAGTGCTGCAATTGTTTAGAATTCACACAAAGCCTACACAACCGATAATTAATCCCAAAGAAGATTGATTGAAATACTTTAAAAATCTAAGTATCCCAGTACTTACACCAAGTAAACCAAAATATGATTTTGATGAGAAAACAGATATGAACAACCAAAGATCCTATGAACTGTGAATTAAATCACCGGATCAACTCTGCTATACTATAAATAAATCAGACAAGCTAGAGCTGACTGTTTTACAGTATTTTTGAGTTGTCAAAGAAATATGATTTACTTCAATCCAAGTTAGATAAATCAGAAAATGATTTATAGCAGTTAACAGATAAAATGAATCTCTCTTATCTTGACATAATCACTGAGAGAAGATAAAATAAGTTTCTGTTATTTCAACATAAACAAGTGAATCACGACTTTCAAAAATGCTTAAAGTCCAAGGAGAAGCATTGTGTAGTCTGACAAACTGGAAAATGAGGCAAGGAGGAAGAACTTCAGGTTACTATGAAAACCTGAAAGATGGGAATGGCAGTTTGGTCTGGATCACTGCATCCAAAAACTTTACAAGTATTTGGCACTTCTAGAGGACTGTCCTATCTTATTCATCTAGGTCATATTTGGAACTTTATATATATAGAAACGCCATCACAATATCCACCACATCTGAAAGCATCCAAGTGTAAAACTCAAGGATAGATGGAGTGTCTTCTGTACATTTAAACCACATCTTTGTATCTATACGTACATAGACACATTCCAGGTGCAGCAGCACCTCAAGATCCAGTAAATTGTTATAGAAACTTCTGGTGTTGAGAAGAACCAGCTTAATGTTGTCCACTTTATGGCTATATCAATCTGCTAAGTTGATAGGTCCTTTAGATGGAGTCCTACTTAAAGGGCACTATGGGGCAGTGAGAGCATTTGCCAGTGTGCAGAAATCCTTGAATGAGAGTTGCAGGCCTTCACTTGCAAAACAAGTAGGATTACCTATCATTTCATCCCATTTAAGCCACATACAGGATCCCCTTGGGATGACACTACGTATTAAGTAAATTATGAAAGTCAGTTATTTTCTCCTTATAACTAGGCATCATTCTTGGTGACGGAAAGATTCCGCTATGGACCATAGTCTTGACCTACATCCATCACATGCCTAGAGAGTTCCAACATGTCTCTCTGCATGTCCCTCAGTTATTCACCCAAAGTCATTCACTCCCACATTAATCAACATCATGTCATACACATATTTGTCTCAGAAAAGATACCTGAAGGCCCTTATAATTTCTGTGTTCCTGGAACCCAAAAAGCATCTAACAAAATCCCGATCCTTGTCCAGTCTCATGACTGAGGAGTCTGTATACCTGACAACTGAGTCACCAGTCATTAATACATTTTTCAGAACCTGATTTAACATAGGTTCATAGGTGTGTACTAGGATAATGGCCCTGGAGCCTTTACAAGCCTAGCACATAGAATTACTCTGGCATCGTGCCACCTGACCTTAGTTCCTAGTTCCTCTGTCGAGTAGAGCCACTGGAGTGATCCCAGGGGTGAATTTTCTATTTTCCATCCACTCATGAAGATTTCTCTTGAACAGAGCCAGTGAGGTGCTCTGCTTGACATGTATGAGAAGTCTATTCCATAGCATGGACAGTCTCTGGGTTATGACCCTGTCCCTCCAGCAGGTTCTGTTGATTGTGGTAATGAGGTTGACGTCTCTGGAACGTGTGTTGTGGAGGGATTGGGATTTGTTTAGATGTAGCATTTCTAACAGAGCTGGGTCAGACATGGCTTTCTAAGTCAAGCAGAGATTGCCTCTACGTAGGCGATATGAGACAGAGAATAGTTGGAGTTTTTTGAGTCTGTCCATATAGGGCAAGCATTTAAGGTCTAGGATCCTCTTTGTGAGGTACTTTTGTGCCTCTCCAGTTGTTGCAGGTGTCTAGTGAGGTACATGCCAAATGAGGCATTGTACTCAATGATTGGCCTAATGAGGGAAGAGTAGAGGGAGACAATGACCTCTTTCTTCGTGGATGCAAAACCCTTAGTAATGAGATGTGCCACATAGAAGGACTTTCTGACCACAGTGGCAATGTGGTGGTCAAAAGAGAGGTTGCTGTCAACCTGTGTTCTCAGATCTCTTATAATGCCTTCTGTGTTCAGTGGACTACCATCAATGTGGTAATTCAAGGGAACTGGGTTTTTCCTAAGGGGGATAACACATTTATATGGCAGTGAGCCTAAGGCCATGGTTCTGACACCAGTTGTTGGTGTCATTGAGGCCTTTCTGTAGGATATCAACATCACTTGGGGAGTTAATAATAGCTCCCAACTTGCAGTCATCTGTGAACTTTGTCAGTCACAGTCCCTTCATGTTGGCCTGGACTTCAGAGAAGTAGATACCAAACAGGAGAGGACCCAGGACCAAATCCTGTGGGACTCTACTCATGACTGGTAAGCAGTCTGACTTGGAGTCATCTATTTTCACACTGTGGGTTCTATCTGTGAGACAGTTTATCAGAAGCCCATATAGCATTATTTGATTGGGAGAAGCTTTACTATTAGTGACTTGTTGTTGCAGATGTGCTTAGAGCAGATGAATTAAGGGATATACACAAAGGCCATATCTTGCAAGCTCTGAGAGGCTCGGCAAGGATTTTTTATGGCAACAGTGTGTTCCATTTGGGAATGTGGTGGTGACTGAGGTAAGTGCGTGACTACAGGATGCTCACTGCATATTGTAGCTCAGTGAGAGGGATGTCTCTGTGTTAGCTAGGTATTTGCACTTCTCACATACCAATATTTCTGTATTTAGTAAGATAGTTACCACACTGCCTTAAGATACAGAGTGTTAGGAAGATGGCAACAGAAGGAAAATGAGTTTGTTGATCTTCCAAATTGTCTTGGGCTTTAAATTTTAGGTGACAAAGTGCACAAGAAAGGAAAGAGAGAGGGCTGTGGGGAGTGCTATCCATCTAGTATCAGTAGTGCCAACAGGGTGACACACAAGCTAATGCTTCCTTGGGCACAGACAAGTAGCTATCAACCAGAGCAACAACTGAAGGTTTGGGAGAACTAATTAAGGGAAATAATGAAAATATGCTCACTATGTTCTGTTCATCTATAACTACATTGACCACAGCTCAGCACTCAGACATCCTAGAAATAGCAATTAAATAAAACAAAAGAAACAAGAGAACCAACCAGTAAGAAGTCTGCAAAAGCCAATGCTGCTGAAGCAGTTAGAAAATGGCAGCAATTAACAATCTCTCATATAGCTGGCTTTAGGCAGCAGTGAAGGTTGCGGTCGCTGGGGGTCCCTGGTCCCGAGGGGCCTCCAACTGCAGCAAGTTTTCTTATTTTGATATTTTATTACATTTTTGTCAAACCAACAAAATCCAGAACAACAGTCTTGTGCACTTAGTAAACTAGGTGGATAATAATAACTCATAAGAGGAAGAACCCTAAAGATTGGCATGACTTCTTTTACTTTACAATTAACAGACATCACTGGTCATACTAGCAGTATTTTCTCAAGTAGCAGGCATCAAAATTTCATGAAATGTTTTAACACTGACACAGCACTCTTCACTTAGTTAAATTTGGCTGATGGCTGGCTTTAAACCCCTAAGATACCTCCGACTGGAGAGGCTCCCCAATCATTCTTGGCTATGTGGTGACCCCACAAAAGCTGCCACTGGCTACAGGATAATGAGAGAAGAAAATCCCTCATTCTCAGATTATGTGCTTTTCCCTAAACAGGGCTGTGCTATGACCCTGTTAAGA
This sequence comes from Protopterus annectens, assembly GCF_019279795.1. Classification (NCBI taxonomy): domain Eukaryota; kingdom Metazoa; phylum Chordata; order Ceratodontiformes; family Protopteridae; genus Protopterus; species Protopterus annectens. The sequence goes on along the minus strand of NC_056739.1, from coordinate 1,927,067,953 downwards.
TAATGCAACTAATTATTGAATGTATGAGGTAGCACTAGAGACTGGCAGCCCAGAGTCACTGATCTCAGTGCTTACCTGAGATTTTAAGAAGAGCAGATTCTCCCAATCTTCAGGAATGGTTCTTTGCTTGAGAGAATTTTATAAATACTTGCAGGACACAAGATACTATAACTCAACTTATTTTCTCAAGAATTCTGGGCAAAGGCAACAATAATGGCAGAACAAAGGATTGATTAAGATAAGATCAGAAACACTTTTTAGATATCTGAGGCAAAATCAAAGATATTCTGTGAAGTCAAGGTCAGTGATAGGTATGCATTACTCCTGACCACTGGTTAACAACAGTCACTGATCTGGTGTGGCAGTACTAGTGTCACACAATGTATTGATATTTGTTGAATTTAATGTAAAACTCGTATTGCTTTGGTTTATGATTGTGTGTTTGCCTGGGGGGAGTGGCTGCAGTGTAAGAGCAATGGGATGGCTGTAATTTCTTTAACTTTCTATCATAAACATTATTGACAATGCCATTATGCTTGTGTATGTTTAGGTGTTATTATATTGTATTTAAGAATAACTAGTTGACCTTAATTTATTTCACTTACCATCACAAGTGTAGACCTTGCACATGACAGGTAGCTATCTTTAGTGGTTTTGCAGTAAGAGTTAGTGTGTGAAAGCATTTGCTCATTTCCACAGAGACATCATGAGTAGCATTGTCATTTCACAGTGCTTTGTCCTGGTTGACTTCTTGGCTATGGCTTTTTCTATGTAGAGTTTGCATACCTTCCCTGTCTCTGTGTGTGTCTTTTCATGAACTCTGTTTTCCTCCAGCACCTCAAAGTAATGTAGTATGTGAATTGGCATTCGTGATGTTTTCTTGAAGGTGAACATCCAGTGTGTGTGTGTGTGTGTGTGTGTGTGTGTGTGTGTGGGTGTGTGTTTGTGTGCATGTGTGCATGTGTGTGTGTGTACATGTGTGCGTGTGTGTGTGTGTGTGTGTGTTTATGTGTACAAATATCACCGATTTTTGTTTCTGAACACACACAGTAATGCTGGGCTGACACATAGCTCTTCTGGGTAACAGTAAAACAAATGCGGTTAACAAGTAATTATCTTTCAAAAATATGGCATAAAATGCATCACAGAACATTCAGACCTTTAGAGCTTCTAGGTGTCTGGTGACTCCTACACCCCAGACTGTATAAATCTATTTTGACATGAACTTAGCATGGCTTCTGCCCTCAGATGCTGCACCCATTCTAAAACCAGTCTTTGCCAGAGATATGTACAGAAGGTTGCTGTAGCATGTGTATGGTGCTGAGGATGGTGTGATTATTACTTCTTTAATTTTCCTCAAACAAACTTCAGAAGTGTGCACAGCAAATCATCATACCTTGTGTCTGGGCTGGGGACAGTGAAGTAATTGTTTCTCTTACGTTTCTCAAAGACCTTAGAGGGGAACAAAGAAGGTTACTACAGCTTGTGTAGGGGCATTGAACTGTCTAGGAACACCAAGTTGAAATTCATTACTGTGATGATTATTTTTTTTCACTTTCCTTACAATTACATGTCAGGCAAGTATACAGGTGGCTGCCATTGGAGGCAAGATTGAGGAGTTTGGAGGTATGCTCTGTTTATGTATGACAGCAGTCACTTGTGACCCATTGAACCTCTACTTTCATCTCAATCTTAACACTAGAAGGATGCACATACAGTGACTGGTTTCTTTTTTTTTTGGGGGGGGGGGGGCAGGCAGTATTCCCAGATAGAACTTGTGTATCATCTCATACATTTGGCTTGTTAGTTTGTTGTGAACTACTGTTTTGTCAGCTTTGAACATTAAGATTTAGGCACCACTTGTGTCTTCCCTGAAAGAAAAAAGTAAGACTAAAACTTTTTTATTCATAATTTTTGATCAGGCCACCACAGGTTCAAAAGGTTGTGAAAATGTTCAGAAAAGCATCTGAGAGCATCTGTAACTCATTTATTCAGAGTTTCCCTGTTCTTGGCTTAGACAACTGGGACTACAACACACTGCATTGCATCTAAAGCCATCTGTGGACCTACAAAGTTGATATAAGTTTATTTTTTCATGTATTTATTTTTTTTTTGTCTTTTGTTAACTGGGTTAGTCCATTTTTTGGACTTGCTCTAACTATCTCAGCACTATTTAACAGTTCTGTGCTGCATTTATTGATTTTGTTGAATTTATCATTGTTTTTAGCCTGCATTTGTTGAACAAATGCCATTTGTTTGTTACTGTACTGTTCTTAGGTCATTGTAACAGTATTCTGATATTTCTTAACCTCCTTTGATACTGCAAAACCTGTTCTGAGTTTACCAATGTGCTCCTGAGTTTGCCAGAATATTTCTAAGCTTTGCAAAGTTTTTCTGGGTTTGTAGAAGTTTTCATACATTCGCACAAATGTTTCTATACACAAACATATATTTCTCAAGGTTTGCGAACTTATTTCCAAGGATTCCTGATACTGCAGGAGTTTACCTTTTGCTGTAAAGCATTTGTTACTGCTCTTGAGCTGGAAACCAGTTTGTTTTACATTAAGAGGGTTTTATTCCACACTCTGGTGGGAGCAGAGGGCTGAGTCAACTCATTCAAATTGGGAACTGTTGGTGGAAGGTGTGACATCCATCCTCTGGTACAGTAATCAAGGATCCTCAATCCTCACAACTGGCATTGGTGAGGGACATTCACTTGAAACAAAGATAGATATACACAGTATTTCCAGATGCAGCTCTCTGCACCAAGCCCTATTTCCCTTAAGAGCACACAGGAAACACAATCCCATCCTGGGGTCTGGGTTTCCTTCTCTCTCACCAGACCACAAATACAGTTCCACATTGACCACAGCTGTAGAGGTTAATCCTCAGCTGAGTGTTCCAAGCCAAGTCCTCCACCACACTCTCTGTGAAATTAGTGCTTTGTGTCCCTGCTCCAAGTAGCTGACAACACAAACTCTCAGATTTTAATTTCATGCGCACACACACACACGCACACACACACACACACACACACACACACACACACACACACACACACACACACACACACACACACAAACTCCTGGAAAAGGCTGGCACAGATTTACCAGCTATGCCCCTTTGCCCAGGCTATAAGGTAGATACTGCCACCAGAACATTCCAATGCCAGCTACTCTAAGGCTTTTACCAGGGTACCCAATTATACTGAATAAAATTAGTACTAATACAAATGGTAGTGTTTAACCAATGCAACAAGGCTTTCAGGAGTAGATACAGTGTCACCAAATAAATATAAGTACTCTCAAAGATTAAAATCTTTTCTAAAAGACCAGCCACAGTGAACAGTTTAAATATATTTAATAATAAAAAATAAAAGAACATAAAACTACTAAATATCCATTTACAATAAACACCAGTGTTTAAGTCACAGGAAATATTAAAAATAACACAGATGGAAAGATTCACACTGATACAGAAAATTATTACTTAAAGAACGATTCACACTGATACAGAAAAAGAATACTTAACTAATCTTACTATATTTTCTGGGCTGATATAAAAGAATTACTGTTTCCTTCTTACTTAGTAAAGCAAGGCAAGATGAAGTGGGTGAGTGGTCTTGTCAGTTCCAAAACAGAGTGCTCTGCGACTTCTGTCTCATCTAGTATTAAAACATCATTTCAGTGCTGGAATATAGAATGATATCACACACATCCGGTCATCTGACTACTGGTTCCCACACTACCCCCTTTACTAGCAAATTAATCAGAATCTAGCACATACGTGCCATAATGCACACACATAGAGTTTTGTTAAGATTTGTTATAGCATCTGGGAGACATAAAAACATTTCAAAAACATCCACCATTCCAGGGTAGCAATTAGTTCACCCCTAAGGGCAATGCAGTAGGATTCCTAGTCCTAGTTTTCACAGACATTTTGTCTCTGGCTGCAATCAGAACTGTGAGATACAATCTTTATGACCTAAGCCAGGTAATTTAATTTCAGACTAATTTTCAAAGTTAACTGGACTGAGATTAACCTCTTTTCTTTCAGCATCCTCTGTTACAATATATTAATTTCAACAGTTACAACAGAGTCTGACATACATGAGTATTTATTTTCTTTCCAGCAGGACCAACTGTTGGTACATTTTTAACACAATCAGCTTTACAATTTCATTTCAACACAAGTACCTGTACAAATCAGTTTGATATACAAATGACATATAATTCTTTACAAAACTCCAGTTATCTATGCTGCATATGTTACATATCCACTACCTACGTCTGCTGGCATAGCTGGCACTACCTCATATTATCACATCTATCCACTCTTTGAAGGTTCAAGCTAGCTTCTCGAGCGACTCTGGAGAAATGTGGCTTGAGGGACATGAGGCTGTCTGGGAACACATTAACCCATACCCTGTTCTGTGAGCCAATCTTCATTGGTATTGCTGACCCCATTATGGTGCTGCCCTGTCATATTATATGCCTGCAACCCTAGGCAGCACCTTAATAACTTGGCATTTTGTTGGCTAGCTTGATGTAGCCATGTTAAGGGATTGTGGTCTGTAACTACAGTGAATTTCCTTTCATACAGATGGGGTTGAAGTTTCTGCAGTGTCCATACTATGGCTATACATTCTTTTTCTACTGCTGCATAACATTCCTCCCTAGGTTGAAGTCTATGGCTGAGATATATAACTGAGTGCTCTTCTCCCTCTGAGAAAACCTGGCTGAGTACAACCCCCATCCCATGGTTTGAAGCATCTACCTGCACAACAAATTATTTGCTGTAATCTGGACTGGATAACACAGGGGTCCTCCCAAAGCCTCTTTAAGCTTTTGGAATGCCTAGTCACATGCTGGGGTCCACACTACCTTATCTGGTCTGTTTTTCCCCATTAGGTATGTGAGAGGAGCAGCTATTGTACTATAATTGGGAAAAAAACTTTCTATAGTACCCCACTATCCCCACTAATGCCCTATCCTGCTTTGTTGGTAAGAGGGGCAGGCCACAGCTGAATGGCTTCCACTTTGGCAGGTTCTGGCATGATCTTACCACTCCCCACTCTATGTCCCAGGTAGGAGACCTCTGCCATACCTGCCTGACACTTACTGGGCTTAATGGTCAACCCTGCACTTTGTAGTCTGCCCAGGACATCCCTGACATGCTGAAGGTGCTCTTGCCAGGAATGGCTGTAGATAACAATATCGTCCAGGTAAGCGAGCACTTAATCTCCTGCTCCTACTAGGATATGATCTATCAGCCTTTGGAAAGTTGCTTGGTTATTTTTTATTCAAAAGGGCATCTTCATGAACTCATATTACCCAAAAGGAATCACAAAGGCTGACCTCTGTCTAGAGGTGGGAATCAAGGGCATCTGCCAGCAGTTCTTGGTTAGATCAATAGTGGTTAGATATTTAGTCCCACCCAGCTGCTCTAAGGTTTCTGTCCTAGGCATAGGGTAAGCATCTGATTCTGTGTGCATTCCTATTGAACTGTTGACAGCTTAGGTTGTCGAATACTTAATCATCGACACCTAAGCATCGAACGCTTACAATAGCGAATGGTCACATCATTGAATTCTTTCCTTGGGAAAGAATTCTCATGACCATTATCGGGGATTCACCTTTTCCCCAAAGTAGAGCGATCTCTGAGTTGGTATATTTAGTTAGGGGGGGTGTAGGGGGATGCACAGCTCCCCACTATGTTTGAGTGTGTTTGTTTATTTTGTTTACGGATGGCCACCCGAATTCCTTCCTGAGGAAAGAATTCAATCATGTGGCCATTCGCTATTTTAAGCTTTTGATGCTTAGGTGTTGATGATTTAGCATTTGACAACTCAAGCTGTCGATGTTATGATATAGATGCATTCTGTGTGACTATGTAATTTGTTTGTAGTCCACATAGAACCTGGTGCTACTATCTTTCTTTGGTACCAGCACCACTGGGGAGGCCTAAGGACTGCTAAATTCCTGGATTACTCCCAGTTCCAGCATTTCCCATATCTCCTCCCTCAGAGTCTGTCTCTCTTGCTCAGGCACCCTATAAGGTGCCTGCTTGCTAGGCCTTTGGGGTCCTGTATCCACATGGTGCTGCACCAGGTTAGTGCACCAAGGTTTCTCAGTGAACATGGCCCCAAACCCCTGTAACACTGCTCGGATTTCCCAAACCTAGGTAGGGGATTGCCACTGGGAAATTGCTACCCCTTCCACTGAGGTATCAGTCCGAGCCTCACTGAGATCAGTCATCAGATCTCTCTCTCAGACTCCTCCTGCCATCCACTGCAAATTATCAGCACCAGGGCCTCCCTATCATGGTAAGGCTTTATCATGTTAACATGGTACAGTTTGTGCCCCTGCCACCTGCCTAGCAGGTTTACCATGTAGTTAACATCACTGACCTTCATTACCACTTCAAAGGGTCCCTTCCAAGCTGCCTTGAGCTCACTGTGTCTGACAGGAATGAGCAGCATTACCTGCTGTCCCACAGCATACTCTCAGGCTTGAGCATTCCTGTCATACCAGACCTTTTTCTGCTGTTGGCCTCCTGTCAGGTTCTCCTGGGCCAAGCCCATGTGCTCCCTAATCTTTGTCCTGAGATTTAGGACATATGCCACAACAGACTTCTTGTTGGATTCACACTCACCCTCCCATTCATCACGAATCAAGTCTAAAGGCTCCCTTACCCTACGCCCATACAGCAACTCAAGGGGTGAAAAACCTGTGGATTCCCAGGGTACCTCTCTGTATGCAAACAGCAGATGGATCAAATATTTGTCCCACTCTCTCTTAAACTGGTCTACAAATTCCTGTAGCATGGTCTTTACTGTAGAGTTTAACCTCTCCACAAGACCATTAGTCTAGGGGTAGTAGTGGATGGTCTTTAGGTACTTCAGCCGACAGCAGCCCCACAGACAAACCAGCAGGTCTGACATGAAATTGGTACCTCTGTCAGTCAGTATTTCTCTCAGGAAACCTACCCTGATGAAAATTTCTAACTAAACATTTGCCACACTGTCTCCCTCGATGGAGGACATAGCCACTGCCTCAGGGTATCTAGTAGCATAATCTACTACCACCAGGATATACTTCTTCCCTGTGGAACTTGGGGGTACTCAGAGATCCCACAATATCCATAGCTACCCTCTGAAGTGGTTCCTCAATCACAGACAAAGGCATCAAAGGAGCTTTGACTTTGTCTCCTGCCTTCCCTACTTTTTGGCAGTGCTCAAAGATCCTGCAGTACCCTCTTACATCCCTTGTAATCCCAAGCCAATAGAAGTTCTGCATAATGCATCTTTTGGTATCCTTTATGCCCATATAACCTGCAAAAGGAATGTAATGGGCTATGGGCAGAAGGGCCAGAAGGTATGCTCTAGGTACTACCAACTGCTTACCTCACCCGCTAACCCGTTCTCAGGGGTCCACTCTCTATACAGTAACCCTTTGTTCCAGTATACAGATTCCCCTTTTCCTTGAGAATCAAGTGCCTTTTTAGTTACCTCCCTGGAGCCAGTTAGTGTAGGGTCTGAGAGCTGAGCCTGTCTCAACTCTAACTTTGTGATCCTTCCCAGCTCCCCTTCCACATGAATCTGGTATCCTCTGACAGTGGTGTCTCACTGTCATCCTGAGTACTATCACTCACCTCTGCCCTTACAGTCATTCTGCCCAAGGGAGCATCAGTATCCACCAACAGCTGTGGTTCATCATTAAGCTCACTGCTATAGGGTAGCTCCCTCCCTGAAATAGCCACATCACTAGCCACAGCTTCAGGTGTGGGGTCTGTCTGGGTCTCTCCAAGGCTACCAGTCCCACATACCTGTCTCCAAGCCTGACTGCATTTAACTGCATACACACAAGGTACTGCATTATCAGAATAATTCTGAATCAAGACATCTGCAGGGATATCCTCAAACACACCTATTTGCTTGCTTCCTTTTCCACCCTCCCCGTCAAGGTGAACCCTGGCCAAAGACATTTGGAATGGGGTCCCTTCTACAGATCAGACTGGCGTAGACTGCCAAAGCAAGTACTACTCCTCTTTAACCACTGCAGGCTTCATAATGGTTATGTCGGAGGCTGTGTATCTCTTAGCAGTGACTTTTTTCCATCCAGTAAGATAGGATGTAAACTCAGGTTATAATCAAGTACCCCTGTTGTCTCCAGATAACATCCCACTGGCATACAGTTATTCTCACTTGCTGGCTCCCCCACCTTTTGTTCCCCACCTTGCCTCCATGGACATCTGTATGCTACATGGCTCCATTGGTTACATTTAAAACATCTAACCCTTGATCCTGGCCATGTATGTGAACTAGCAGCTTCCTCCTGTTACTAGTGGACTCTGTTGGGGTGGTTTAGGCTGCCCACCATCGGTTCCCTTATATCCATGTGCAGTACTGGCAATCCCTTTACTTGTGCAGTGATGACCTGCTTCCTAAGTAAAGATTCTCTTTCCTTCCCCAGCTCATCTGCAGAGTTGCAGTCCTGGTCTACCAACCAAATTCTCGTGTCCTCAGGCAAAGTGCTAAGGGCCTGTTCCCTCAACAAAAGGTCTGCCAGCCTTTCAAAAGTGGTTACCTGACACCCACTCACCCACTTATGAAAATAAGTGCTTAACTCAGCAATATAATCACATACACTTTCAGCTGCCTTGTGTCTATGCTCACAAAACTTTTTTTCTGTAAGCTTCAGGTGTTAAAATAGTCCAATAAACATTTTTTAACCTTGTTATAATTTAAATAATTAATACAGACAATTTAGAACCAGCAGTTACAGCTTTACCATGGAGTAAGGGGGTCAGGAACCATACCCAGATCCCTTGGTCAACATTACAGTGTTGTACTCTTTCAAATATATTAATAAAACTGAGAAACAAGACAAAAGCGGTAGGTGCCCAAAGCAAACTGGTAATCCAAGCAAAACAGACACCAAGGATCCACAGGTACAAAGCGTATTTAATGACAGGAGCCAGCACGAACATAAACCAAAGTACAGCACACCAAAGCACACCAATACAATTAACGTTTCCTTAAAATCTCGTTTTCGTCACCAACTTCTTCAGATAACAGTTAGTATCCCATCAAACCCCTAAACTTATAGGGCTACCAATTAATTGTCATCCAATGAAATTGGATTTGGTTAAATGAATATTTGAAATGTATCCATTACAAATGTAAGTAAAATCAATATAAAAAATAAATAAGATAAAAAAGTGTGTTAGTGCAGGTTTAAAAATGACTACAGTTAAATCTAGGAACATAAAATATAAAACTAGTTTGAATTTAGTAAAATATGCATTTTATATGAGATAACACACATATTGAAAATTGTGGTGCACATACACCCTCTACAGGTTGATATTAGAATGCGCCTGTTAATATTTACAAATCAATATAGTGATGGAAAAACATTCAAACAATTTTAAAAAAAGTATATATGTATAAATAAATGAGAAACAATCTAATGATATTGCATACAATCAACAAACAGGTGTAATTGTTCTTTATAACTTAGCAGATCTTAATTTAAGTACTGGACCCAGGGAAATCATGTCATTCAAACCTGGGAACCTCGTAGATTCTAGTACAATTTGCCAAAATAATTCCCTGTATTCTACCCGTGTCTCCCACATTCCTCCCCTAGGGTCAATTTCCACCACTTCTAAAACAAAAAACTGGTATTTAGCTTTTGTACAAGTACAAGAGTGGTTGTACAATGCGTTACTCTCTTTCTTGGTCCTAATGTCGTAGAGGTGTTCATAGATCCTTTGTTTCAACTTTCTTTCACTCTTACCAATATAAAAAGACCCACATTCTTTACATATCGATAAATATATAATTCCTTTGGTATTACAATTTACAATGAATTTAAGTAAAGTTTCTTTTTCCTTGCCTCTAGGTAATAACTCTCACCAGTTTGTAAATGGGTGCAAAAATTGCATGTACCACATTTAAACAGCCCTCTTTTATTTGAAAGCCTGTTGGTGTCTAATTTCTTTGAACCCTTCTCTAATAAATTTTTTAGTGTTTTACCCTTACGGTAAACATATTTTAAATTATCATTGAAAATGTGGTTCAGGTCAGATATTTTGGCAAAATTCCCCCACTCCTTGTCTATTATTTTCCTTATTAGGCCCGATTGACCATCAAATGTGGTTATAATACCTCCACTATACATGTCTGTAGTTCTCACTTTGCAAGGTATTGCAGTTTGTTTTGACATAGTACCTATAATTGGGGCAAACCTGGTGTTCCTACCCTGTATTACTTCTTTATGAATTTCATCAAAGAAACTGCCAGGATAGCCCCTATTCAAAAATTGTTCTTTTAACCATTCACATTCTTTATTAAACCACTCATTATCAGAGGTTATCCTACTTATATGGACCAACTGTCCCTTAATCACCCCCCTTTTTTGGAAGTGGGGGTGGGAACTGGTGTAGTGTAAGTAGGAGTTAGAAAATGTGTCTTTTCTAAATACCTTTGAAATAAATTGGTTTTCGTTTTTAGTGATGGTTATATCAAGGTAGTTTAATATGTGATTTTCAAATTTATATGTAAACTTTAAAAAGCTTGTAGTATTGTTGAGGTATTTGACCAAATCTACGAAGGACATTTGGTCACCCTTCCACAAAAAGCACAGGTCATCCAGAAATCTACCGTAAAGCAACCATTGGTCTTTATATATGGAATTTAACAAAAAGTGATTTTCCCAATAGGCCATGATAATGTTGGCATAAGTGGGAGCACAAGGTGCACCCATTGCCACACCTCTCACTTGTTTAAAGTACTCCCCTTCAAAAAATATAAAGTTGTACTTCAACACTATTTCCATAAGTAACAGTACAGTTCTAAATTCAATGTGTGTTAAAACTTTGTGTTCTATCAACATTTCCTCGAACCACTTCATCCCAGTGTCGTGGGGTATACTTGTAAAAAGATCTATAACATCCATAGTACCAAAGGACAATTTATTAGAGCATAGTGAATGATCTAACTTCCCTAATAAATCCCAAGAGTCCTTTAAAATGTTCCAGTTGTTGGTAACCAGCTCCTTAATTTTTAGATCCACATATTTAGCAAGAGGTGCAGTTACAGAACCCTCGGCTGATACTATTGCTCTCAAAGGTGGATCATTAATGTCCTTATGTATTTTCGGGATTCCGAAAATAGATGGTACTCTGGGTTTTTCTACTTTCAAGTATCTAAAGGTATCTAGGTCAATCAAACCTTCCATGAACAAGTCGTTGAGAAGCAAATGGATCTTCTTATAGGCTATATTGATCTCGTTTATGGATGTTCTGACATATTTCTCTGAATTGTTTAGAATTTCCATCATTTTGCCTTCATATATGATATGTTCCATGAATACCACCCCCCCTCCTTTGTCAGGTTTCATGACTCTAAGGCTTTTGTCATTACATATTTCTCCCAACATTGTTTTTTCTGTTAATGTCAAATTATATTTCACATAGTTTTGTTTTAATGATGTTCTTAATGTATTCTCCAATGTTCTTTCAAAATTTTTTAGTTGGGGATGTAATGGGGGGTTAAAGGTACTCTTTCGTCTTAAACTATTTTTTTCATTTTGGTTAGTTTTACCATTAAACATGAGTTGTAAATTCTTCTTCCTAAGGAATAGTTTGAGGTCCACTAATAAATTAAAAATATTAGTTTTCTGTACCGGTATGAAACCAAACCCTTTAGAAAATAGGTCAAAGGTAGTGTTAGTAATAGGATAACTAGAATAGTTGTAAATGCTAAAATCCTTGTATGTCCATTTGTGTCCCGTATTAACTATGTTAACAGTTAAGTCCACTTTACTGGATTCCTCATCTGAGGTCTCCACTGGTTGCCTTTGTAGTTTTTTGAATAATATTCAGTACTGTTTTTGGATCTAAGCCTTTCGGACCTTCTTAGAGGGGGGAATTCTGTGTCAAAATTTTCATCTGCAAAAAACACCTCCTCATTAACCTTGGGTTCAAAGTTGTGACCATTGTAAACCCCTGTATTTTTCTACCCCTGTGTTTAGGTCTTGGGTAGTGGGTTTTAGTTTTGTATTCATTAAGATCCCTTTCTATCTTGTTAAATTTTCTGTTCTGCACCTCCATGCATTTAACCTCTATATTCTTTAATAGTTTAAAGTATTTGGCTTTCTCATCTTCTATTGTAAAAACCAAATCACCTGTAATACCATTATTTAAGTGTTCTATTTTAACATGCAGCCTGTCCATTTCCGTCTCATTGTTTTTTATAATTGCTCTCATAACCTCCATTCCACATTTGTCAAAAGCAGTTAATAAGTCACAGTGAAAATCACTACCATCCAAAACATTGTTAGGATATTTGCATATTCTCAATCCTTTAGGAACTATATTTAAAGACAGGCAATGTTTTAAATATGCATTATCCATTTCTAACATTTTAAATTTATATAGAAAAAAATCCAAGTCGTCCAACATAGTACTATAAGTCCCATTATTAACAGACACAGGCACTTTGTTTTGAAAGTCAAATTTAGCATGAAAAATGTCAGAAAACAATTTCCTGGTACCTGTAGTGTTAATGTTAGTGTTAAATGTCCTCTGGTTGTTGCCAACGTTCATGGTACTCCTTGCTTCTTTAGGAGAATCCCCCTCATTGTCACTGGTAGTAAATATCCTAAGCAAACCTTCAAAACTGGCATTTGTAAGTCCATTATTCGTTTCACTCGCTCGTTTATCAGTTTCTGAGACAGGTATCCTTCTGTCTTTGCGAAGCGTTCACTTCCCTGCTTCCTGGTTCCCTGGAGGTGGTAGTGATGATAGCAGCGTTGCCATTGATTGGCTCATGGGCGTCAGAAGTCCCACCAACTGCGTCAGCTGACCAATAAGCTTGCGTAGCTCTCCGAGTTCGGAGCTACGCTGTGTATTATCTGTGTTAAAAGTACCTGCTGGATCCATCCGAAAATACTGAGAAACAAGAGAAAAGTGGTAGGTGCCCAAAGCAAACTGGTAATCCAAGCAAAACAGACACCAAGGATCCACAGGTACAAAGCGTATTTAATGACAGGAGCCAGCACGAACATAAACCAAAGTACAGCACACCAAAGCACACCAATACAATTAACGTTTCCTTAAAATCTCGTTTTCGTCACCAACTTCTTCAGATAACAGTTAGTATCCCATCAAACCCCTAAACTTATAGGGCTACCAATTAATTGTCATCCAATGAAATTGGATTTGGTTAAATGAATATTTGAAATTTATCCATTACAAATGTAAGTAAAATCAATATAAAAAATAAATAAGATAAAAAAGTGTGTTAGTGCAGGTTTAAAAATGACTACAGTTAAATCTAGGAACATAAAATATAAAACTAGTTTGAATTTAGTAAAATATGCATTTTATATGAGATAACACACATATTGAAAATTGTGGTGCACATACACCCTCTACAGGTTGATATTAGAATGCGCCTGTTAGTATTTACAAATCAATATAGTGATGGAAAAACATTCAAACAATTTTAAAAAAAGTATATATGTATAAATAAATGAGAAACAATCTAATGATATTGCATACAATCAACAAACAGGTGTCATTGTTCTTTATAACTTAGCAGATCTTAATTTAAGTACTGGACCCAGGGAAATCATGTCATACAAACCTGGGAACCTCGTAGATTCTACTACAATTTGCCAAAACAATTCCCTGTATTCTACCCGTGTCTCCCACATTCCTCCCCTAGGGTCAATTTCCACCACTTCTAAAACAAAAATCTGGTATTTAGCTTTTGTACAAGTACAAGAGTGTTTGTACAATGCGTTACTCTCTTTCTTGATACTAATGTCGTAGAGGTGTTCATAGATCCTTTGTTTCAACTTTCTTTCACTCTTACCAATATAAAAAGACCCACATTCTTTACATATCGATAAATATATAATTCCTTTGGTATTACAATTTACAAATGAATTTAAGTAAAGTTTCTTTTTCCTTGCCTCTAGGTAATAACTCTCACCAGTTGTAAATGGGTGCAAAAATTGCATGTACCACATTTAAACAGCCCTCTTTTATTTGAAAGCCTGTTGGTGTCTAATTTCTTTGAACCCTTCTCTAATAAATTTTTTAGGGTTTTACCCTTACGGTAAACATATTTTAAATTATCATTGAAAATGTGGTTCAGGTCAGATATTTTGGCAAAATTCCCCCACTCCTTGTCTATTATTTTCCTTATTAGGCCCGATTGACCATCAAATGTGGTTGTAATACCTCCACTATACATGTCTGTAGTTCTCACTTTGCAAGGTATTGCAGTTTGTTTTGGCATAGTACCTATAATTGGGGCAAAACTGATGTTCCTACCCTGTATTACTTCTTTATGAATTTCATCAAAGAAACTGCCAGGATAGCCCCTATTCAAAAATTGTTCTTTTAACCATTCACATTCTTTATTAAACCACTCATTATCAGAGGTCATCCTACTTATACGGACCAACTGTCCCTTAATCACCCCCCTTTTTGGAAGTGGGGGTGGGAACTGGTGTAGTGTAAGTAGGAGTTAGAAAATGTGTCTTTTCTAAATACCTTTGAAACAAATTGGTTTTCGTTTTTAGTGATGGTTATATCAAGGTAGTTTAATATGTGATTTTCAAATTTATATGTAAACTTTAAAAAGCTTGTAGTATTGTTGAGGTATTTGACCAAATCTACGAAGGACGTTTGGTCACCCTTCCACAAAAAACACAGGTCATCCAGAAATCTACTGTAAAGCAACCATAGGTCTTTATATATGGAATTTAACAAAAAGTGATTTTCCCAATAGGCCATGATAATGTTGGCATAAGTGGGAGCACAAGGTGCACCCATTGCCACACCTCTCACTTGTTTAAAGTACTCCCCTTCAAAAAATATAAAGTTGTACTTCAACACTATTTCCATAAGTAACAGTACAGTTCTAAATTCATTGTGTGTTAAAACTTTGTGTTCTATCAACATTTCCTCGAACCACTCCATCCCAGTGTCGTGGGGTATACTTGTAAAAAGATCTATAACATCCATAGTACCAAAGGACAATTCATTAGAGCATAGTGAATGATCTAACTTCCCTAATAAATCCCAAGAGTCCTTTAAAATGTTCCGGTTGTTGGTAACCAGCTCCTTAATTTTTAGATCCACATATTTAGCAAGAGGTGCAGTTACAGAACCCTCGGCTGATACTATTGCTCTCAAAGGTGGATCATTAATGTCCTTATGTATTTTCGGGATTCCGAAAATAGATGGTACTCTGGGTTTTTCTACTTTCAAGTATCTAAAGGTATCTAGGTCAATCGAACCTTCCATGAACAAGTCGTTGAGAAGCAAATGGATCTTCTTATAGGCTATATTGATCTCGTTTATGGATGTTCTGACATATTTCTCTGAATTGTTTAGAATTTCCATCATTTTGCCTTCATATATGATATGTTCCATGAATACCACCCCCCCTCCTTTGTCAGGTTTCATGACTCTAAGGCTTTTGTCATTACATATTTCTCCCAACATTGTTTTTTCTGTTAATGTCAAATTATATTTCACATAGTTTTGTTTTAATGATGTTCTTAATGTATTCTCCAATGTTCTTTCAAAATTTTTTAGTTGGGGATGTAATGGGGGGTTAAAGGTACTCTTTCGTCTTAAACTATTCTTTTCATTTTGGTTAGTTTTACCATTAAACATGAGTTGTAAATTCTTCTTCCTAAGGAATAGTTTGAGGTCCACTAATAAATTAAAAATATTAGTTTTCTGTACCGGTATGAAACCAAACCCTTTAGAAAATAGGTCAAAGGTAGTGTTAGTAATAGGATAACTAGAATAGTTGTAAATGCTAAAATCCTTGTATGTCCATTTGTGTCCCGTATTAACTATGTTAACAGTTAAGTCCACTTTACTGGATTCCTCATCTGAGGTCTCCACTGGTTGCCTTTGTAGTTTTTTGAATAATATTCAGTACTGTTTTTGGATCTAAGCCTTTCGGACCTTCTTAGAGGGGGGAATTCTGTGTCAAAATTTTCATCTGCAAAAAACACCTCCTCATTAACCTTGGGTTCAAAGTTGTGACCATTGTAAACCCCTGTATTTTTTCTACCCCTGTGTTTAGGTCTTGGGTAGTGGGTTTTAGTTTTGTATTCATTAAGATCCCTTTCTATCTTGTTAAATTTTCTGTTCTGCACCTCCATGCATTTAACCTCTATATTCTTTAATAGTTTAAAGTATTTGGCTTTCTCATCTTCTATTGTAAAAACCAAATCACCTGTAATACCATTATTTAAGTGTTCTATTTTAACATGCAGCCTGTCCATTTCCATCTCATTGTTTTTTATAATTGCTCTCATAACCTCCATTCCACATTTGTCAAAAGCAGTTAATAAGTCACAGTGAAAATCACTACCATCCAAAACATTGTTAGGATATTTGCATATTCTCAATCCTTTAGGAACTATATTTAAAGACAGGCAATGTTTTAAATATGCATTATCCATTTCTAACATTTTAAATTTATATAGAAAAAAATCCATGTCGTCCAACATAGTACTATAAGTCCCATTATTAACAGACACAGGCACTTTGTTTTGAAAGTCAAATTTAGCATGAAAAATGTCAGAAAACAATTTCCTGGTACCTGTAGTGTTAATGTTAGTGTTAAATGTCCTCTGGTTGTTGCCAACGTTCATGGTACTCCTTGCTTCTTTAGGAGAATCCCCCTCGTTGTCACTGGTAGTAAATATCCTAGGCAAACCTTCAAAACTGGCATTTGTAAGTCCATTATTCGTTTCACTCATATATTCACATATTAATAAAACTATCAAAATTATCACCCTCTGCAAACTATGTAAAAAATTTACTGATCTTTATTGCTTCTGGGGTTTGGTTATTCCCATCCCCATTACCTCCATGACCCTGATGAATAGTCAGCATCTCCCTTTCATGTTAGTGCTGTTTCTCATTTACTTCAGCCTCCACACACTGCAGTCTCTACTGATTCGTATTCCAAACATTTGGCCTCCGGTTCAAATCACTAACTCCAAACAGGTTTTTAAGACCTCTAAGTAAAGGTGAACTGTCCTGTTTCTGAGGATTGCACATCACCATCAACAGACTGGTTTTCTTCCTGGTTGTTGGTTCATGCTGCAGCTGCAATTAAGTCTGAAATCATTTCCTCTTTAGTCAGGTTGGCATGTACCAGTCCTTTGGCTTTGCACACCTTGGCCAATTGGTTCTTTGTCAGCTTGCCATAATCCTCTGCTGACATCTTTGCCTGCTTTCCCTGACTAAGCTAAACTAACAAAAAAAACTGTTTTGAAAATAAAACTCTGTATGTTTACCTTGTGGTTTCTGAGAGTACACACTTCAGTGACAACTGCCAACAGGCTACAGAAGTTCAATGAATATCTCATCATTGCTACTAATATGCAACGCTCCTCCTTTGGGCCAGTAATCAAGGAGCCTCAATCCTCACCACTGACACTGGTGAGGGACATTCACTTGGAACAAAGATAGATACACACATTATTTCCAGATGCAGCTCTCTGCAGCAAGCACAAGTTCCATAAGAGTACACAGAGACACTCCCATCTTGGGGCCGGGTTTACCTCTCTGTCACCAGGCCCCAAATAAGACTCTACACTGACAAGAGCTGTAGAGTTGAGTCCTCAGCCAAGTGTTCCAAGCCAAGTTCTCCACCATCCCCTCTGTGAAATCAGTGCTCTGTGCCCCTGATCCAAGTAGCTAACACACACACTCTTTGAGATTTGATTTTCACACACACACACACACACACACACACACACACACACACACACACACACACACACACACACACACACACGCACACACACGCACACACACGCGCGCGCACACACACACACACACACACACACACACACACCCACACACACACACACATATACACACACACCTGGAAAAGGCTGGCAAAGATTTACCAGCTATGCCTTCTTTGCCCATACTATAAGGTTGACACTGCCACCATAATAATATAAGCAATAATAATTAAATATAAGTACTCTCAAAGGTTATGGTTAAGTGTTTTCTGTATCTTTGTGAATCTATTCATCTGTGTTATTTTAATATTTCCTGCAAGTGAAACTCTGGTGTTTATTGTAAATAGATATTTAGTATTTTCATGTTTTTATTATTTATTATTAAATATATTTGAACTTTTCCTTATTGCTGGTGCTTTAGAGAATATGTTAACCTTTGAGAGTACATATATTTATTTGGTGACACTGTGGCCACTCCTGAAAGCCTTACTGCATTGGTCTAACACTACCATTTGTATTAGTATTAATTTCACTCTGTATAATTGAGTAGCATTGTAAGAGCCTTAGAGTAGCTGTCTTTTTAGTGTCTGGTGGCAGTAACTACCTTATAGTCTGGGCAGAGGGGCATAGCTAGTAAATGTGTGCCAAACTTTCATGTGCGTGTGTGTGTGTGTGTGTGTGTGTGTGTGTGTGTGTGTGTGTGTGTGTGTGTGTGTGTGTGTGTGTGTGTGTGTGTGTGTGTGTGTGTGTGTGTGTGTGTGTGTGTGTGTGTGTGTGTGTGTGTGTGTGTGTGTGTGTGTGTGTGTGTGTGTGTGTGTGTGTGTGTGTGTGAAAAAATCAAATCTCAAAGAGTGTGTGCATCATCTACTTGGAACAGGGACACAGAACACTGGTTTCATAGAGTGGGCATTGGAGGATTTGAACTGAACACTTGGCTGAGGACTCAACTCTACAGCTATGGCAGTAGGGAGTCTTACTGGAGGCCTAGAGGGGGGGGACCCTGTGTTCTCTGTTTGCTCTTAAGGAAAATTGCACTTGATGCAGAGAGCTGCATCTTGAAATACTGTATCTATTTTTGTTCAAAGTGAACATCCCTCACCGGTGTATGTGGTGAGGATTCAGGCTCTTTGATTATTTACCCAGAAGAGGGGATGTCACAATACCCTTCAGTAACTCAGATATCTCTGAAAATTATAATATTGATAGCTCACCCATAAAAGTAGACCTAGTGGTGAGGGACCCAGGAACACAGATAGATAGTAACTGAAATTTTGACCACCAGGTAAATACAGTAGTGAAGAAATCCTTCAGTGTGGCTCAATGTATAAGTAAAAGCATTGCATCAAGATCAAAGGAAGTCATCATAACATTGTACTCAGCTCTTATCAGGCCCATAATCAAGTACAATACTGCCTTCTGCATGCACCTGACCAGGCATTTACACCAATTTGAGTGGCCCCGGAGGTTTTGCACTAAAGAAATACAAAGCATAAGACACATGTCTTATGCAGACCGAGTAAAGTCCCTATCCCTTTACTCTGTTTCATATTATTTATTGAGAGGTAACTTATGCCTGACCTACAAGGCATTTTCTGAGCCAGCCCTGATGAAAATGTTATATATTTGTAAGAAACATTATACGAAAGTTATGTGTTCCATGGGCCCAAACCTTATTTGTGACTCTAACAGAACTTGCTGAAGAGGCAGATTCATATCCCAAAGGCTACTGTGCCTATGGAATAAACTACCCATCTTCATAAAACAAAGCCATCCCTCACTCTCTTTAGAAAGAACTTAGCTAAATGGATGGAGATCTGTAAATTCACTCCCAGGGTACTGCCCTTATGGACAGAGGCAGTCTGCAAAATGACTCAGGACGCCAACATCCAAAGACCCACTACTCTGACACTACCCGATCCCATATCTGGGGATTTAAGATATAATATTGCCATATCCTAAGTATTATCGGCTAGGCTTGTAAAGACTCTTGTGCCATCAGCCTAGTAATCACCTATGAACCTATGATGTCTGGGGGCCTAGCAGGCCCTAGAACCCTGGCTTAGTTAGCTTATTTTCCACACAATTATTACAATTCTATCTTGACCACTTAAATGTGTTTAAAGGATAGAAGGAAAAGTAAACTTGAACAGCAACAATTAGTTTCCTTTTTTAATCACAATTATTTTAAAAGCTGTCATTAAATGAAAAAGGTTGTATATAACAAAAAATATACTTCAGATGACAGAGAAGGCCATGGCTTCTTGAAAAAGCTGAAGAGTAAAGCAGAATGTGAGAAAAGGTAGAAAATAGTAATTTTGCATGGTGTGGGGAGCTCAGAATGGGTAGAGAACAGGAAGTAGCACTCTAGGACGTGTGCAGGGAGATGAAACAGGAAGTAGTGGGGGGTGCTATGCAGCCCTTTGTCTATGGTACCATTATACCTTAGGCCAGCCCTGTACATAGGGTTGTTGTAATGTATCATCACTGCAACTAAATGCCAGCTACTGTAAACATTCCAGTGTGAAATGGGCCAATGTAGTGTGATACACAGACCTAATAAATTATAAGAGTATTGTTGCTATGGTTCTGTATGTGCAGACTACTCCTAATATTTTGCTGCGTAAACTAAAAGGTTACTTAGAAAGGGTGGCAGACCCACCAACCTGACACTTGCTGGAGCTCCAAAAATGCTAACACTGTCCCTGTTTTCTCATAAGAACTATTACTACTGTGCAAGGGTTCTAGTTTGAGAAAAACAATAAAGCAATTAAAGCTTAAATGCTCCAAATTGTTACAGTTTAAATGCTTCTCTTGAATCTTTTAAGTGTAGACAAGATTAGGCCCTTTCCTTGTTCTTCTGTTCAGATATTTTGTTATAATATGGCCTTGTAATACAGTTTGGCCTTCTGTAAAGAAAATAAGCATTGTGACACTAATATGAAGTAAGTGAACATGTGGTAAATTCATATGTGATGACACTTAAAAAATGTTCAAATTGTCATTCAGCTGCTGCAAAAAAACAAATCTATGTAGGATAGAAATGTGTAACCTTGTAGAAAGGAGGATAAAGCAACCATGTTTATTAATTTATTAAATTACTTATTGCTGTGGACCTAAGTACAATATAGCACTATAACTGTTCATGTGCTAAAATGAACAATAACCAGTAAATTATAACATACACATTGCAAAACAATTTGATTTAATGTAGATTAATATTTTACTATCAGCATTTTTTTTAGAACGTGTACTTTGTAAATGCTGTTGTTTCACTGTTAGTGACAGTGCTGCCTGCACATAGTTCTTCACAACGTCACAGGCAAATAAATGCATTTTCAATGCTTTCAAATCTGTTACAGCATGTTGCTGTACATGATGCCTTTTTCTCACCTATATAACAGTCCTGAGACATATTTTGTGCACCAAGCCACATAGCAATTTCAATGAGAATTTTGTACCATGGCCAAAGCTGTCTCTATTCCTTGTAACTTTCGTGAACAAATATTAGTCTGTAAATGAAACCTTGTGCTGATCGGCAGCATAGTGTCAGTGTCATTTTTTATGAAATGTTTAATACCACTGCAATGTTCATGAAACAGTTCATTTAACAGGGTATTGACAGTACATCCTTCTTTCTCTGGCTAAAATGATTATGAAACTCGGAGGGAAGAGCCTAGTTACTGCAATGATTATACTTCCGTTTTAAAAAACAGTGGATACTGCTGTCTCTTCTGATGCATCATAGGAGCCTTGTAAGATGGAAGACCCTTTCTTTTCAGATGGCTCCCAATACCTGGCTAAACAAGGTGTTCTAGTTTGAGAAAAAAAAATAGATATGGTTTAAATGCTCTAAATGGTTAAGATTTAAAAACTTATCTTGAATCTTTTAACACGGACAATACTAGGTTTTGCCCTTGCTCTTCTCCGCACTGATCAGATCCATCAAACAGCATGAAGAAAAATTTTAGAAATTGTCACAGCATTATGGTTCAGTTCTTTCTGACATTATGGTGCTTGCCACTTGAGCTCATGACCACAGGGTTTTTGATTACAGCAGCTGTAAGTAGGACAGTGTTGACATACTATAGAATGCCCTAATGACTTAACATGGCTAGGCAGTACTGCAAGTATGTTTCGCCTTACAATTGTGCCTCGCACAGGTTACTTTTTCCCTTTTTCCAGGAAGTATGGTCTCTGACGAACCAGTGTGATTTGATCCAACAACCTCCGCCTCCCAGGATGCTAGGATTACAGGAGTATGCCACATGCCCAGCAATGCTCTAACTGATAGTATCAAAAGTTAAATGTTGTGTATGTGGTATTACACACATGCTAGAATAAATCCTGTCAAAACAATTATCCAAAACTGTTTAACCAATATGCAAGGGTATTATAATTGTATCTGGTAAGCTCTGATCTTTCTCAATCTTTCAAAGTAACCTGCTTTACAATTAAGGAAGAGACAGAAACAAGTTATGTTAGCATTACTGTAAATTACCATGACTCCCTGAATGCAACAATCCTCATTCAAACTATCTGCCCACTGTCTTGCCCTGATTTTAGCCACTATTTTTGTTGAAATATAAGACCAAAATTCACAACTGAAATCAACAGGAAGAAAGAGGAAATCTGCAAAAAAATATATATATGTAATGTCATGTATAAGGCTATTGTCTGGCTATGTGAACCACAGGAATAGTTTTGTTATTACCATGTACTAGTCAGGAGTGGTCCAGGTGGACACAGTGCTGAGGAGATGAGGGATAAGGCAGTGGCTGCTTCAGCTTTATAGGTATAAGGTTAGCTGCATGGTGTGTCAGGCACTTAGAAACAAACTATACGGTATTCATACCAGAGTTGTAATAAGTGAAAACTTCATGGAAGGGATACAGTGAGTGAGGCATAGCCATCTTTGTGATGTCTCCTTTCTTCATGAGACCATGCCAATGGTTGGTGTGTATGTGATTATGGTATGTTAACTCATTCTACAACACCTAAAATAGTTGCTAAGATACCTCATTCAAAAGCACATCTCAGTATTCATATTAAGAAGTCATTGTAACAGATGTACCACAATATATTTTAGAACTGGGTGTAAATTTATTATTGCAACATATGCTGATCCAGTGGTAAATAGAAATACAGTAACAAAAGCAACTAATAAATAATCAGGCAAAATAGAAGTTGTACAGACAAGCAGTCTGGTATGTTAATGTGCATATACTGTGACTGCACACTGTCGTAGAATATAATGATTTAGTGAAATGGTACTGTTTGCTCATTTGGTGACACATTTGTAAAATCCTGAAGGATATTCTTCTTGGTCATTATTTTTTCTAGCCCTTCATATGCCCATCCAATTGCAATAAAAGTTGTGCACACTGTCTACTGTTCCTGTTTTTTTTGTAGCATTTATTACTTTATTTTAGGGGGAGGGGTGGTGACTGCATTTATTCAACAGTGACCTATATATGCTAATGATCAGTAACAAGTAGCCCACATAAGGAGCTGCACAAAACCAAAAACTAAAGACTCTGATACTACTTGCTATATGTTAGGCAATATGATTTTATTTATATGAAATTATACAAAGAAATGAAGCATTGAAATAATGTCATGTTCCATTACTAATAAGCCAAGTACTACTGAAATTTTAATGTACTATTATTCAGAACGCCACATAACAATGATGCATCAATCATTGCAACATTTGGCATTTTTTCCCCTCTGTGAGCTATAATCTATTATATGGTATAATTTGTAAGTGATTACTGATGTAATAGTAATGATGTCATAGCACTGTAATATAACGTACTACTGAAATTTTAATGTACTATTATTCAGAACGCCACATAACGATGCATCAATCATTGCAACATTTGGCATTTTTTCCCCTCTGTGAGCTATAATCTATTATATGGTATAATTTGTAAGTGATTACTGATGTAATAGTAATGATGTCATAGCACTGTAATATAACTTCAAGTATCTGTTTTGCACTTACATTTGGTGTTGCCTTTTGGAGAATACTGTCTTTCGGCTTTTCCCGGTTAGGGATCGCCACAGTGGAACTCCGGTCCGCTAATGATTGGCAGTAGATTTTTACGTGCCGGCTTGCCGGGCCTAACGCACAACCTTCAATGAAGGAACACCCGTTCACGCATGTCGACACACAGAAGACGCTCTAACTGAGAATTGAACATGCAACGTCTAACTGTGAGGCGACAATGCTACCGCAGCACCACCACCACAGTCTTGCCTTTTGGAGAATACATTGCATACAAACTAATATCACTCAAGCTACAGCAGCTTCTCCATGTTCTTACTGTGAAAAGGGTCACTGTGCTTAACATGAACGCAGAATATATCATGAAGCACTGATAACCAGTTGTCTTTTCTAGTTACAAGTTAACCATCTGCATCGCTGGACCAAGTGCACTAGTATAAGCAAGTGGTTACTAATATTTTGTTGTTATCACTGTGTTAAAACACTACATTCACAATGCCTGACATACTTCATTTATTTTTTTCTTGATACCTACATCAGAA
The DNA here is from genome assembly GCF_019279795.1 of Protopterus annectens. Classification (NCBI taxonomy): domain Eukaryota; kingdom Metazoa; phylum Chordata; order Ceratodontiformes; family Protopteridae; genus Protopterus; species Protopterus annectens. The sequence continues at coordinate 1,927,043,594 of NC_056739.1, read as the reverse complement.
ACAAATATAATAAGTACATTATCATCCAGAATATCTTCTTTAGAAAAAAAAATCAGTCGTGAAGTTACTGTCTTTAGATTAGTCAATAACTCCTAAAAATTTGCCCACCTTTTTCTATGTGCCAAGCACCAAACCAAAGCTTCAGATGACGTACATTACCCTGTAGGTGATTTTGCACATTGCCTTTTGAACATCATGCTTGCAATGGTAAAGCTACTGTATCTTAGGAAAGCTAACAAATGTTTCACTCTTCCCAGCTTCACCTTTTTGAGTTACATACTAGATTGCTCTGATAAAACAAATATGTAGTACTGTCACTGAAAGGAGATGCATAGACAGTTTTTTCACCAGAAGTAACAAGCATCACTAGAAAGCATCATTTGTCAAAGCATGATATAAGACAACATATGAGACAAACATACAGCATAATGACCCTACAAAAATCATTTAATGCCAATTGATGTATACTTTAATATTCTGGCTGAAAAAAGTGAAGAACAGCATTTAACTGAATTGATACCTATAAAACAATTTTGTAAATAAAGAAGGCACAGACACTCCCAAAAAAGACTGTTGCTTTGTAGGACATGGTAAACAAATTTAAAGAAAATAGTCAGCCAGTCAGTATTGGTGAATAGTACCACAAAAATGCATTTGTATCCTTATAGTTACTAATGCTATGATCTATAAATTATACAAAAATACTGTAATATGTCAAGTTAGTGAGCCAGCTATTGACAAAATATTTATTTACCAGTCAGTACAAGGAAACAATAAAATGTGAAGGGCTTCCAGACCTGCACTAACCATATGTCAACAATATTGTCGGTGTCCACATCCATCAGGAACTATGATCCATGTTTAGCTGTGCAGTCTGGAGAACAGCATCTACCCTTTCTGCTGTGGTAGACTCCCATGATATTAAAGCTCTAAAAGCAGCTTCCTTTGATGGTCAAACCTTTCATACTTAAAACTGTTCACTTATGAGTTCTACTACATAACGCACACAACAGATTTAAAGAGGTGTACTGTAAATACTAAACTTGAATGCAAGAAACATTCTTGGTGGATTAATCTGGAGGTATGTCATCATCTAGCTTAAATAAATTGATAAATGTTATCTGTGCACTGAAGGAGAGGAGAATGGAGCACTAAATGATGTAGTTAAAGCAAGAATAGCAATGCATATGCAGTTTGATGAAGTCATAATTAGACATGAAAGCACTAAATGTATATTGTAAGCTACTGACATTAAAAGCTCCTTGATTTTACTCTTGAATTGCTCTTTTCATTGTTTCATTTAACTGTTCATATACTAGTTACTGCATATTTTCAGTAGTTTATTGGCATGTTCGTAGTGGCCAGTCAAAGAGATAGCAATAGGTAAAAGCTGAAGACACACTCCGATTAGTGTATAAGCTTGCTGTTTCTGTATTGTATTTTAAATATAATATTGAAATCTCCTCATAACCTTGATTTGTTGACCCAACTTTTTATTAAGATAAAACAAGTTGTGCAAGCCACTACAAAGAGATGTACATCATAGTTTCATGAACTACAAGGAACCATACCATGGCACGCCACCACGGTGATAATACTTGTTTATTTTATAAGTAGATACTCTACACTAGAATACATTAAAACATCTCATACCAGAAGCTAGTAAATGTGTAGTTATGCAAGTAAACAGCAAAGTAACAGTGTTTTCTTCAGAGTTATATGTTAGTTGTAGTTCAGATGGCAGAATGTTCATGCACATTTTGACCCCTAATGAACAACAATTGCTACGAATGTAAGCAGAGCTCTTGTATCTCAGACTGCATTCTGTGAAAATAGATGTGAGAGTAGAGGCAAAAGAAAAATAATGTCAAGTAAGGCGATGCCTTAACATCATTGTGCTGTCAAGCAAAACAAAAAAATAAGACTTGCATGGAAATGCTATCATAATACTGATATTCCAACCAAAGTGCTTACACTGTAAAATGTCAAAAATCAGCTTTATTACTGCAAATAATAAATACCTGTGAAGACACACCTGATTGTGTACCCAGTATACTGCCACAGAAATGCAAGTCCTTTGTGTATTAAACAAAATAAATGCAGCCATACCTTTCAGCTGTTCTTAACTTTGCAGAATGTCCTTGATTTTGCCTCATATTTGCCTTATCGCTAGTAAAGTGGTTGAATTTCTCATAAATCATTGAGGCCTGCAGTCAGTAATGACAGTCATTAGAGTGTCATACTTTTCACTGTTCAGAAAATTTATGTTGATACAAAACATGCTGTTCCGTTAACTCTTTAAGTGAATTAGAGTAATATTTAATAACTGTCCCTGATTTTGGAGCCTTTGACCCCCCCATTACTTTTGGCTCTGTTCCTAATTCGTAAGCAAAGAAGAGGTAATCTCAGCTGTGTTTGTACTCACTCCTGAACTACCTTTGCTGTACAACCCAATCTTTCCCACAACTGCATCGCCAACATGCATGCAGCAATTACATTATTCCCAGAAGAACTATATCACATGTATCAGGCATGATGCCAAAATGGAAAATTTTTTAAAAATGTTTTAATTAAAATGGAGTTACTCAGGTGCAAAATTCCAAAATATTCTACAGTCAGACTGCATCAATGACATCTATTGATAATTTGAAAGGCATTTATTCTGCCAATTCTCAAGATCTTCTAAGATCCAAACATCCCAAGGAACTTTCTGAAGACAGCAAGAGCATTTCCCTTGTGTTGAGGACAAACTTTACCCAATTAATATTAACATCATCTTAGATCTCCGCTAATAAATGATCATATATCTAGATACATAGATAGATAGACACACATATATAGCTGTATGAGTGGGGTCTATATCACATTGTCGAACTCTTACAAGTTTGAACGTCATATGGTCAACACCATTTGATCGAACTTTTAAAAGTTCGAACATTTCAACAGAGATCTCTGTACAGTGCAGAATGGGAAGATTTCCCTTTTTTGCACTGTAGTGTGATCTCAGAGTTGGTATATTTAAAGAGCAGGGGGTGTGGGGGGTGCAGGGGAGCTTGCCCTGTTGCTTAAACGGTTCAGGTAGGTTTTTTCTTTGGTTTATTTTTTTTTTACATTGTCAAACTTTTAAAAGTTCGATCATATGGTGTCGACCATTTAAAAGTTTGATTATGTAATATAGACTTGTATGAGTGAGTGTGTGCATGTGTGTGTGTGTGTGTGTGTGTGTGTGTGTGTGTGTGTGTGTGTGTGTGTGTGTGTGTGTGTGTGTGTGGTTATCAAGTCATTCCATTCACCATGTAGTGGAGTTGCATTGTTGGTCAACTGCTGTTTTTGTTGACTAGAGTACAGGAACAATTGTTAGTATGTTGTATGGGTGATTGCCTTTTCAGGCAGTTGTGCAACCATGAAGTTAATATATATCAGCAAGGAATGTAAGGCAAGGCTACTACATTTGGGGGTGCGGGGCTGCCTCCATAAATACAAATTTTGTGATTTGATTTATAGGAGAAGCTTTCATTACAGTTATCTTACTTATTTCGCTTACTTTATTTCTTTATTTGTTTGTTTGTTTATTTTTTTTGTTGCTTTTGTTTATTTGTTTAACCAAGGCAAATGCAGGATTATTATGCTTATATTTGCAAATGTGTTTCTTGCTATCGTACCTTTAATTGATTATGCTTTTCAAGCTGATTATGTCAAGATTGATCATTGTGGGAATCAACAATTTAGCTGCTCAGAAAAAGATCAACACAATGCAAAAATAAACTCAGTTTACAGCAGATTTTAATTTGAATGGCAGCAAAAAAGGCTTACTGGTTTGACAAATGCTATCTCAGTGTCACCTAAAAGCAGTAAACAATATTTCCTGCTTTTTAAACATCACTGAATTACCTCACGTGTCGAGTATAGCCAATAGTTGCATATATAAAGTTACACCATAGCAGCAAACATTAAAAAATATCCACATAACAACAAATTTGATGAAAATAAATGTAATTTCAATCGAGATGAAAATATATATTCTATGACTGTTATTCATAATGCAACACTCATATTGAGTTTTCCATTACAGGCTGCATTTAAGCATTCACAAAGCTTTCAAACACATTTTACCCTTTTCAGAACTGTTTGTATTGTCCAGATAAGATATCTGTTTACATGGCAGTAATAAGTAAAACTCTCATTTCATAACCATCCCATGAATGAAATCAATGTAAAAAAAATATGTTTGTTGTTTTGAACAAAGTAATGCTCCCATCCAATGGTGGGAAGAAGGAACTATAATACTACCATCTCGAATAGTAAGTTAATTCTCTATGTACATATTTAGTCCTTAGAATGTATACATATATATCCATAGCTAGATAAATAGACAGTCTATTATAGTATGGACAATGTCATGAATTATGGCTGTTATGTCAAATAAAATGATCCAAAGTAAATGTCTAAATAAGCTGAATCTTCCCTGATCTGAATGTCCTGTAACTAAAGCCATTATTCATTTTCTACATTTATTTGGTTATTTAGTAGATAATACCACTTATTGCAGTTGTTGATATTTCTCAAAGGCCCTAAATTATTTGGCAAAAACAAAGCAAGCAATCCTTAAATTGTCCCTCCCACAATAAGCCATGTAAAAAAAAAAAAAAAAAAAAAAAAATCAGCATAAATTATGCAATGCTGCCATCTATAGGTGGAACTGTAAAACTGCGATATCACATGCTTAATCAATTCACTACCCAATGTACTTATGAAGACACCAACTATTACTACCTCATTAATTAAAATATATATTTTTATTACTTTTTTATACAAATCTCAATATTGGACAGTACAAGTTAGAGAAAGCTGAATACTGCTGTCAAACAGTGGAAAGAAGAAAATGACAGTAACATAGTTGTGAGAGCTTACACAATAAATTGAACTAACATAATTTAACCGGGTGTTTACATATCCTCCTAAATTTATAATTCAGAAACATTCCATCTTATTCAGCAGTGCATGCCATTCATTTTTATGAAGTTCCTCAACTACTAATCTATAAAAGCAAATAAAACCAAAAACAGGTGTAGTATGTTTTAAAATGTATTTATATAATAGGCTTCTCTCTCCTTTGTCTGAACTGTCACTCAAAAGTGAGGAAACTCTTTGTTTCTAGAGACTAGAAGTCTGACCTATGTAAAAACACTACGTGAATATAGAAAAAGAAATATTACCCATTTGATATTACAAGCAAATAAATCTCTAACCTCAAAAGTCTTGATTGTACTATCAGAAATGAAATAATTTGTTTTATAACCCAATTTATGGTGTATACAATTGCCACGAGGATATGATGTAATTTTATATATACATATATATCTATATCTATATATCTATATATATATATATATATATATATATATATATATATATATATATGTATAGAGAGAGAGAGAGGTCAACAGACAAAACTGAGTGAGCGCATATTTGTGTGTGTGGGTGTGTGTGTGTGTGTGTGTGTGTGTGTGTGTGTGTGTGTGTGTGTGTGTGTGTGTGTGTGTGTGTGTGTGTGTGTGTGTGTGTGTGTGTGTGTGTGTGTGTGTGTGAATATATGTATAAATATTTTAAAGTGGTAGGTATGTAGTGTGCCTTTGAAATTGAATATTTCTACCTTTGTGAAAACCAAAATAACACTTATTAGGTACTAAATCATCTTAATAAACTACTCCTTAGAATATACCAGTATCTGTTAACAATGTATCTTATTTTAAAGAAATTATTATAAGTTGTTATAAACCTAAATGTTGTAGGAAGTCTGTCACTGTTATTTCTGTCTATATACTAGTTTGTGTGCCTTAGAGGCTATTTCAATGGGTATATATATAAGCTAGAGCAAGATTTACAGGCTGCCTCCATCCATGTGAGACATAGGTGCTAGACCTGGGGTGTAGTTTCAATTTCCCATCCACTGGTCCAGGTTTCTCTTAAATCGAGTTAAGGAAGAGTTCTGTTTCACATGAATGGGAAACCTATTCCAGAGATGTGAGACACATACCTTCTCCTCCATTGTTTCCAATTTATGTCACAAGCAAAGTTCATATCCTTAGATTGACAAATCCTGATGCTCTTTGTTTTATGGATATGCGAAAGGTCCATCAGAGTGGGATCCAAGGATGCCTTACATACCAGGTGCAGATCACCTTTCAACAGACTGTAAGAAACAGAGTACAGATGTAGTACTTTTAGGCTGTATTCTGTTTGTGAGAAACATCTGTGGACATTTCACTTGATGTATGTGCCTGGTCAGATACATACTGTCTGTGGACATTTCACTTGATGTATGTGCCTGGTCAGATACATACTGTCTGTGGACATTTCACTTGATGTATGTGCCTGGTCAGATACATACTGTCTGTGGACATTTCACTTGATGTATGTGCCTGGTCAGATAATACTGTCTGTGGACATTTCACTTGATGTATGTGCCTGGTCAGATACATACTGTCTGTGGACATTTCACTTGATGTATGTGCCTGGTCAGATACATACTGTCTGTGGACATTTCACTTGATGTATGTGCCTGGTTAGATACATACCGAAAGTGGCACTGTGCTCAGTGATGAGCCTGATGAGGGCTGATTACAGTGGAACCATGAATGCCTTGGACATACATGCCATGTTCTTACATGTAAGTTGGGTGACATACAATGATTTCCTTACTACCTTAGACACATGTTGCCTGAAAACTAGCTTACTATCTACATATGTACCCAAATCTCAGTAGTTTGTGCTTTGTAACCTACATTAAGAAATATGTAAA